>NC_057746.1:7825579-7971346 GCF_004010195.1 Chiloscyllium plagiosum | reverse complement strand
CATAGCTTTAAATTAAGGGGTGGTAGGTATAGGACAGATGTTAGGGGTAGATTCTTTACTCAGCGAGTCCTGAGTTCATGGAATGCCCTGCCAGTAGCAGTGGTGGACTCTCCCTCTTTATGGGCATTTAAGCGGGCATTGGATAGGCATATGGAGAATAGTGGGCTAGTGTAGGTTAGGTGGGCTTGGAACGGCGCAACATCGAGGGCCAAAGGGCCTGTACTGCGCTGTATTTTTCTATATTCTATATTTTGTATATTCTATATTCTATTACAAACCCTTAGTTGCACTTGAGAGGTGGTCATGAGCTACATTCTAGAACTGCGGCAGTCCATCTCCTGAAGTTTGACCCACATTGCCGTAAGTGAGGGAATTTCAGGATTTTGACGGAGCCTGGTCTTGAAGGAATGGTGATAGTTTTCCAAGTCAGGATAGATAGTGGTTTGGACAGGAACTTTCAGATAGTGGTGTTCTCATGTATCTGCTGCCCTTGTCCTTCTAGATTATAGTGTTCATGATTTTGGATTGTGCTACCTGGGGACTTTCAGTGAATTTCGGCAGCGCATCTTGTAGATAGTACAGACTGCTGCGACTGAGAGTCAGTGGTGGACAGCTTGGATGTTTGTGGATATGCTGTCAGTGAATTTGACGCTTTGCCTTGGCTGGGCATAGAGTCATAGAGATGTACAGCATGGAAATGGACCCTTCGGTCCAACCCGTCCATGCCGACCAGATGTCCCAACCCAATCTAGTCCCACCTGCCAGCACCCAGCCCATATCCCTCCAAACCCTTCCTATCATATATCCATCCAAATGGCTCTTAAATGTTGCAATTGTACCAGCCTCCACCACTTCCTCTGGCAGCTCATTCCATACACGTATCACCCTCTGCGAGAAAATATTTCCCCTTAGGTCTCCTTTATATCGTTCCCCTCTCACTCTAAACCAATGCCATCACGTTCTGGACTCCCCGGTCCCAGGGAAAAGACTTTGTCTGTTTATTCGATCCAAGCCCCTCATAATTTTGTGGACGTTTATAAGGTCACCCCTCAGCATCCGACGCTCCAGTGAAAACAGCCCCAGACTCTTCAGCCTCTTCCCGTAGCTCAGATCCTCCAACCCTGGCACCATCCTTGCAAATCTTTTCTGAACCCTTTCAAGTTTCACAACGTCTTTCCGATAGGAAGGAGATCAGAATTGCATGCAATATTCCAACACTAGCCTAAACAATGTCCTGTACAGGTGCAACATCACCTGCCAACACCTGTACTCAATATTCTGACCAATAAAGGAAAGCATACTAAACGCCTTCTTCACCATCCTATCTACCTGCGACTCCACTTTCAAAGAGTTATGAACCTGCACTCCAAGGTCTCTCTGCTCAGCAACACTCCCTAGGACCTTACCATTATGTGTATATGTCCTGCTAAGATTTGCTTTCCTAAACTGCAGCACCTCGCATTTATCTGAATTAACCCCCATCTGCCACTTCTCAGCCCATTGGCCCATCTGGTCTACATCCTGTTGTAATCTGAGGCTAACATCTTTGCTGTCCAATTTTGGTGTCATCTGCAATCTTACTAACTGTACCTCTTATGTTCGCATCCAAGTCATTTATACAAATGACAAAAAGTAGAGGGCCCACCACCGATCCTTGTGGCACTCCACTGGTCACAGGCCTCCAGTCTGAAAAACAAACCTCCACTACCAACCTCTGTCTTTTACCTTTGAGCCAGTTCTGTATCCAAATGGCTAGTTCTCCCTGTATTCCATGAGATCTAACCTTGATAATCAGCCTCCCATGGGCAAACTTGTCGAACACCTTACTGAGGTCCATATAGATCACATCTATTGCTCTGCCCTCAACAATCTTCTTTGTCACTTCTTCAAAAAACTCAATCAAGTTTGTGAGACATGATTTCCCACGCACAAAGCCATGTTGTCTATCCCGAATCAGTCCTTGCCTTTACAAATATATGTACATCCTTTCCCTCAGGATTCCCTCCAACAACTTGCCCACAGTCGAGGTCAGGCTCACCGGTCTATAGTTCCCTGGCTTGTCTTTACCACACTTCTTAAACAGTGGCACCACGTTTGCCAACCTCCAGTCTTCCGACAGCTCACCTGTGAATATCGATAATACAAATATGTCAGCAAGAGTCCCAGAAATCACTCCTTTAGCTTCCCACAGAGTTCTCGGGTACACCTGATCAGATCCTGGGGATTGATCCACCCTTAGCCGTCCCAAGACATCCAACACTTCCTCCTGTGTAATCTGCACTTTTTGCAAGATGTCACCATCTATTTCCCTACAGTCTATATTTTCAATATCCTTTTCCACAGTGAATACTGATGAAAAATACTGGTTAATATCTCCCCCATTTTATCACTTTGCTGATCTTTGAGGGGCCCTGTTCTCTCTCTAGTTACCATTTTGTCCTTAATATATTTGGAAAAACCCTTTGGATTCTCCTTAATTCTATTTGCCAATGCTATCTCATGCCCCCGTTTTGCCCTCCTGATTTTCCTCTCAAGTATACTCCTCCTTTCTTTATACTCTTCTAAGGATTCACTCGAACTGTCCTGTCTATACCTAACATATCCATTTTTCCTTTTCTTAACCAAACTCTCAATTTCTTTCGCCATCCAGCATTCTCTATACCTATCAGCCTTCCCTTTCACCCTGACAGGAATATACTTTTTCTGGATTCTTGTTATCTCATTTCTGAAGGCTTCCCATTTTCCAGCCGTCCCTTTACCTGCGAACATCTGCCTCCAATCAGCTTTCGAAAATTCTTGCCTAATACCGTCAAAATTGGCCATTGTCCAATTTTAGAACTTCAACTTTTAGATCTGGTCTATCCTTTCCCATCACTATTTTAAAACGAATAGAATTATGGTCGCTGGCCCCAAAGTGCTCCCCCACTGACACCTCAGTCACTTGCACTGCCTTATTTCCCAAGAGTAGGTAAGTTTTGCACCTTCTCTAGTAGGTACATCCACGTACTGAATCAGAAAATTGTCTTGTACACTCTTAAGAAATTCCTCCCATCTAAAGCTTGAATACTATGGCAGTCCCAGTCGATGTTTGGAAAGTTAAAATCCACTACCATAACTACCCTATTATTCTTACAGATAGCTGAGATCTCCTTACAAGTTTGTTTCTCAATTTCCTCTGACTATTGGGGGGTTTACAATACAATCCCAAAAAGGTGATCATCCCTTTCTTATTTCTCAGTTCCACCCAAATAACTTCAAGCTTCTTGGGTGCAGTTGGAGTTGAACTCATCCAGACAAGTGGGGGAAAGTGGGAGTGTTCCATCAAACATCTGACTTCTGCCTTGTAGATGGTGGACAGGCTTTGGAGAGTCAGGAGGTGAGTTACTCACCATAGTATTCCCAGCATTTGACCTGCTATTCTAGCTACTGTGTTGATGGGTTGAGACCAGTTAAGTTCCCGTCCAATGGTAACATCCAGGATGTTGATAATAGGGATTTCAGTGGCGTTAACAACATTGAATGTCAAGGGGTAAAGAATAGCTTCTGTTTTATTGGAGATCGTCATTGCCTTGCATTTGTGTGGCGTTAATCTTACGAGTCATTTATCAGCACCACCCCAGACACCGAGCATTTCTGGCGCCACAGTGGTAGAGTGGTCAGCAATGCTGAGTCCCAGTGCCAGGGATCCACGTTCGATACCAGCCTTAAAGGACCATCTGCATGGAGTTTGCACATTCTCACCGAGTCTGTGTTGTCTTGGTTTCTCAGGTTTTCTCCTACATTTCAAAGTTGTGCAGGCTAGTTCGTTTAGCCATATTAAATACAGGGTTATGCCAGTACTGTGGGGGTATACGATGATTGTGGGAGTGTTATTGTAGATATGATTGGCTGAATGGTTTCTACCTGCAGTTTAGGGATACTATGATTCCGTGATATTTTCTAGATCTTGTTGCATTTGAACATTTTCTGACTTTTTCAATATCAGAAAAGTTACAAATGTTGCTGAGAATTGTGCAAGCACTGATGAATATCCACACTTCTGACCTTAGGATGGAGGGTAGGTCATTGATGAAGCAGCTGAAGATAATAGGGGATCCAGCACTACCCTGAGGAATTTCTGCAGCGATGACCTAGAGCTGAGAAGACTGACTTCTAACCCCAGAACTATCTCTTTCCATGCCAGGTTTGACTCCATCCATTGGAGTATTTGCACCCTTAAACACATTCATTCCAGTTTTGCTTGGGCTTCTCATACCACACTGAGTCGAATGGGGTCTCGATGTTAAAGGATATCACTCTCACCACATCTGTGCAATTTATCTTCTCCAATGAGAGATTCTCCTAACAAGAAAGAGGACACCATTACAACCAGAGAATCCAGCCCGAAATTTGAGATCGCCATTCCATGATCAGTAATCAGTGATTTCTGGAGACCAGGATCAACTTCATACATCAATCTTTTAAATCACTGCAATGAAAAGTGCCTGCGAGCCTCAAAGATGTTTTAGTTGTTGTTCTCGGTTGACGAAATACACCACAGAGTTAGTTTAAAATGTTAACTCCATAGATTGATATCAAACATGAGGAAATCAAAATACCCCAGTCCAGTACCCAGTAAGTCAAAGTTTAAATCATGCATAGCTACGTCGCAGCATTAAGACAACATCTTAAATCAATGAATAGGATTTCTGAGGAAGAATAAGGATTCCAAGAGAGGCCATTACAGAGTCATAACACGGCAGAACACTCAGTCTTCTGTATTGTACTAATCTCTGGCATTATAGGGTAATAACAATTCTCTGAATCTTGCACAGTCTTATTGGTTATTAAATGAAATTAGTTTAAGATCTTAAAACCCAGAACTCCAGCAACAGTATTTTCCTTTACGTGAACTGTTGAATAAACAGAGCGTTACTGCATCAAAGAGCGTGTTCGACTGTGTTACTCATCTGATGTAAAGTACAGTGTGCCAGATATGTCCCAGCTAGCAGGGTTGATGCAACAGCCGTGACATATATAATGTGCTGTGGAAATGTTCAACTTGGTGTTATTGCTACTGCAAATGTTTATAAACTTCCAAGAGCTAGTTGGCAACAGCAAGTCCCTTACATACAATCTCACTCCCAAACTGAACATACTTTCCATCCTTCAATAGACACAAAACAATCCGAAGTTACTCAGTATGTAAATATGATACCCAATACACCACCTCACCTTGATACAGCGACTCAATCAACACGAAAAATTTCATCTAAGCAGAAGGAGCTGCCCTGTGTGGGGTCAGTTCCCTGAATGAACATCTTCAATCAGCACAGGGTCTAGTCATGAACCATTTCTCTCAAAGTGAACACAGGTGAGTAGTCACACACCTTCGCTTTCCGATTATCCAGAATGCAATGAAGATGGAACAAACTTTCGAAAAGCAGATTAGCTCAAATTGACCAGCGAAATCTGAAACTGCATAAATGTACCTGCAGAAAGTCACTCTAGATATTTAGATATATGTAACTGTCTCTGTGGTGTAAATCACAATCACTGTTTGGACAATGTCAGAAATCACATGACAACAGGTTATAGTCCAACAGGTTTACTTGAAATCACATGCTTTCGGAGCTCTGCACTTTCATCAGGTAAAGTGAAAAGAAGCATGCAGGCACAGAATTTAAAAGTAGATAGGTCAAAATATCATAGAAATGGTGTGAGTGGAGTGTCAGGCTGAATAGCAAGTCTGCGCAAATGATCAGAAGTGTTAGACTGTGTGAATAAAGTGTCAACAGCTAAATAGCTAGTGAAGGGAAGACATTTAGTCCAAATAATTCAAGTAGACAGATAATTACAAAAAAATGATGCTGGAGACAAAACAAATGGTTAGAATAATATGATAGGTTGAAGAATCGCATGCCAATGACTGAACCAAAGTAACAAGTAATCCAATACTATATAAACGTTGCGCCTGTGTGTTTCTCTTCACTTCACATGACTTCACATGACTTCTGACCTTTCCCACTTCAGTCCAACACCCGCACCTGCACATCACCATGTAGGCAGACATCCGAGGTGACAATCGGTGCAATGATGTCCCACACCATTTGGCAAAGAACATCATGCAAATGAGGGTCAACATGACGATTCACATGTACAACTCCCACTTCCCAGCAGTTGACATCCTGACCTTCCTGAGAAGGTACGCCGAGGTCGAGGGAGAGAGCACCGACGTGGTCGACCTTTCGGGATCTGGACCAGCAAGCGGCAGTTCTGGATAACTTTGAGGGTTGATGCCAGTGGGAACATCCTCCACCCACTCTCCAGCTTGGCAATCGGAGGGAGCAGAGGGTACCTACGTATGCAGGACAGCCGAAAGTGTGCTGAACCTGAGGGAGGTCATGCCACATGGCAGCGGACTGTAAGGTCACTATCTGTTAGAACTGCAACCAGAAGTGTTACACGACCAAAGAATGCAAAGAGGCCAAGAACTGCAATTTGTGCAGAGAGGCTGGTCACATGTACAAGGCCTGCCCAAGACGAGCAGGCACCACCTACGCACAGATGGCCGGAGGTAGCAATGCGAGCCGTGGACCGCAAAAGGCCAGAAAGGTACCACAAACCAGCAGGGGAACGATATCTGGGGGCACCCAGAAGGATGGAGCTGAGCAGACGGCAGCCAGCGGGGAGGTGCAGCAACCAATCCAAGCTTGTACAGGACAGATGGAGGAAATGTAGGAGGAGCGAACCAAAGAGGCAGAGGAGTAGACTCCTGTAAATAAAAGGAAGAGGAAACCTTGCTAGGCCCTCAAAGCCACCCAGAAAAGGAGGAAACAACATCTGCACGAAGAGGATACAGGCAGCATTTCACATGGTGAGGACGGTCGTCACTAGAGGAAGAGACAGAGCACTGCAGGGAGAAAGGAGGGCAGCACTCCCCAAACAGGAAATGACGAACCCTCTGAGGGGGCTGGTAAAGACTATCCCCCACACGGTGAGAACCAGGATGTACCACTGCCCCACAGCTCCAGGTAACTGGGAGCAGCGATCCTCTGCAGCCCCGCTGGCAGACAGAGAACTGTACTGTGCGAACCCTGGTCTCGACCTGAAGACACCAGAGCAGGGAAATGTCCGCAGCGTGGAGACGGGTAACTACCTCAGTCATGTGAGTGTCCAGCAGTTCGTGTTCACCACAGGAATGCAGACAGCTACCCCAGAGATGCAGGACCAGCAGCAAACTGACACTGGGAACCTCATATACTGTTAATATGGTGTTAATACTGTTAATCAAGCATGACAAGCAACATGAGTTCGACTGGAACAACACTATTATTATAGGACAAGCCAAACAGTGAACTGCCAGGGAATTCCTAGAGGCATGGCACTCATCCACTGATTCAATCAATAAGTACATCGACCTGGACCCAATATACCGACCACTGCAGTGGATAGCTGGAACTGACGACCACAAGCGGCAGGTACAAATCACTATAAATGCCGGAGGAAACATCAGAGAAGCGCTTCACAGGAGGCTTTCAAGCACGGAGGATGTCACCTAAACAGGGGACGAAACGTCTGCAACACAAATTCCCAGCTCGGCGAACAGAGCCACAACAACGAGCACCTGAGCTACAAATCTTCTCCCAAATTTTCCCCATTGTTGATGATAGAGATGCCCATGATATTGGTATAAAGTACCTGCCGTCAACTTGAAATAGATATCTGAGTGGATTATCTTCCAGCTCTGACCTGAACCACAAAAAATTTACTTGCTCTATGTAATATCAAAATAAAAATAAGAAATACTATTTGCGCCAATTGCCTTGAGTCAAGTGTTTTTTTTTTAAGAGCAGCTAATTAAGCTGATCCAGTATTACTCCAACACTGGGAGAGGTAAAAAGTAAATATCAAGATGTAAATATTTCGCAACAACCTACTTAACACACTGTCAGTTTGGTCCCACCCTGGCCACACAGGCTCAGAACTCATTGCAGTCTTATTACAGGGAGAATGTGAGGACTGCGGATGCTGGAGATCAGAGCTGAAAAATGTGTTGCTGGAAAAGGGCAGCAGGTCAGGCAGCATCAAAAGAGCAGGAGAATTGACGTTTTGGGCATAAGGATTCCTGAAGAAGGGAAACATCGATTCTCCTGCTCCTTTGATGCTGCCTGACCTGCTGCGCTTTTCCAGCAACACATTTTTTAGCAGTCTTATTACAGCAGAGCACGGTCAAATAAACTGAACAGGAAAGGCGAGAGAGTGTGAGAGTTCTTTGCAGCATTTGATCTAATATAGCTGAGTAAGCGCCTGTTACATAAGTCAATGGGAATCAAGGAATACATTCTCCACTGGTTAGAGTTATCCATACCACAAAGCGAAATGTTTCTGGTGACCAAAGGCCTATCACCTCAGCAGTACAAATTTTCCATGGGAGCTCCTCACAATCAGTCTCCAACCCCTCACCACGGCTAATGCTTGGTTTGGTTAATCACATTCCATCTACCATGGGACCAGAAGTGTGGGTGTACCCAATCGGTTGCCTCATGCGCAACATAATTTTCACCTACCCAGACACTGAAGCTATCCATGACAATATTCAAAGAATTTCAGGCTTGGGATGAAAAGTGGCAAGTGGTTTAAAAGACATAACCCTGCCTGGCAGTGACCAGCCCCAGTAAGAAAGAATCCAATTGAACACACTTGCTATTCAGATGCATTTCCATAAATCCGCGGCTAGCAATATTGTGGAAGCGAGACTGAACAGAAACTGAATTGGACAATTTTCATTAATACTATGAGGAGTAGAGTAAGTGAGGAAGTTCTTTGATTTATTTTGCATTTTTGACTTTGCGTTCTGATTGCAAAGATAATAATAAACTATCTATTTTAATAATGTGCTGTCTGCATGATAATAACAATATAGTTCTGGTGAGCCTGATGTCATTGGTGGGTAAGTTATTGAAGGTGATTTTAAGGGACAGGACTTACGTGCAGTTGGAAAGGCAAGGACTGATCAGGGTCAGTTAACATGACTCTTTGTGAGGGAAATTGTCTCTCATTAACTTGATTGAGGTTTTCAAAGCAGTGATAAAGAAGACTGATGAAGGCAGAAAAGCCGATGTTGTCTGCATGGAGTTCAGCAAAGTGGGTGACAATGTTGCACATGGGGTGTTAGAGGCTGAGGGGTTACCTTATAGATGTTTATACAATCAGGAGGGGCATGGATAGGGTGATTAATAGAGTTCTTTTCCTGGGGGTAGGCGAGTCCAAAAGAAGACGTTTAATTTGAGAGAGGATATATTTTAAAGGGACGTAAGGAGCAACCTTTTTTACATGCAGAGAGTGCCGAGTGTATGGAACGTGTTGCCAGAGGGTGTGGTGGAGTACGATCACCTTACTGCAGGACAGAGGGTTGGACACCTGCCTCATCAGCCTGGACCAGGAGAAAGCCTTTGACAGGATATCACACAGGTATATGAGAGATGTTCTCTCCAAAATGGGCTTTGGGGAGGGAATCTGAAATTGGATCAGACTGCTCTACCCCAACATTGTCAGTGCAGTCTCAATCAATGGGTTGGAATCAGATAGCTTCCCAGTCAGATCTGAGTCAGGCAAGGCTGACCTCTCTCTCCTGCCTTGTTTGTGTGGTGCATAAAGCCATTTGCCGAGTCCATCAGGAAGGATGCGAGCCTGAGAGAGGTGACTATGCCTAGCAGCGGGGGCCTGCAGGTCAAGGCCTCCCTGTACATGGATGACGTCGCCGCTTTCTGCTCGGATCCGCTGTCTGTGCACAGATTTATGTGCATATGTGACCAGTTCGAACGGGCCTCGGGGTCCAAGGTAAACCGAGGCAAGATCACGGCCATGCTCTTTGGGAACTAAGCCTACAAATCCTCGATCCCCTTCACCGTCAGGAACGAACACCTGAAGGTTTGCTTCGGGGGTGGGAGGTGCTGGGGCATGCGCCAAGTCTTGGGAGGAGCGTATCAGCAAGGTGAGGCAGAAATTGGGCAGTTGGAGCTACCATCGCTCTCCATTGTGGACAAAAACCTGGTCATCAGCTGTGAGCCACTGCCATTGCTGTTATATGGCACAGGTCTGGCCTATTCCCATAATCTGTGCCAGTGCATTCGCCCTGGCCATCTTCCAATTTATATGGAGGTCAAAGTTGGACCGGGTCCAAAGGGACTCGCTGTACAAAGGTCTGGGCAACGGGGGAAAAATGCACCCAATGCCACCCTCACCCTGATGGCCACCTTTGTGTGTGGCTGCACCTATGCGTGGATCTCCAGTACGCAAACACCAAGTGTCACTACCTGTCCCCGGTGTTGCGAAGGATGGGCCTGGCCTCGCTGCTGCGGAACGCTCTGAGTAGTTGGACAGTTCTGTATCACCTGTCCTTCATGGAGAAGTTTATGAAGAAAAACCCATTTGACCACAATTCCAGCAGGAAGTGGTCAGCACGTACTTTCCTTGAGAACCTTCGGGCTAAGGAGAGAGCGGATTCTATCGAGCGGTTCCCTGAGCAGACTGTCAAAGCCATTTGGTAGAATGCCTCATCGTCCGAACTATCCAACAAGACTAGCACACACCTCCTTCTGAAATGTGCCTACGCAGAATAAGTCTGGAGAGGAATGCAGTGGTGTTTGTCGAGGTTCGTCCCAAGCAGTGCCGTGACGCAGGACTCTGTGCTCTACGGTCTTTTTCCCTTGGACGCACACCGAGACGAACATCAACTGTGCCTGGAGGATCATCAACTCAGTCAAGGACGCTCTCTGGGCGGTCCGAAACCTGTTGATCTGCCAGCTGAAGGAGTTGACCCTGACGGAGTGTTGCAGACTGGCACATTCCAAGGTCCAGGACTATGTGTTGGGGGACGTCCTGAAGCTTGGGGCAGCTGCCGCCAAGGCGCGGTGTGGAAAGACCACCATGTAACATCTGCCTGCCTAAAGAAGAACAGGGGGCCCATGCAGTCATTTGGGCTCTGCTGACGCCTCAGCTAAATATATGGACATATAATTAATAAACGTACAGACCTGTATATAATAATGATAAATTCTGATCTCTGTATGTAAATGTTTACGTTTGTATGGCATGGCCAACTGTACAGACCATCAAATTATGTTATGAATAAAGTATATTTTTGTAATAAAAAAAAACAAGTCAGGCAGCATTCGAGGGGCTAAGACCGTGTGCAGTTCTGTTCTTGTCATTTTTAATGTCTAATACGTCCCTGGGTTAGAGACTGAATATGAATCTGATTTTTGCAGGAAGGAATTGGGTTTGAAGCTTGCTCCACCAACTTCGCGCATCGTCCTGGTATTGCAGTGTTCCTGGGAATGGTGCACCCCTCCTTAAAGAATCCGAAAAGCAGTTTAATTTGTTTACTTTAATATGTGTTTGCCTGGCTTTTGTGCGATTCAGATTACAAAGTTAAAAATCACGCAACACCAGGTTGTCAACCATCTGATGAAGGAGCTGCACTCCGAAATCTCGTGTGCTTCCAATTAAACCTGTTGAATTACAACCTGGCGTTGTGTGATTTTTAATTTCGTACACCCCATTCCAAAACCAGCATTTCCAAATCATGTTCTAGATTATGATTAATCTGTGTCTTCCTGCATGTTCGGCCCTCACTGTCAATGTTATTACTTCATCCTTTTCCCACCAACTCCGAACAACAAAAGGAAAACAGAATTGCCCACCAGCTCTACCTAATGTCAAACGGCATTTCAGAAAACAAAATGGAGAAGATTAAACTATTGAAGTATTCAACAGATTGGATTTTGATGAAGATGAGGATGACTTGGATGGACTTAACGAGAGATTTTGAGAACTCTGTGAAGCACGAAAACACAGAGACTCATAGAGATGTACGGAAACAGAGACTTCAGCCAACTCGTCCATGCTAACCAGATACTCTAACCTAATCTAGTTCCATTTGCCAGCACTTGGCCCATATCCCGCTAAACCCTTCCTGTTCATATACCCATCCAGATGCCTTTTAAAAGTTTTAATTGTACTAGCCTCCACCACTTTCTCTGGCGGCTTATTCCATTTTTTGCACCATCTTCTGCGTGAAAACGTTGCCCCTTAGGTCCCTTTTAAAGTTTTCCTCTCTTCACCTAAACCTATTCCCTTTAGTCTGGACTCCTCACCCCAAGCAAAAGAACTTGTCAATTAACCTAACCAAACCCTTCATGATTTTATAAACCTCCAAACGGTCATGTCTCAGCCTCTGACACTCCTGGAAAACAGCCCTAGCCTATTCAGCCTCTCCCTGTAGCTGAAACCTTCTAACGCTGGCAACATCCTTGTAAATCTTTAAGAATATTTTTCGTCAGAGTACAAGAGAAACTGGAATCAATTGGTGTGTTTGTGACGACTTTATTTTCTCAGTTCAAAGGCCTGTGAGTTGAATCAGATAACATATTCACTGATGTTGGGCACAATTGTGTGTGGGATCACAAATGACCAAGTCAGAGGCATATTACACCGAGAGCCGATTCTCACATTAACCAGTCCAATAGATACTTGCAGAGCAGCGAAATTAGCAAGAGTTAAATAAAAGCACTGAATCAAGTTGTAGAATTACCTGTCCACAAAGTACATTATTGCTGTAAACAATTAGAACACTCCAAACTTTCCAGCGCCTGAGAAATATCCTGCTCAGGGACTGGCACAGCATCTCTGCCTTCCCTTGGCTTTTTGCAGTTTGATGCCTCAACCAGAATCTAATGTTTCACAGTGCTCCTTTCTGGCCTGGTTCTTTATCGCACACATAAGCCAGGCAGCTTGTCGTTGTTGTTAGCGGTGATCAGTCAAGCGGCTGCACTTGGAACAGCAGCTAAAGCAGCACACACACTGCATGTGCTTCAACCAAATTGTCACGAATCAAAGCCTCAGGGAACCAATTCTCAGTCAGGGCAAGGGAGATAGGATTCAGTCAGGATGTCCAGGGACTTTGACATTGTTTGGGACAATCAGGATCTGAGAATCTGTATCACGACCGTCCAGAGAGGTGGCCACAAAAACTATTCATTACATTCCCGAAAGGCTCCGGTAGATTTTTCGATCCTGAATTTCTGTTCACCTATTCATGTTGACACTGTCCATTCCTGTAGTTGAGGATATGTTTGATGAAATACTCATGGAGGGGTTTGGGGCCCCCTGCAGTAACAGTGAAGTTGGGGAAGTCAGTTCTGGGCACTGGAGATAGCCTGCTTGTAGGCGGAGTGGACAGGAATTGTGGAAGGGATGGGAATATCACCATATAAGAGGCGGAGGGAGACAAGGACGTGGGTTACTGTGGCAGTGGAAGGCACCGTCACTGTCCCAGATTTTTATGTGCGGGCAGTGCAGCGTGTTGGTTGATATGGCGATGCTGCAGGCCTGTAACTTGGTGATGGGTAATGTTTTGAGGTAAAGTTTGTACACGAACGTGCTGTGTGGGAGAGTACAGATGCTCATGGACTTGACACAAAGTGCAAGGAACAAAGTAGAGTGAGAATGTCATGTTGCAGCTTTATAAGACTTTAATTTGGCTTCTCTTGGAGTGTTGCGTTTAATGCTGGTCGCCACATTCCAGGATGGATGTGGAGGATACAGAAGAGGTTTACCAGGATGCTGCCTGTATTACAGGGTATGAGCTATGACGAGACTCGAGAAAAACTCCGGCTCTTTACCCTGGAGCAGCTGAGGTTGAGGGGAGACTCTGTGGAAGTCTACAAAATAATGGGACACATAAATAGAGTTGACAGTCAGAACCTCTTTCTCAGAATTGAAATGTCTTAAACAATGGAGCATGCATTTAAGGTGAAAGTGGGAAAGGTCAAACGAGATGTGGGGGAACGGTTTCTTCCCACAGAGAGTGGTAGGTTTCTGGAACGTAATCTCCGGGATGGTAAAGGAGGCAGATATGATAGGGGCGTTTTAGTGGCTTTTAGCCCCATAACCAGACGGATGTGCAAGGAATGGAGAGTTATGGATCAAGTAACCATCAACCAGCTGGAACTGCCACTTACTAAATAAATGAAGACAGAGATGAATGCACTTGCAGGAATGGTGTCAGCAACCTCGCTATGAGCTAGAAATAGGCTCGAACATAGGCTAGAAATCATACAGTGTCATGGTTGTTGTATTGATCAGGAGATCTGTCACTGCCATGGAGACCAGGGAAAGTTCTGAAGAGACTGTATTTCCCCCGGACTGCATCATTATGCTCACCAGGGCCGAGAGCAGATCCGGAAAATGTAAGCAGGGATATAGCACAGGATTCGTCTCAAACTTTTGTTTGGAGTTAAAACTTTCCTTTGAGTGTTATCTACAAATTGAATGGTTATATTGTTTCCAAGAACCAAATATGTATTTGGAGCAGGAATATGTCTGTGGGAGAGTAACACAAACTGCAATTGCAAAGGTGTGCATACGTATAAAAAGCCATTTTATCTGAGTGCAATTTCCGAATTAATTAGATTTGATTCCCTACAATGTAGAAACAGGCCCTTCGGCCCAACAATTTAGCATGGCCAATTCACCTAACCTGCACATCTTTGGGAGGAAACTGGAGCAAGCAGAGGAAACGCGCGCCGACACGGGGAGAATGCGCAAACTCCACACAGACAGTCGCCCAAAGCTGGAATCTAAACTGGGATTAAAGAGCATTCTACACTAAATGCTAATAATTCAATGTGCACAACAAAGATTCTCCCTCCATTACCGATTCTTACAGTCCGCCAATTGTTTTGGGTAATCCTTCAAAACCGAACATACCCTCTCTGAAAAGGGAAGCAGATTTATCATTTCAAGGTCAGCTGACTGTCAGTGACTTTGAACTCAGAACTTTAATCCTTGTGTGTCTCTCCAGACACACCTCCTCCTGCAGCATTCATAATATGTTACTTTTCTTTGTGATTTAGATTCTAGTTTGCACTCTTATACAATTGCTCACGATCAATTACATTTGCTATTTACCCGCTAATGATCTCACTTCAAAAAAAGTTGTTAAGATTTCGTTGAGCTAAAATGTTCACTGTGTGTATTCCCACCTGCCTGATCTATTGAGTGTTTCCAGGATTGTCCTTCGTATTGTCGCAACTTTATACATCCGCAACATCTCACAACGTCAGTCTATGGAAAGATTTTCGGAATCAGCTGAAGATTTCTCCAGAACCAACCAGTAATCTGTGGAAAGGTGATGTGCTATCTATTCTGGAATCGTGTGGTTTAAGTCCATTGAGATACATTTCGAATTAATTCTATCAGATCAATGGTAGTAATGATTCAGTTCAGATTCCGTCATTGGTCAGACAGATTTTTATTTATGCATGACCACCATCAATTTATCAGGATCTCAGCATTATTGGCGTTTGCGTGTCAACATTGAGTCCAAGGTCAGTGAGATTCACTGCACAGAACTTCTTCCTCGCATTCTCCCTGTGGAACATATCCAAACTGATATTACTCTCCTCTAATCCTTTATGGTCAGCTAATGGACACAGCTTCACTTTATTTACCTTGTGTCAACCAATCATTAACTACTGCCCCCACCCTGTCAAATCTCGCCTCAATTCCGATTTCTACACCCTAACCACATCACTGAAATCTACCATTCTCCAAACCATCCTAGTTAATCTCTTGGGTCCCCTGTCAGGAACCCTGCCACCCTTCCCAGTGTGTGTGGGAACTGTAGTTGGTCTGCATTCCTGTGGGTAAAGTCAACACACAGTGACAATTCCCTGTGCATTCTCTCAGATTTAAAGGTTTTCTCTGACACCAGAGATCAAATAGCTTTCCAGTTGCAGTCTCCACCTGAAACGTCTCAGAATTTGTTTTAAAAGTAAAATTCTTTCAGAGCTTTTTGAGCTTTCATCTCCAATGTCATTCTTTATGTGCTGTGCTCTGTTCCATGTGTAATTTTTCATGTCTCTGGGACTGCAATGGCTCCTTTCTGTTGATATAAATCTATGTCCATCCATTTCTCTGTCTCACCTCTACAGTTCCTGATCACCACATTGTCTTTGCCTCCCTTCCACTGTCTTTACTATTGAGTATTTTAGCTCAGTTAGTAATTTAATTTCTGCTTATGCCTGCTGTGTTTAGCTGAGTTACCCCCACCTGCCCATGTGCTGCTAATTTACAATTTTTATCTTTCTTCAGTTTCTCTACAATCACAAGTTCTTTTTTCTCTGCACTGCAGTGCATTTCTCTTTTGTTCCTGAACTTATAATGATGATAAAATTGTGCTCTGTTCTTATTCCCATCTGAAACATGAATGTGTTTTGTTTTTCTCTCTCTATAAATTGCTACCCAACTTTCTGAGAATATCCAACACTTCATTTTGGATGACAGATTTTCAGCAGCTGCAGGATTTCTCCATTATTAGATGATAGATGTTGCTCCCAGAACTGACTCTAACATAGATAGAGCAAATCAGAGCCACATCTATCAGGGAGAACATTGGTGGCAGAAGGTGATCCCTGTCCAACACCAGTGCTCCATTTACACCAAGTCACTGAAGCATTGAATGATTACCATATAGAGTGAGTCTGCGGAGTTCATCGTGTCTGTTGCAGCTTTCTGCAAGAGGAAATCAAATTGTCCCTTTCCAGTGTCATCTCTTTGTATCAGTTTCAGCAGCTGGAATTTCGGGAAGATCAAATTGAGCATTCAGGTCTGAAGAAAGATCATGTTGAGCAGGTAGACTCTAGAAATTATCAGGTTGAATGGGTAGGTTCTAGGCAAGATCAGGTCGAGCAGATAGATTCTAGGGATGATAAGGTGGAGCAGGTAGATTCCAGGGAAGATCAATTTGCTGAATACACATTGTCCAAAAAAGGAAAGCAACATTGTTTCAGCAACAAATTTGATGCTCTGAAGCTGTGACATGCATACATATTTGTAAATTTGTATTTTGGAAATTGGGATTTATTGCCAAGTCCAGCAGATGTTCCCATTCTCCAGTTTTCTGTGAGGACCATGATGTTTACCATTTGAATGACTGCAGTGTGTGTGGTGAAAGTGCTCCCAGAATGCTGTTAGTTCAGGAGCTGCAGATTATTCACTCAGTGGTGATGAAAGAACAGCATCTGAACAGATCAACAAACCCCTTCTTCCCTCAGTCTGCTCCCAAAGAGCACATCATCGTAAGTAGTCCCAGACCAGGGGAAGAGTCCCATCACTGAAAGACATCTGTCAATCTGTTTGGGTCTTTTTAACGCCAATCCAGCAGCTCCCGTGGCCGAGGATGGCAGATTTCCTCCCCGAAAGAACATCTATGAATCAGATGGGTATTTCTTACAATCAGCAACAGTTTTATTAACATTAGTCTCTTCGTCACAGTTTTTCTAATGAAAATAGATTCCACCTATGTCATAGCAAGATTTGAATCCAGGTCACCAGAATATCACCAGGGCCTCTGGATTAATAGTCCAGTAATAACACCACAATGCCATCACCTCCTCTGTTTTAATAAAGATTCAAAAACTTTACAGTCTGTCAGAGGGGAGGATTTGTAATCGGGAAATTGAAACCGAAGTTCACATCAGGATTTGAGAGAATCACCCAGTTTATTGTCGTAATCTGAATGCCATCGAGTTTTGAACGTGGAAGGGAAGAGCATGGTTCAGTTTTGGGAAACCAGGCGCATATACTCTACATGGACAAAGTTTTAACTGATCATGTGACCTGTCAAAACGCAAATGGATTCACACTGGAGGCAAAGTATGGGGAATGTGAGAATAATGTGATGGGATACAGATCGCTATTTGAACTGGAAACTCATCAATGCAGTCACACCAGGGAGAGACCATTCACCTGCTCCAAGTCGAATCATATAATCGCTACAGTGATCTTGGTGAATGGTGGATTGGATAAAGAGGGAACAAATTACTGTTCTCTACTTTTCATTTACTTTCATTGAGTAGACAACACCCAGAGTTTCGTTCCTAATATGATGCAGTGGAAAGAGTTATTTTTGGGATTAACGGGTCAGTCATTGCTCACGTTATAATTGACAAGTTACTTCATAATAAAGTAAGGTAGCTCTACTGCAAGAAAATGGTCAGGTTGTGGAATGTGGAATTCTAGGATGCAAACTGTGTCGGAGAAAAACAAACCTCCAGGAAATGTAATGGGATACAGAAGCTGAAGCTCTGTTTTCCGGGATAGGTGTAACTGTGGGCCAGACATACAGCTGAGGACTAGAGGAAAAATCCATCTATAGAGGTAGACACAACACCGTTTTGGGAGGTATGGGCGATCAGGGATGTTTTACAGCCAGAGACTCCCGGAATCTCCTGAGATGAGTGAGATCACACACCAGTCTCCTGCTTTAGAAACTTGCGATGGAGAGGATTCATCAGAGGACTGAAGACAGAGCCACAACAATGACAGTGTGAACAGCTCACCTGGACAGCAAGGTAGGAAGGAGAGTGGGCACACAGTATTTACTGTGGATTCTTTAGTTAGGGGAACGGGGTGGAGTTTCTACAGTTCTAAACATACCTTCAGAGTGCTCTGATAAACTCCTTGCTGCCAGGGTCAAGGATATCACAGAACAGCAGCATGAAATGCTGCTGGAGAAGGATCATAAGCAGATTTAGCGCTCCAGTTTGGTGATAAAGACCTCAGTAGGTAGGTGGGGATGTGATCCATGTTGGTTACAAAGACCTCAGTAGGAAGGTGAGGATATGGTGCATGTTGTTACAAAGACATCAGTACGAAGGTGGGGATGTGGTCCATGTTGGATATAAAAACCTCTGTAGGAAGGTGGTGATGTGGTCCATGTTGGTTACAAAGACCTCAGTACGAAGGTGGGGATGTGGTCCATGTTGGATATAAAAACCTCTGTAGGAAGGTGGTGATGTGGTCCATGTTGGTTACAAAGACCTCAGTAGATAGGTGGGGATGTGGTCCATGTTGGTGACAAAGACCTCAGTCGGAAGTTGAGATGTGGTCCATGTTGGTGACAAAGACCTCAGTAGTAAGGTGGGGATGTGTTCCATGCTGGTTACAAAGACCTCAGTAGGAAGCTGGGAATGTGGTCCATATTGGTGAAAAGGCAGGAAGTCGGGATGTTGCCCATGTTGGTTACGAATACCTCAATAGGAAGGCTGGCATATGGTTCATTTTGGTTACAAAGACCTCAGTTGGAAGGTGGGGATATTGTCCATTTTGGTTACAAAGACCTCAGTAGGAAGCTAGGGATGTGGTCCATATTGGTGACAAGGCCCTCAGCAGGAAGTCGGGGATGTTGTCCATGTTGGTTACAAAGACCTCAGTAGGAAGGTGGCAATGTGCTGCATATTAGTTACAAATACCTCAGTAGGAAGGCAGGGATATGGTTCATTTTGGTTACAAAGACCTCAGTCGGAAGGTGGGGATATTGTCCATGTTAGTTACAAAGACCTCAGTAGGAAGTTGGGGATGTGGTCCATGTTGGTTACAAAGATCTCAGTAGAACGTCGGGGACATGGTCCATTAAACAGGTTTTAGCCAGTTAGGAATAAGATTGAAAAGCAGGAGGTGTAACGCTGTGATCTCAGAGCGAATGCCTGCCCCACATGCTCGTGGGGAGTCCCGTTAAGTGTTTTAAGTATGGCTGGTAAACGGGTTCAGGAGGGCAGGCAGCATGTTTCAGAGGGGATGGGACCATCTCTGGAACAGGCTAGTGCTCCACAAGATGGACAGTTTACATCTTGGCAGAATGGAATGAGCAGCATCACAAAAGGTGTGCACGTGCTGTTGGGGAGGTAACAAACAAGTTTGGGAATGACCTGACAATGTCAGAGGGATCTTGCCTTCAAAGGAAGACTTCATTCAAAGTCTCGCCATCAGTTTCTGCGTCATCATTTGCTGGTTGCTAAACTGCTCCCAATCATCAGACTGAACATTCTTTCTGGGATTCTGATCTGTCATTTAATTTGATTTAATGCAATTAAGCCAGGAACTTCTTTTACCATCACACCAGCTGCTAGCATTTACTGCACAACAGAAATTCAAATAATTTCATATAGAGTTTACAAAACAAGGTTTACACTAGTCTGAGAAGCAAAGTAATCAGTGGATGAATGTGGAATATTTTGAATACATAAAGGAGAATTTTAACCTGAGAATTTGGAGGTCAATATAGCTGGGTTGATTCCTGAGATCAGGGATTATTGGGATTTGTTGGGAAATGCAAACCACGAGAATGGGACGAATTTGAAGAAACTAACTGTGTGGAGTTTATAATCGTAGTTTCAGGCCAATATGACATTGGGATACAAGGGTGCAGCGGTAACAGTAGAATGAATGACTATTTCAGCAATTATGAGCTGAGACAGGAATGGATGTCGGAGCCTTTTTGCAAACAGGAAACATTTCTTCATGATGACGGAAATATCTTTTTGGATTTATCACGCCCTGCAGTGTGACACCACAATAGAAACAGGGTTTATCCAGAGTCAGTTCCTGCTGAGCTTGATGGAGTCAGTGAGTCCCGCAAAACATTTTCATAGAAACCCTGAGGACAACGGCTTATCTGACACATTCAAACCCATTCCCAGGCTTGAGAGCCCCTCTCTCACCGAACCCTCTGACTGGGCCTTGGATTCCCCATCAACACAGCAGCTGATTGGTGGAAGAAATGAATAAAGAAAAGGGGTAATGATAAGCAGGCGAGGAGGGGGCTCAAACATGGTCTGAGGAGAGCCAGGAGGGGGCACGAGAAAGGCTTGGCAGAATGGTTTAGGGAGAACACAAAGACATTTTACACTAATGTGAGGAATAAGAGAATGGTTAAAGAAAGAGTAGGGCCGATCAAGGATAGCATAGGGAATTTGTATGTGGAGTCTGAAGAGGTCGGGGAAGCTCTAAATGAATTTTTTGCTTCTGTCTTTACGAATGAAATGAACTTTGTAGTGAATGAAACCTTTGAAGAGCAGGTGTGCATGCTGGAATGGATAGAGATAGAGGAAGCTAATGTGCTGAAACATTTGTCAAACATTAGGATTGACAAGTCGCCAGACCCGGACCAGATTTGGCCTCGGCTGCTTTGGGAAACGAGAAATGCAATTGCTTCGCCACTTGCGAAGATCTTTGCATCCTCGATCTCCACTGGAGTCGTACCTGAGGACTGGACAGAGGCAAATGTAATTCCTCTCTTCAAGAAAGGAAATAGGGAAATCCCCGGCAATTACAGACCAGTAAGCCTCACGTCTGTCGTCTGCAAGGTTTTAGAAAGGATTCTGAGGGATAGGATTTATGACCATCTGGAAGTGCATGGTTTGATTAAATGCAGTCAACACGGCTTTGTGAGGGGCAGGTCATGCCTCACAAACCTTATCGAGTTCTTTGAGGATGTGACTAGAATAGTTGATGAGGGTCGAACTGTGGATGTGGTATGTATGGACTTCAGCAAGGCATTTGATAAGGTTTCCCATGGTAGGCTCATTTAGAAGGTCAGGAGGAATGCGATACAGCAGAACTTAGCTGTCTGGATACAGAAATGGCTGTCCAACAGAAGACAGCGAGTGGTAGTAGAAAGAAAATATTCTACCTGGAAGTCTGTGGTGAGTAGTGTTCCACAGGGCTCTGTCCTTGGGCCTCTACTGTTTGTAATTTTTATTAATGACTGGGATGAGGGGATTGAAGGATGGGTCCGCAAGTTTACGGACGACACAAAGGTTGGAGGAGTCGTTGACAGTCTAGAGGGCTGTTGTAGGCTGCAGCGGGACATTGACAGGGTGCAGAAAAAGGCTGAGAAGTGGCAGATGGAGTTCAACCTGTATAAATGCAAGGTGCTGCATTTTGGAAGGTCGAATTTGAAAGCTGAGTACAGGATTAAGGAAAGGATTCTTGGCAGAGTGGAGGAACAGAGGGATCTTGGTGTGCACGTACATAGATCCCTTAAAATGGCCACCCAATTGGACAGGGTTGTTAAGAAAGCATATGGTGTTTTGGATTTCATTAACAGGGGGATTGAGTTTAAGTGTCATGAGATCTTGTTGCAGCTCTATAAAACTTTAGTTCGACCGCACTTGGAATACTGTGTCCAGTTCTGCTCGCCCTATTATAGGAAAGATGTGGATTCTTTGAAGAGGGTTCAGAGGAGGTTTACCAGGATTCTGCCTGGACCTCAAGGCTTATCTCATAAAGAGAGGTTGACTGAGCTCGGACCTTTTGCATTGTAGAAAAGGAGGGTGAAGGAGAGTGGACCGAATTTAGGTATACAAGTTAATGAGAGGCATTGATAGAGTCGATAGCCAGAGACTATTTCCCAGGGCAGAAATGACTAACACGAGGGTCATTGTTTTAAGCTGTTGGAGGAAAGTATAGACGGGATGTCAGAACCGAGTTCTTTACACAGAGATTTGTGAGAGCATGGAATGCGTTGCCAGCAGCAATTGTGGAAGCAAGGTCATTGGGGACATTTAAGAGACTACTGGACATACATATGGTCACAGAAATTTGAGGATGCATACATGAGGATCAGTGCTCGGCACAACATCGTGGGCTGAAGGGCCTGTTGTGTGCTGTACTGTTCTATGTTCTATGTTCTATTTTCTATGTCAGCATCAGGCCGGGGGGAGCTGAATGGAAACAGGTAAAGTATTACCGTAAATACATCCCTCATCAAAAGCCAGAGTTTATGCAGTACATTATTTAATCTTTATAATATAGGAAGCTTCTCATTTCATTTGTCCATTTGTTCAGAGAAAGCGTTGTCAGGCGTAGAGTGCTTCTCCCTCTCTACGCCTGCAGTGAACGATGATCTTTCCTCCAGCTCATTTCTTTTTTTCACGTCCTGTTCACTAGTTGTGAACTGCTTGCAAAAGACAGAATTTATGCAGTACATTATTTAATCTTTATAATATAGGAAGCTTCTCATTTCTTTTGTCCATTTGTTCAGAGAAAGAGGAGCCTGTCATTGCTTCTTCCACTCTACGCCTGCAGTGAACGATGATCTTTCCTCCAGCTCATTTCTTTTTTTCACGTCCTGTTCACTAGTTGAGAACTGCTTGCTTGGAATGATCTTTTCTTTTCATCCGGTACTAATTCCTCCTTATGATTTGCTTTTGTTGTTCAGCTTTCTACTAACATGTTGGTAACAACACAATATACTGACTTTGCTCCTGCTGTCTCTTTTATCTGCTCCTCAGATCGACAAAATTAAAAATCACTCAACACCAGGTTATAGTCCAACAGGTTTAATTGGAAGTACTAGCTTTTGGAGTGCAGCTCCTTTATCACGTGTTTATGATGCAGGACAATAAGACACAGAATTTCTCCAGGAAGTACTGGGCAACAAAGGGCACCCTACCAGTTGCAGTCCGTGTCTGTCACCTGACGAGGTCATTGCGGTGTGGTATGTCAGAACTGAAGATTGATGAGTGGAGCATCGTAACCCATTCTTATGATGGCATCTTTGAGTATTTCCAAGTGCCTGTTACGTTCCTCCTCATCTGAACAGATCCTGTCTATGCTTCCGGCTTGCCCATAGGGGATAGCTGTTTTAATACATTTAGGGTGGAAGTTAAGGAAGTGTTGCATTGTGAGTTTATACGTGCGTTTGCAGTAGAGTGAGGTGCTGAGGTGCCCATCCTTGCTGGAGATGCATGTATCCAAGAATAAGATAGATACTAAAGAGTCCTGGGATTTACATATTAATGAACCGAAAGATGTAACTCATTCTAAATGATGAAAGACTTAACAACAGTTGAGGTCTGTTAAGTATATAAATTTACTTGCACGACACTGTGATCTTTTGCTATAAATTCTGTGTTTAATGGTCCTGTTTCACAACCACCTGATGAAGGAGCAGCGCTCCGAAATCTAATGCTTCCAAATAAACCTGATGGACTATAACCTGGGGTTGTGTGATTTTTAACAACCTCCACCCAGTCCAACACCGGCTCCTCCACATCATGGCTATCCTCAGATGGAGTCATTCCCTTACCATTGCAAGAAGAGGTTTATCATGTTGCAAATCCTCCATCTTCCTTCGGCCCATTCCCCACATGGACTCCTCGTTTCATTATTTGCTGCATCTCATGTTGGCTCTTAATTACTTGGATTTATTTGTCAATTGAATTAATTTTCTAAATGGATATTTCACGGCATATTTTAACTGTTCCCTGAACTGTTTCTGCGTCACCACAGAAATAAAAGCATTTGTGCAGCAACTTAGGTCCAGTAGCATAAATGTGATTAGTTCAAAATGACGAAATAAATCAGAATTCAAATGATAAGCAACTTGAAAAATAAGTAAAAATATCAACCAGAGAAGTATGAAGGTGGCACATATAGCAAAGAGTAAAATCACAGATGTCTTTATGCTCTCTATTTCTGGATTATTCTGTATTTTTCTGTGACCCCTCAGACCCTCACGCACCCCGATGGCCTCTAAGATATGTGTGACAGCCAGAATGTTGAGAAAGAGAATAAAAGTGAATGGTAGCATTGGTGT
Organism: Chiloscyllium plagiosum; assembly: GCF_004010195.1. Taxonomy (NCBI): domain Eukaryota; kingdom Metazoa; phylum Chordata; class Chondrichthyes; order Orectolobiformes; family Hemiscylliidae; genus Chiloscyllium; species Chiloscyllium plagiosum. The sequence goes on along the minus strand of NC_057746.1, from coordinate 7,946,916 downwards.
TAAAAACTTTGCCAAATATTTAAAACTTGCCCACCGACGGCCATAATAATAATTGGACCTGGTATAACAGTGCCATGGAATATAATTGCTGTCTACTCTAGTTTTAATTCGAAAGTAGTTGGGAATGTTCTTTATAGAAAAGAAAATGCAGATTGTTGCTGGAACCCTCATTGCAGTTTTCTCTGTGCAATACTGATTTTTCATCTGATGAAAAAAAATGGCAACTAATCGATCAAAAGTAAAAGTAGCAATGAACCAGACAGAGCAATCTGGTCAAGCAGGCCAGCACATAGATAACACTATAGACAGGAGTGATGTCCAGGAAACACTGGGTAAAATATTTAGACCGAAATCGATCAAGTATGACATCAAAAATAATGAACAGTAGATCTGATGTTGTTATGGCCAAAGATAGCGAGTGCTGCACGTAGAAAGACCACGCTTGCCTCGAACCATGAGTACAATCACCGATAGAGTAACTGTAAGAGAGAGAAAGGAAAAAAAGAGACTTGAAGGTACGAATCATACATTCTGCACGCCTAATCTCGACTGTAAGGGATGGATTTTCAGACAAAGTTAATTGTTGTTCTCTATAAAATTTAAATAGTTTGAACAACAGCTAACCACGTCAAAATGAATCAATTGCACTTTTAGAAGACATAAGAGGTGGATGAGCTGCAGTTTATTCCCAGCAACATTTAATCAATGTTTCATTGGTGTTGATAGTCGTTGGCTTAAGCTGCTTTTTACGTTACTCTGATTCGCTGACGTTTCCCATAAGACCAAACCATTCACACAAAGAACTCTGGACGGGTACAGCAAGCGATAAGAAACATCTTGCACAAACATTGATCACAAAATTCCTGCATTTAGTTTTGGAGTTTCCACAGCTCAGACTGCTTCTAAAATTATGCATCACATCCTATGATTTACATTATAGAGCATGAAATCACTTCATAGTGACTGGGAATCGATACCCTCCAAAATATGAAGTAAAAACCACATAAAATAAAATAAAACTTTGAGGCCATTCCATGTGTCCGGGATTGAACTTCCTGATAATCTGCTCCATGGAAGTATTCAGCAGTAAATCCAATAATAATGTCGCAGGTTGGATACCAACCACAAACATTAGAATTTCAACATTTGCCACAATGTCCCCCGACCTGTACAGCACTACACCACATCCCACACCCAAATAAAATCTGATTCCATGCAGCATTGGTCATTGCAAATTTCTGGTTTAGAAGTCACACACATTATCTGGGTTTAAACAACTCTTCTCTCTGATGTCCAGATACACACACCACAGCTCCTCTCAGATTCGGAGTAGAATCTGAGGCTAGGAATCCCCACAGTTTAAGCAGCACTCCCCAATGGAGATCACCAAAATTGTACCACAGCTTATTCTAGGATACCCATGCATTGTACGATTGCTTCGTGTCAGACGCTGTCTCTGGATTGAAACCAATTTCAAAAGGTTAACTGAGACGATGTTCAAATACTAGACTGTTAATTCAGAGACCTAAGTAATTATGCGGGGTCTTGGGTTTGATATACACTGTGGCAGATGGTCGAAATTTAATTCTATTTATGATCTGGATTTAAGATTCTAATGATAACCATGAAACAGTTGTCAATTATCAGAAAATAAATCAATCTCATTCATTAGTCTCCCTTAGGGAGGGTAATCTGTCACCCCTGCCTAGTCTGGCCTTCATGTGAGTCCAGACGCAGAACAATCTGTTGATTGTTCACTGCTCTCTGGGTAAATAGGGATGGGTGGAGTTTGTTGGCTTAGCTAGTGACATCCATATCCATTGAAATAATAAAAACATGGACCGACCTGTAAACCACCAACTTCTCCCTACAGATGACTGCTCTCCTTTTTATACAACTCCCTAGGATTTAACATTCTCACGTGACGCTAATTGTCACAAAGGTGTGGCTCCCAAAGAGTTTGTTGGCTTAGCTAGTGACATCCATATCCATTGAAATAATAAAAACATGGACCAACCTGTAAACCACCAACTCCTCCCTACAGATGACTGCTCTCCTTTTTATACAACTCCCTAGGATTGAACATTCTCACGTGACGCTAATTGTCACAAAGGTGTGGCTCCCAAAGTTGACCCACTTTCGAAGATAAGAGGTCGTTTCCTCGAATCAGTAATTGTTTGAAGTCGGGAGCACCAAAACAGGCCACTGAAATCCGAGGCAAAAATATCTGTCTCTTGGCTCTGTAAGAGCTGGGAAATTCATTGGATTTGGCAAAATAAGCTTTGACATGTGCCATCCTCTGGGATAGCTGACACCATAAATCCAGCAGGACCTCAGCACTAAGCTTCCACCCATTTCCCTTAAACATTTCTCAGGCTCAAAGTTTGGGAGAGGATTTGTAGCTCGGGTGCTTGTTGTTGTGGTTCTGTTCGCCGAGCTGGGAATTTGTGTTGCAGACGTTTCGTCCCCTGTCTAGGTGAAATCCTCAGTGCTTGGGAGCCTCCTGTGAAGCGCTTCTGTGATGTTTCCTCCGGCATTTAGTGATTTGTATCTGCCACTTCCAGTTGTCGGTTCCAGCTGTCCGCTGCAGTGGCCAGTATATTGGGTCCAGGTCGATGTGCTTGTTGATTGAATCTGTGGATGAGTGCACTACATAGGACAAACAGGAAGACAGCTAACGATCCGCATCCATGAACGCCAAATAGCCACGGAATGACATGACCAGCTATCCTTAGTAGCCACACACTCAGATGACAAGCAACATGAGTTAGACTGGGACAACACTACTATTATCGGACATGCCAAATGGATAACAGCCAGGGAATTCCTAGAGGCATGGCACTCATCCACTGATTCAAACAACAAGCACATCGACCTCGACCCAATATACCGGCCAATGCAGCGGACAGCTGGAACTGACAACCGGAAGCAGATACAAATCACTATAAGTGCCAGAGGAAACATCACAGAAGCGCTTCACAGGAGGCTCCCAAGCACTGAGGATGTCACCTCGATAGGGGACGAAACGTCTGCAACACAAATTCCCAGCTCGGTGAACAGAACCACAACATTTCTCAGGTTCTTTCCCACGTCGGACACTCCCTAGTACAATAACCACCGGTCGGGTGCGAAGATATCTTCTTTCAGATGTGGGAATACTGGTTTATTTTTTAAAATATGCATACAGAATATGAGTTCTGATAGCTTGGCCAATACTAATTTTCTCGTTCTGACTACCTTTGTGATAGTATTGAAGAGTGGCATCTGCGAACATCTCTATTCTCGGGTGTACAGGAAAACCTTGTAGATTTGGAGGAGAGTTCCAGAATCTCTTGACTGCAACAGTTTTGGAACAATGATGTGTTTCCAGGTCAGAATGAAAGCTGCCTTGAAAGGGAACTAGTATGTGATGGAATTTCCGTGTATCTTCTCTCTTTTTGTTTAGGTGTTAGAGGTTATGGTTTTATTAGGTGTTGCCAGGAGAGACTTCTAGTGTTATTGTTGCTCACAAGATAAAGCTTTTCACTGTGCCACAGTACCCGTGACAATAAATGCAATTCAATTCATTTCAATTCAATGTTGTCGGTGGTATTCATTGTTGGTCATGCATGTTGTTGGTGAACACAGTGATTACTGAATGTGGTGACTGATATGCCAATCAATCGTCTGTTTGTTATGCACAATGTGGAAGCTTTGTGAATGTTGCTGGAGTGCAGTCAGCCATATACGTGGAGGGCATTCCATTCCACCATGAGGCAGCTTTCTGAATGGTAGGCAAAGATTGGAGAGGTAGGCAGGCAGCTTCTTGCTACAGTAATCAGAGTGCCTGATGTCCTCCTGTGGTCACAGCACTCATATGGCTGAAGCAGACAATTTTCTTGTCAATGGTTGATGCAGGTTGCTGATAGCCGTGCATTCAGTGATAGTAATGTGGGAAGCCAGTGGGAGATTGGTGGAATTTCACTTTTGGAGATGGTCATTACATGGTGCTTGTGGATTGTGAAAGTTACTTGTCAATTGTCAGTCCAAGCTCGATCCTTTTGTGTATGGGCAAAACGTCTTCATGATCTGAGGATTTGGAAACGGTGCTGTACATTGGACAATCACAAACAAATCTCTCCACTTCAGAAATTACAATGGAGGCATTGATGAGATAGCTGCAGATTTTGGGGATGAGGACATGACCATGCAGAATTCCTGCAGAGATGTGCAATGGCTGAAATGATTGACTAGATGGTACTGAGGTTCACAAGGAGAAAGTCTTAGCAATGCTTGAAAGTTTGAAAATAGGTAAGTCCCCTGGGCTGGATGAGATTTATCCTAAGATTTTCTGGGAAACTAGGGAGGAGATTTCAGAGCCTTTGGCTTTGATCTTTATGTCATCATTGTCTACAGGAATAGTGCCAGAAGACTGGAGGATAATAAATGTTGCCCCTTGTTCAAGAAGGGGAGTAGAAACAACCGGGTAATTATAGACAAGTGAGCCTTACTTCAGTTAAGGGTGAAGTGTTGGAAAAAGTTATACATGATAGGATTTATAATCATCTTGAAAGGAATATGTTGATTATGGATAGTCAACATGGTCTTGTGAAGTGTAGGTCATGCCTCACAAACCTTAATCAGGTCTTTGAGAAGGTGACCAAATCGGCGGCTGAGGTGAAAGCATTGATATGATGTATGTGGATTTCTGTAAAGCTTTTGATAATGTTCCCCACGGTAGGCTAAAGCAAAAATTACGGAGACATAGGATTGAGGGTGATTTGCCAGTTTGGATAAGAAATTGGCTAGCTAAAAGAAAATAGAGGGTGGTGTTTGATGGGAAATGCCCATCCCGGAATTCAGTTACGAGTGGTGTACTATTTTTGGGCCACTGTTTTTTGTTACTTTTCTAAATGACCGGGATGATGGCGCAGAAGGATGGTTTAGCACATTTGCGGACGACACAAAGGTTGGTGGAGCTGTAGATAGTGCCGAAGGAGGTTGCAGGTTACAGAGGGACATAGATAAGCTGCAGAGCTGGGCTGAAAGATGGCAAGTAGAGGTTAATGTGGAAAACGTATCAGGAGATTCACTTTGGAAGGAGTAACAAGGAATACCGAGTACTGGGCTAATGGTAAGATTCTTTGTAGTGTCGATGAGCAGAGAGATCTTGGTGGCCATGTACATAGATCCCTGAAAGTGACCATTCAGGTTGGTAGGGTGGGTAAGAAGGCATATGGTGTGTTAGCTTTTATTAGTAGAGGGATTGAGTTTCAGGACAATGAGGTCATGTTGCAGCTCTCCAAAACTCTGGTGCGGCCGCACTTGGAGTATTGTGTACAGTTCTGGTCACCACATTTCAGGAAGGTTGTGGAAACATTGGAAAGGGTGTAGAGGAAATTTACCAAGGTATTGAGGGAAGGTCTTATGAGGAAAGAACAAAGAAAATTTACATCCCAGGGACAGGACCTTCCGCCCTCAAAGCCTGAGCTGATCCAAATGTACTATCTAAACCTGTCTGACAATTCTTAAGCATTTGTATCCCTCTGCTCCCTACCTACTCATGCATCTGTCCAAACGCATCTTAAAAAAATCTACTGTGCATCTTAAAAAATCTACTACCTCTGCTGGCAATGCGTTCCAACTGCCCACCACCCTCTGTGTGAAGTACTTGCTGCGTGTGCCCCCCCTTAAACTTTCCACCTCTCAGCTTGAAAGCTTGACCTCTAGTTATTAAATCCTTCACCCTGGAAAAAAGCTTGTCGCTATCCAATCTGTCTATACCCTTCATGATTTTCTAAACCCCAATCAGGAACCCTTCAATCTCCTTTTTTCCTAGTGAAGGTAAACCTAACCTATTCAACCTCTCTTCATAGCTAGCACTTTCCACATCAGACAACATCCTCGTAAACCTTCTCTGCTCCTTCTCCAAAGCGTTCACATCCTTTTGGTAATGTGGCGACTAGAACCGTACACAGTATTCGAGATGTGGCCAAACCAATGTCTTGTACAATTTTAATATGACTTGCCAGCTCTTATACTCAATACCCCGTCCAATGAAGGCACGCATACGATAGTCCTTCTTGACCACTCTCCACCTGGGCCTCAACTTTAAGGGTACAATGTACCTGCACTCCCAGATCTCTCTGCCCAACAACTTTTCCCAAGTCTCTTCCATTCATTGCATAATTCGCTCTATAATTAGACTTGCCTAAATGCATCACCTCACGTTTGTCTGGATTGAACGCCATCTGCCACTTTTCTGCCCAACTCTCCAGTCTATCTATATCCTCCTTTATTCTCTGACAGTCCCTTATGCTTTCTGCTACTCCACTAATCTTTGTTGTCATCTGCAGACTTGCTGATCATACCAACAGTGCCCGCTTCTCGATCATTTATGTATATTAAAAACAATAGTGACCCCAATACTGACCCATGTGGAACACCCCGGTCACCTTTCTCCATTTCAAGAAACTCCCTTCAACTACTACTCTCTATCTCCTGTTACTCAACCAGTACTTTATCCACCTAGCTAGAACACCCTGCACACCTTGTGACTTCACTTTCTCCATTAGTCTACAATAGGAAACCTTGTAAAACTCCTTACTAAAGTCCATGTATATGACATCAACAGCCCTTCCTTCATCTAACAACTTGCTCACTTCCTTGAAGTACTCTATTAAGTTGGTAAGGCACGATCTTCCCCGCAAAAAAAAACATATTGCCTATCACTGAGAAGCTTATTCTTTTTAAAATATAAATATACCCTATGTCTCAGTACCCCCTCAAACAACTTGCCCACTTCCGACGTCAGGCTCACTGGTTTGTAGTTACCCGGAATATCCCTAGTACCCTTCTTGTACAGGGGGATAACATGAGCAACCTTCCAGTCGTCTGGCACCTCACCTGTATTTAAGGATGCCACAAAGATATCTATCAGGGCCCCAGCTATTTCCTCTCTTGCCTCCTTCAGCAACTTGGATTGATCCCATCCGGTCCTGGAGACTTGTCCACCTTAATAACCAACACATCTTCCCTACTTGTGCCAACGTGATCCAGACTAATCAAACTTCTATCTCTAATCTCATGTTCCTCCCCTCAGTGAACACTGATGTAAAGTAATCATTCAGACTCTCACCCATTCTCTCAGATTCAGCACACAACTTTCCTTCATTATCTTTTAGTGGACCAATCGTTTGTCTAGTTACCCACTTGCTTCTTATATGCAAATGAAATGCTTTAGGGTTTTCCTTTATTCTGCTTGCTAAAGCTATTTCATGACCTATTTTAGACGCTTGATTCCATGTTTAAGACTTGTCCTACTCTTTAGATATGCCTCCAGGGCTCGTTCTGTTCTTAGCTGCTTAGACCTTATGTACGCTTCTCTTTTCCTCTTGGATAGTCGTACAATTTCTCCTGTCATCCACTGTTCACGAATCTTGCCCTTCCTATCTTTTGCCATCAACGGGACAAGACTATCCTGCACTACGGTTAACCTATCTTTGAAAGCTTCCCACATCTCAACTATGGACTTCCCTTCAAATAGCTGTGTCCAATCCACATTTTACAGCTCCTGCCTAATTTTGATATAATTGGCCTTTCTTTAATTAGTACTCTTCTATAATTAGTACTCTTCTGTTTGGACCACTCTTTTTTATCTACGGGTATTCTAAAACTTACAGAATTGTGATCACTGTTCCCAAAGAAATCCCCCACGACAACTTCTACCACTTGTCCTGGCTCGTACCCCAGTACCAGGTCCAGGATGACGCCTTTCCAAAGACAGACTGTGGACAAACTGCACTAGAAAACTCTCATGGACGCTTCGTACAAATTCTACTCCATCCAGACCTCTCACGCTAAGTGTATACCAGTCAATGTTGGGGAAATTAAAATCTCCCATCACCACTACCCTAATGCCTGTACATCTATTCATAATCTGTTTACCTATTTGTTGTTCTACCTCATGCTCACTGTTGGGAGGTCTATAATACAGTCACAACAATGTATCTGCACCCTTCTTCTTTCTCAGCTCCACCCACAATGCCTCACCACCCAAGACTGTCATAATGTCCTTCTTTAGCACAGCCTAAGGCTGAGGGAAAGGCTGAGGGACTTGAGGCTGTTTTCATTAGAGAGAAGAAGTTTGATAAGTGACTTAGCAGAGACATATAAGATAATCAGAGGATTAGATAGGATGGACTCCTCGGATGGTGATGGCTAGCATGAGGGGGCATAGCTTAAAATTGAGGGTGATAGATATAGGACAGCTGTCAGAGCTAGTTTCTTTAATCAGACAGTAGTAAGGTCAAGGAATGCACTTCCTGCAACGTAGTAGACACGCCAACCTTTAGGGCATTTAAATGGTCATTGGATAAACATATGGATTAAAATAGAATAATGTAAGATAGGTGGAAAATAGATAAACGCAACTTCGAGGGCCAAAGGGCCGATATTGCACTGTAATGCTCTATGTTCTATGTGCCACATGGAAAATTAAGTATGTATTTCTGTTTCTTGAAATTCTCTGAGAGAATGCTAAGTACAACCAATGTGGGGCTTAAAACTTTTATGATATTTCCATGAATGACGGAGCTCATAACTCGAATTCATTTTGTTAGAATGCTCAATCAGTGTACGGTCATTTAATAATAGGAGAGGGATGTATGGTAGATTGAAACACCATGTAAGTGTTTTGTAATCTGCCCTGTTAATTCTATGCAATGCTCTTCAATTCTTTTCATAATTACACACGTACTGAATGTACTAAAGGGACGAAAGTCGGTTATTTATTGAAACAGATATTTTCATTCCTAATGCTATTTATATTTTTTAATTTTATATATTTCTTCAAAACTGACTTATGCACGGTCCTCATCAAAATGTCTTCCTCCCAAGGAGGGCACACATCAGAAAGCGAAGAGCAGCGATCACTGGAAAATTAACTGTGGATAGATTATGATTTACAGATTCAAAACTTGTTAATGCAATCTAATTGTTTCAACATTTCCAGCTCTATAACCATCCCTCTTCAAGTCTAGATCATAAATTAGAATAACCAAGTCACACAGTTTGCCCTAACCTTGACGGAAAATTAATCAGTCCCAAAGTATCATCAATATTATTTGAGTGAACATAATATGTTTATAGGGAATGTTATTAAATATACATTGGGGCTTTGTTAAAAAGGTTATCCTATCTGTTTACCTCCGTCGGAATATTTCAGTTTATTAAACTTACAACCAAACATATTCAACCAACTGTGAAGAATTTCCAAGTTTCAATCCAATGTATATTTAAAAATTACATTGAGAGCTCCATCAGTGGACAGAACAGAAATGAGAAATGTAATGTAAATGAAGCACTGTGTGATTCATGGTTTTGTGATCCTAGTTCCCACTGTAGTCAGATATTCCATTTAATTTAATTTCCCACAAACAGTTACATTCTAGTCAGAGATACTGTACTTAAGCAGCTCCCGTGGGGTAAGTTGTTTCTGCCACCAGCAAGCCACGAAACGACATGACCAGCTATCCTTAGTAGCCACACACTCAGATGACAAGCAACATGAGTTCGACTGAAACAACACGACTATTATCGGACATGCCAAACAGAGAACAGCCAGGGAATTCCTAGAGACATGGCACTCATCCACTGATTCAATCAATAAGCACATCGACATGGACCCAATATACCGGCCATACAACGGACAGCTGGAACTGACAACCGGAAGCAGCAGATACAAATCACTATAAATGCCGGAGGAAACATCACAGAAGCGCTTCACAGGAGGCTCCCAAGCACTGAGGATGTCACCTAGACAGGGGATGAAACGTCTGCAACACAAATTCCCAGCTCGGTGAACAGAACCACAACAACGAGCATCCGGCTACAAATCTTCTCCCAAACTTTGTAAGTTGTTACTGTCCAAGTAGTAACCATTTTGGTAGCAATCCACACTCCGTAGAATTCGATTTGAAAGATGCTTCCTGAACCACATTGCCAGTGGAATCGGGTGATCCCGTCAGGCCTTTGACCCATATGCAATGCAGTTGGACAGTGAAAGATATTCTTTGTAAAATTTGCAGTTGAGGGCATTTCCCTGTCAGCGCTCAAGACTTACTGAATTCTGCCCTTCCAGATACCCACAGGAAAGTAAGAACACTCGATCAAAAGTTCGTATTTGAGAAGTTACCCACACTTAGTGCAATATTTTTTATTATTCATTCGTGGGATGGATGTATCGCTGTCTGACTATAATTTATTATCCATCCTAAGTTGCCCTTGAGAAAGTGATGGCGAGCCATGCTTCTGAACCGCTGCAGTCGACCTGTTTAGGCAGACCCACAGTGCCATAAAGGAATGAATTCCAGGATTTTTACTCATTGATACTGAAAGAATGACAAAATATTTTACAGTCAGGACTTTGAACAGCTTGGGGGCGGGTGGGGGGAATATTCAGGTGGTAGTGTGCCCAATGCAAGTGCTGAGCTTGCCCTTCTAGATGGTCATGGTCCAGGTTTAGGATGATACTTCTAAGGATCTTTGGTGAATTTTTGCAGAGCACCTTATTTATGGTAGAGCCTGCTGCTACGGAGTGTTAGTGTTGGAGAGAGTGGGCGTATGTGGATGTGGTGCAAAACAAATGGGCTGCTTTGTCCTGATGGTTTCAAAATTCAGGGTGCTGTTGGAGTTACCTTTATCAAGGCAAGTTGGGTGATATTTTATCGCACTCCTGACTTGTACCTTGTGGATAGTAGACAAGTTTTGGGAGTCAGGAGGTGAGTTAACCTCCGCAGTATTTCTAGCTAACGACTTTCTTATCAAGCCCTGTGTCTTTGCAATGAGTCCAGTGGTCAATGGTAACCCTCAAGATGATGATAATGAGGGATTCAGTATAAGTAACACTGAATGTCGAGGGAGTGGATGCTAGATTTTCTCTTCTTGGTGATGGTAATTGCCAGGCATTTGTGTGACTTGAGCATTACTTGCCATATCCAGCACCTCTTGTGGCACAGTATTTAACATTCATGCCTCACAGTACCACGGATCCAGATCTGATTCCGGCCTTACTGAATGAGCACTTTGCATGTTCTCCTCATGTCTGCATGGGCATCCAGCAGATGGTCTGATTTCTTTTCACGGTTCAAATTTGTACAGGCAATTTGGAGTAGACATGGTACCTGCAGGCTTATGGCAATAGGGTGGGGTGTATAGGTGGGATATTCTTCAGATGATGAGTTCAGATGCAATCAGCTGAATGGCTTCTCTCTGGCCTGCAGGGATTCTGACAGCCGATGACATTGTCCAGATCTTGGTGCATGTTCTTTAAATCTTACAAAGTCTTATCAGCTACCAAATGAAATTTACTGGATACCTTGCCTCCCAACACTCCAACAACAGCATTTTCTCCAAAGTGGACCATTTTCTAATTGAAGAAACAGGTTGTCATTTCATCAAAGAGTTTGACCCCTGTGTCACTCCTCTAATGTAAAACATTTTGTGCTAGATATGTCCTAACCAGCAATACTATCTCACTCCAACACCCAACATCATTTCCATCCCTCAATTGTCACAAAACTGTCGGGAGCTACTGAGCACTGAAATGTGACCTCCAGTAAACCAACTCACCTACATACAACGATTAGAACTATATGAACCATTTCAGCTGAGCATAAGGAGCTGTACATACTGTGCTGCCCTGTGTGGGGTCAGTTCCCTGAATGGCCATTCTCACCCAGCACAGGGTCTAGTCATGAACCACTTTCCACAAAGTGACCACAGCTGAAAATGTGTTGCTGGTAAAGCGCAGCAGGTCAGGCAGCATCCAGGGAACAGGATTCCTGAAGAAGGGCTTATGCCCGAAACGTCGATTCTCCTGTTCCCTGGATGCTGCCTGACCTGCTGCGCTTTTCCAGCAACACATTTTCAGCTCTGATCTCCAGCATCTGCAGTCTTCACTTTCTCCACAAAGTTATCACAGGTGAGCAGGCATTCCACTGACCCCCGCTTCCAAGTCATCCAATGTGCAAGGAAGATATGGTAACATTCCTAATGGGCAGATTGACTCAAATTGACCAGTGAGATATTGAACTGCATCGATGTAACTATAACAAGTCACGTTGTAACTGTCGGAATTTATTTGTTTTATATAACTGTCTCTGTAGTGTAAATCCCAATTACTAGTTTGGACAGAAATTCCACGTGAGAATCCGTGCAATGAAGTCGCACACCATGAGGCAGAGAATATCATGCTCTCTCGTGTTGACAGATTCATATTCTTTCAGCAGTGCGCTGGTGACACTGATATAGTTTCCAACTCAACAAGTCCATCAATGCTGAACATCAGGTCAACTGGAGGGCACAGCAGCAGGGCTGACCCAATCGGTATATGACGTGCTTGATCCTGATTGGAATCTCAAAACAACACAACAACATCAAATATCCTGAGTCATGCATCACTCACCCCAAACCAGCTATCTTCCAAACTTGTCAGAGCACTGCATCCATGGTGTAACACTTTAGCCTCACAGTGAATTGATCTGAAAATATATCCAATGGATTCATCTCCAACATGTCAATATCAACAAAAAAATACCAACTTGAGAGTCAACAACTGAATGATAATCCCAAAAATTATCAGTGGGAGGACCTTCACATAAACCATGAGCTTTCGGGGAACATCAAAAAATCACAGCAACAAAGGGAAAGGTGGGAAACATCCTGTTTCATAAAATTGTTTGATCTTCTGTGGGAGAGCTACTGTCACAACACTACAGATCTCAGTCCAATTAGACTATGCACCAAAGCACTGTGTATCTTTTTACAAATGACACAACTCAATCGTCTTTTTGACAAGCAAATAATTCAGCAATACACATTATAATTGGAATCCTGTGCTCAGCACCCTTCCCAGGGATCTGCCCTCACAATTACCATGTCCCCACACACCTACTGACTACGAAAATACACAGGATAGTCAAAGCCCTCTGCGCTGACCTTCACTTACCACGCCATAATGACCTGCTCAAATTGTATCTGTACCACATTTTACCATTTGGAGCAAGTTGCTTGAACAAGATCCTTTAAATCAAGGAATGGGGAACATCAGGTATCACTAAGAGGAAGGTTGTTACAAAACCCATCTAACCTGTAGCAGTCTTTGAAATACCACAGACAGAGAGAGTGATCTTGCTAAACACATTACAGACAAGGTGAAATTGAGGACTGCAGATGCTGGAGATCAGAGTCGAGAGTGTGGTGCTGGAAAATAAAAGCAGGCCAGGCAAGATCTGAGGAACAGGAGAGTCGACGTTTTGGGAAAAAGTCCTTATCAGGAATGAAGCCTCAGACTATTTTTTTCCAGGTCCACACTCAACATTACAGTCAGGGTCAGAGCTCAATCAAACACAGTATAGAGCAACAGGCAATGCTGAATATTACTGAAGAGTATTTTAGTTGACAAACTATTCATTTTAGACTCAGGACACTATCATCTGGTATAAGACACTTGCTAAATGGAAACAAAATAATTATCAGACACACAGTAGAAATGTAGTGATTTATATAATATATGCTGTGACAACACTTACCAGCAATACTAATAACGGGAAGGATGGTGTAGTATGGTTTTAAGATCATTCGCCTTGGAAAATACATTTTGTTGTTTGTGAAACAACCTCTCCTTTCTTGCTGATGGCAATCTCTCGGAATTGGAGAATTAATTCGTAATTGGAATGAGATAATTCCAGAGGCTTCATATTATATTGTGTGGTATCGCCCTTGGGAAAGTATTATTATTTTACTTTCACTATTTTAAAATCATTTTTGAAAGAAAGAATGAACTACAGCAACAGGTTTATGTTAATGATGTGATGTCATTGACATTTGCATCTGTATTTGAATACCCCAAAGACTGGATTAATCTGATCCTAACTGGTCTCATATGTCACTTCCAACTTGTCTCCAAATCACAAGATTTGCATTATTTCACTCACGATCAGTCCCATCAATATGTAAATACCTTTTGATATTCTTTCAGTGACAGCCTTCATTTTGCTGAGGTTATTTATAAGAACATATGAACAGAAAAACTAGGAGCAATCTAGCCTGCTTTGACATTCAATAATATCATGGCTGATCTTTTTGCAGCCTTATCTCCACTAATTCACCCACTCTCCATAACCCGTAATTACTTTACTGTTCAAAACAGTATCTATCTGAGCTTTAAAAACATTCATTGAGGAAGCCTCAATTACTTCACTGGGTAAGAAATTCCACAGGTTCACAACCTTCTGGGTGAAGAAGTTCCTTCTCAATTCAGTCCGAAATCTATTTCTAATTTTGAGGCTGCACACACCTGTCCTAGTTGTACACGCCAGTGAAAATAGCCTCTCAACTTCTATCACATCTTAATATCATCCACAATGTTTGACGCTCTACATGTGTTCCTCAACTCCAAATCATCTGTGTAAATTGTCAACAATTATGGTCCCAGTGCTGATCCCTGAGTCACACCACCAGTCACTAATCACCAAGCAGAAAAGCACAGATTTATCCCTACTCTTTGCTGCCTGTCCGTTAACCAACCTTCAATCCATGCGAGCACATTACCCGTACTGTCATGCATCTTAACCTTATGCAGCAGCCTTTTGGGCAGCACCTTTCCTTTTGGAAATCAAGTTGCATCACCCTCGTTCAATCCTTCATCTTGTAGAGCACCTTGTCAGCTGTTCTACTGCAAACCCTTACCCCACTGCTTTCCTTGTTAATTCAGTTTTACAGCATTTTGGAAATTATATCTGTGAATGAACACCCTAGTACAGAACCTGAAACTGATACTGACCACAACAACAGCTGGAGCTTACACTCGGTAATATCTTCTCAAAACAATTACACAACAAAACAGAACCTAATTCAGAACCTAATCTTCAGAATTCCAGAATTATGGAATCACATCGAACATAGAACATAGAACACAGAACAATACAGCACAGAACAGGCCCTTCGGCCCACGATGTTGTGCCGAACTTCTAACCTAGATTAAGTACCCATCCATGTACCCATCCAAATGCCGCTTAAATGTCGCCAATGATTCCGACTCTACCACTCCCACGGGCAGCGCATTCCATGCCCCCACCACTCTCTGGGTAAAGAACCCACCCCTGACATCTCCCCTATACCTTCCACCCTTCACCTTAAATTTATGTCCCCTTGTAACACTCTGTTGAACAAAAGAGGCTTTTTTAGCTTATCATATTTGCCCGGCAAAATCTACTCTAAATTTTCAACAGTCCCACTTTCCAGCACTTGACCCATAGTGTTGAATGTTACGACAGTTCAAGTACTCATCCAAGTACTTTTTTGAAGTTTGGCCCTTTCAATTACAGGCTCCTACCATTCTCGAGGTAAGATTGTTTTTCCTCACATGCCCTTTGAATCCCATGCCTTTTAGCTTAAAATTATGCCACCTTGTTAGTGGCTCTTTGACTGAGGGGAGCAACTGGTTTCTATTCACTGTCCATGCCCCTTATAGTTTCACTCACCCCGATCTTTGCTCTAAAGAAAGCAGCCCGAGCTTATCCAGTTTCCCTCTTCACAGCTATATTGCTATAGCCCAAGCAACATTCTGGGTGAATCTCATTTGCACTCCCTCCAATGCAGTCCCATCCTCCCTATCGTGTAGTGACCATAACTGCATGCAATACTTCAACTGTGGCCGAAACAATATCCTGCACAGCTCCAACAGGGCTTCGCTGCTCTCACAATCTCTGCCCCGACTGGTAAAGGAACGTGTTCTTCTGAACTTCCTTATTAACCTGTCCTACTGCCTTCAAGTATCTGTTAATAAGCCCTTTAAGACCTTTCTGTTCTTCTGAGCATCCTTGTGTCCTACCATTCATTGAGCATTCCCTTGTCTTGCGACTTCTGTCAAAGTACATCACCTCACATTCATTAGGGTCAAATTTCATCCACCACTGATCTGCCCCCCTGAACAACCTGTCTATTTCTATCGGTCACTGAAGACTATATTCTTCCCGGTCAACCACCCGGTCAATACTTGTGTCATCTGCAAACGTACCTCTCATCACCAACATCATCCCCTGCACCTCCATGCCACAAACGCACCCACACTCTCATCAATATCAATTATGAATATCAGAAACAATAAGGGAGCCAATGCTGATTCCTGTGGATACCAGCATCCAATTACACAGGCAGCCATCAATCAACACCTTCTGCCCCCTCGAATTGAGCCAATTTTGGAGCCATCTTACAAAGCTACTACAGGTGTCGTGTGCTTTTACCTTCGTTTTCAACCTCAATGTTGGACCTTGTCAAAGGTTTTGTTGAAATCGATATAAACTGCATCAATTACGCTACCCTTAGCCACAGACCTGGTCACCTCCTTGAAAAACTTCAACAGATTTGTGAGGCATGACCCACCTCTGACAAATCCATGTTGACTATCTCTAATCAAAGTTCACTTCTCCAAATGGAGATTAATTCTCTCCTTTGCAATATTCTCCAATCGTTTTCCTAACAGTGATGTGAAACTCAATTGCCTATTAACCCTGAGCTATCTCCACCACCCTTCTTAACAAATGGAAACGAATCAGCTGTCCTCCAGTCCTTCTGCACCTCCTCCATGGAATTAAATGTTTGGGTCAGAGTCCCTGTAATTTTCTCCTTTGTCTCTTTGGTTATAACTGCTCCACATCTCAGGATTTTTAAAAGTTTAAGGTGACCAGTTTGCACCATCTATAAATCTACTTCAGATAGATTGAGCATGGCTTCTTTTTGCACTCTTTCCTTCCCAGTGCTGTTCCCAGCCTTGCGAAGGAATGTTATATCAACTCTGATTTCCCTATTCAATTGTTCAGAAAAATACATTGCAAACAACTTCCAGACTAAGTAAAGATAGAGTTCTTAAGCACTGAAGTGTGGAAGCAGGCCATCTGTCCAATCAAGTCCTCATCAACTCTCCAGAGAGCATCCCAACTTGATCCATCCCCCACCCAATCGCTGCTAGCCTGCATTACCCATGGCTAATGCACCTAACTAATATATCCCTAGACACTATGTGCAAATATCCTAACCTGCACATCTTTAGATTGTGGGAGGAAAGCGGAACATGCATAGGAAACCCACACAGACTCTGGGCGAATGTGCAAACTCCACACAGACAGTTGCTGAGGTTGGAAATGAACCTGGGACCCTGGCACTGTGGGGTAGCAATACTAACCACTGACCACTGAATAAAACACACATAACTCAAAAGAATGTCTCAGGCATTTTAATTACACGCAAACACACACACAAAGTATGCTTCTTCCTTTCTACTCAATACTTTCCTTTGCATGGGAAATCAATTCCCGCTGCTCATCCACAGTTCCTTCAAACCTTACACTGAGCAAGTGAATTAGCCCATCTCAAATAGACACGACTGGATTGTCTCTCAATTGTTCACAATCAATTCATGGTAATGTCGTTGGCAGGTCTCACTTTGTCTGCATTCTCATTTTGTTGGAACAAAGTAGAAACAAATTAATACTTCACAAAATAATAATAACAGGACTTAAATCTTTGGTGGGTAATTTTCAATGCATAAGAGATCTCCGACTTTGGTCCTGTCAATTTCTCTTTAATTAATTTTAAAGAGCCTCTCATTTCATGCCAGACGTTTGACTCGACGGGAGTGAAGTGAGTAGATTCATTTGGGGCATCTCTCATGACAAATAATACAATGGGATACTTTTATTCCAATCATTCAGGTAAACCTGACAGTATGCTCTCAACATGGTCTTCAAGGTCTGATGCCACATTTCTAAAGCTCACTTGGATTCAGGATGATGCGCACTGGATTTAAAGTGCTGTCAATGTAAGGTATCGATAAATTCCTTATACAACCTAGCAGTAAAATTTGACCCTTGGTCCGACTGAATCTCTTTGGGTAGCCCTTACCATGTGAAGAAAGCTACGAACTCCTCTACCACCCATTTTACCTTGATACTCCCTAATGGAATTGCCTCCGGAAATCTGGTCGACACATCTATTATTGTTAACAAGTACTGGTTCCCACCTTTAGTTCTCAGGAGGGGACGTACACAATCAATTATAATCTGTGTGAAAGGTTCTTTAAGTGTGGGAATTGGCAAGAAAGGTGCTGGTTTTATTACCACCAGTGGCTTACCTACATTTGGCATGTATGATACATATGGCAAAAATTAACCATTTCCTTGTGCATTCCGGGCTTATAAAAATGTTTTTGTACATTAGCCTTAATCTTTCGAACCACTCAGTGAGCTCCTACAGGTAGTTCATGTGCTACCTGTAACACCACCTGTTTGTATGCTACCGGCAACACAATCTGGTGCACGTCAGCCCATTTCTCCTCTGTACTAACCTACGGTGGTCTCCATTTCCACCTTCGGATTCTATCTTTCAGATAATAAGCCTCAGAAATATCCTCTGCCTCCTTTTCGGAGTTCGCATCCCCATCTATATCTTTTATCATCTTGTCTTGCTGCTGCAAGTCCCTTAGCTCTTGAGGACTAAACACTTCTGTCTGACACCCTGCCTGTTCAGATTTTTCCTGCACCATTACATCAAACTGGGTGTCCGCTAACTGAACCTCAACTCTTTCATCTTTCTCTTTAGTTTTTGCCTCATGCTGTGACTTATGATATCGGGATCTGTTTACCACACAGACTAGGAAAATACCTGGATGTTTCTGTTTTAACTCCTCAGTTTCTTGGTCTTCCTTGGGCTTCTCCACAACAAGGGGTGTCACTCCCACCTTGGATCCTGCTAAATCATTCCCAAGAACAAACTGGATTCCTGGAACTGACACTCTATCATTCACTCCCACTGTTACTTCCCAGTCTTGAGTTGGCACTCCAACCTGACCTTACATAGGGGAATGCGTAAGTTTTGTCCATCTATTCATACCACACTCTCAGGCAACAGATCATAGAGAGCGCAAATTCGCTCATCTCTTACCATCAGTGAATGGTTATATCCTGTATCCTGTATCCCTCAAAATTATAACTTCTTCTCCTTCTCCCATGTGTTTTCTGAGTAAACTTTACGCAGAGGTGAATTCTTTGTAGTGATCAGGTACTAACTACAACCACAGCTCCTGCTGGGCTGTGCACTCTCCTGCAGCTCCTTGGCTCTTCTTGGGGTTTCCTTTACTACCTTCACTAATGCCACTGCAGAGCTTTTTATACCACGTCTTTTCCCACAGCCACCTTTCTTTAACAACCAGCACTGTGACTTTACATGTCCCACTTTACCCCAGTGGGAACGCCTGAGGCCTTTCACCACCTTCCCACTCTCTTGGGCTTTTTTTATCAGATTGAAATATCTTGCAAGTGCTATCTACTCTTGGTTTTGTAGTGTAGGATCTTCCCTTCTACCAACTTCTATTCCTCACGGCTGAAATTCTGGCTAAAAGCTTGTGCTATGTACCAATATGTATTCATCTGTTAATTCTGCTGCCCTGTTCACTTCCTGAACTTTCTCTTCCTCCATGTGAACTCTTATCATCTCTGGAAGTGAATTTTAAAGTCCTCCAGCAGAATAATCTCTCTTAAAGCCTCAAAGGCCCTATCTGTTTTTAAAGCACGCACCCATTTATCAAGATCACTATGTTTAATTCTTTCAAACTCAACATAAGTCTGAGTTGGTTCCTTCTTTTGTTGTTTCTGAACCGCTGTCCATATGCTTCTGGTACCAATTCATAAGTACTTAAAATAGCCTGTCTGAACTCTTCATAACCCCTTTACCCCTCATCTAGCATCACTATTTCTGCCTCCCAAAGTAGTCTGAGCTAGCATTACCCATAAATCCTCATGCCACTCCATCTGCCTAATAAAGAAGACTTTAACGTTTTTCTCATCAAACATGCTTGTGTATACCTCTACCTTCTCTTTTAAGCTCCGTCCTGTAAACTTGACTTTGCTAATCGCAAATTCTCAAGTTCAAACTCTGTGTCTTTTTGCTCAGTTAAGAAGCTTTTCTTTTCTCTTTTACCTCTGTCCCTCTTTTTTCATTCTTCTCTCTCTCTCTTTCTTTTCCTTCTCTCTCTCTTCTTGTTTACATTCTAACTCCATTTTCCTCAATTGTAATTTCATTTCTTTTACTTTGACTGCACTTGACTGTTTCTCTGTACATCTAAGTGTTTGGATAATTCCCTTATAATTTCTGTTTTACATTTGTCCTTTGTCAAACCCAAATCTAACGTCTTTGCTAATTCTAAAATTATAGCCTTTTTCTTTCCTTCTAAACTTTCTTGGCAAATTGAAAAATCATCCTAAAATCCCAAAATCTCTTTGGCAATTTTAAGAGCCATTTCTCTTACTTTTAATTTAACCAAACACAAGTCGCCCAAATTAAACAAATTGTCTCAACTACATTTTATTTGAAGATCGAGGACACTAACCTGCAAGTATTCAAATCTACTGGGCTTTTGCGTACCCCAAATCTATTCAAATCTGTCTAAATTATAGAGTGGATCTGTCTAAACCTGTCCAAATCACGGACAAAATCCCCAAACTGTTCCGATATGGGGTAAAGCCCTCTGCTAATTTATGCCAGCAACACCACAGAAAAGTTTAACCCCATGCTGTAATCTGTTAAAATACGAGAGGCAAAGAACTATCCCCGAGGTCAGTATTCAAAGTAAAAACTGACAACGTATTCTTTAAGTCTAACAGAGAATATTAAAACAAATATCTATTTAAAACTCCTTTCTCTCAAACCTATCTTTTACCTCCCACTCTACAATACTAGTCCAACAAAAAAATCCCGATGAAGATTTACAAAAAAAAAAATCACGTTTCACACCCAGTCAGCTCTGCCGAATCTCCTTTTGTAGATTTTCCTCTGCAGATTCTCTCTTGGTCAGCCTCGATGTTCTGCTGTAAAAAAATCCTCCCCCAGACATGTTCCTTTCAGAGTGCTCTTGAGCTCGCAGTCTCCGTGATCAGTTCTCTCTCAACTGTTCAAAAATGTCTAGTTTTATACTCAAAACATCAGATCGTTTAATTGGTTTTAATATTATCAAAATATTAAATTCAAACTTGATTGGAGTTTGGTATCTTGGGGCATAATTTAAACTGATTCGCCGAATTTGAATTTGTTTTTGTCTCATGACAAGCTATCTGTTCTATTTGTGTCAACTTTGTGTTACATTGTTATCTTGTACAGAACACTTTGTGCTGTGTCAGCCAGTTTTGCTAGCTTTTCAACTCTCTGAAAAGTACACTAACACTACAACTTCAGAACACCTTGTAACATCAAGCCAATTTTGGATCCAGTTGACTAGCTCTCCTGTGTCCCATGAGGTTTAACCTTACTCAACAACCTACCCATGCGATATCTTGTTAAATAGCTTGTTGAAATCCATATAGACAATGGCTATCGCACTGCCCTCATCTACCTTCTTGTTTCCCACTTCAAAAAAAAACTGAATCAATCAGGACTTTGTTTCGGTCAGATTCGGAGAATTGTGTGCAGTTCTGGTCACTGCACCAGAGGATGGCTATAATACGACTGGAGGGAGTGCAAACGAGATTCACCCAGAATATTGTTGGAGGTGTCACAATGCAGCTGTGAAGAGGATGGCTCATGAGCTCGGGCTGCTTTCTTTGGAGCAGGAATCGGGGTATATAATACTATGAAGGACATGTACGGTGCGGATAAACAGTAGTTGTTTCCACTTTGTGGATGGGCTAATAACAAGGCGGGATAATTTTAAACTGAAAGGCATAGAGGGACATGAGGAAAACCCTTCTCATCTCGAAGATGGAATGGGCCTGCAATACACTGACCGGGAGAGTAGTTGAGACGGGAGCCTCACAACCTTTATAAAATACTTGCTGAGCACTTGAAATGTCATAGCATTCAAGGCTATGGGCCAAGTGCTGGAAAATGGGACGAATGTCGAGTTAGTATAGTTTTGGTGGGACAAATATGATGGGCCGACTAGCTTCTTTTGTCCTATGTGATTCTGTAATTCTACAATTCTGAAGGTAATGTTCTGAATTAGTATCTTTTCTCGTATTTGAGAGAGTATAAGTTCCAATTCTTGTTGTGAACAGTATCAGCTTCAAGTTCTGTATTAGAGTGCTGGTTCACAGATAGAATTTCCCAAATGCATTGGAAAACGGAATGAACAAGAACAGCAGTGGGATAACAGTGTGCAGTAGAACAGCTCTCAAGGAGCTCCACAGCATCAGGTACTGAATGACTGAATAACCTCTGCAAAATGAAGTGGCATAAAAGAAAATAATTTCAGAAGATATTTAGATAGTTATGGCATTGATAGTATGTGAAATAATATTGTCGTTTCAAGACAAATTGAAATTAACAGTGATGCCCAGTAGGCTTAGTTTAATCCAGTCTTTGGGGTATTCAATTACGGAGGAAAATCACAATGATATCACATTATTAAAATAAATCTGTTGTCATAATTTTTTGTTCAAAATGATATTAAACAATTGGAAGACGTAATCACAGTTTCCCAGTGGAGATGCCATACTGTATAAAAAATAGCATCACTGGAACTGTGTCAGTTCCAATTTTGAGAGAATTCTCCCATTCTGACAGATTGCCAGCAAACAACAAAATGCTTCGGCCAGAACAAAAGGTCGCCAGAGTATATTACACCATCCTTGCTGCTGTTGGCATTCCTGGTAAGTCTTATATCAACTTAAGTTATGTACACCTCCTCATTAATTCAGACATAATTCCACTCTTTGACTCTTAATCATTTTATTTCCATTTAGCATAGCAAATACTGATGCCAGATGCCGGTATCCTCACTTATTGAGTTAAAAGAAAATAGTTGTTTGATTAGGAAGTTCCTCAGTAATGTGCAGCATTGTCTGTTTCTCTATACTATGCAGAATGGGTTTGTCCTGAGGCCACATTGATGGGGTTTGGCTGAGCACAGGCCCGGGCTGGTTTAGAAAGTGTTTAGCAAGACTCCCTCTGTCTGTGGGAGTTCAAAGTATTTGTCAGGTGGGTTTTGTAACATCCCACCTCTTAGTAATACCTGTTTTTTTCCCATTCCTTGATGTGAAGGGATTGTGTTGGTGGATCAGGCAGCTCACTCCAAATGGGCGCGCAAATACAATGATCGAGTTCAGCAAGTCATGACAGAATGATAAGTGAACGTCAGTACGCATAGCTTTGGCCAACTTGGCTTTTATTTTCAGTCAGTGGATGGATGGAGGCATGATATTTGTGATGACTGTTCACTGGGAGGAGCGTTGAGCACAGGGTTCTATTTGTGAGGCGCAATGTTGAATTATTTGATTGTCAGAAAGACGAGTGAGTTGTGCCATTTGAAAAAAAGGGTTGACAGTACTGTGGTGTGGAGTGTAATAGGACAAACCCTGACATCTGGAGTACTGTGGTAGCAGCTCTCACATCGAGGATCAAACAACTTTGTCCAACATGATATTTCCCATGATGCCCTTTGTTGCTGTTACCCTTTGATGTACCGAGATC
This sequence comes from Chiloscyllium plagiosum, assembly GCF_004010195.1. Taxonomy (NCBI): domain Eukaryota; kingdom Metazoa; phylum Chordata; class Chondrichthyes; order Orectolobiformes; family Hemiscylliidae; genus Chiloscyllium; species Chiloscyllium plagiosum. The sequence continues at coordinate 7,923,417 of NC_057746.1, read as the reverse complement.
AATCCTGGTAAATGTGAAGAGGCTCCCATGTAAATTCGTTTGGGATTATTATTTAGTCTTTGGCTACTTTTTTGGATAAGTATTATTATTGTTTTGATTATTGTTATTGTTATTATGTTGGTACTGACAGATGAATCCTCTCGATAAAGTTTAAAACCAATTCACTGTAAGGCCACAGTGTTACGCCCTGGAGTGCAGTACGCTGTCAACTTTGTGAAACCTCTGTTCTTCTGCCTGGTCCACAGGGCTGAGAACAGTGGAGACTGGGTGGTTCAACAGGATTTTTCACTGATGAAAGGAAGTTGGTTTGGGGTGACTGGTGTGTGATTTAGGAAAATTGATATTGTTGTGCTTCTCCGAGGGTCCAATCGTGATCAAGAACATTCAGCTATGTGGACTGATAGTTAGCCCTGCTGTTGGGACCTTCAGTTGATCTGATATTCAGTACTCTGGAACTCAGCGAGTTGGATAATATATCTGGGTCCCCAGTTCATTCATGTCCATCAGTAGCACACTGCTAAAAGAATTATTTGATTATCAAAAAGACATGTGTGCTGTACTGCCTTTTGACTCTGGTTTGCATAATGTTCTTTGCCCCATAGCATGGGACATCATTGCACCGATTGTCACATGGATGTCTGTCCTAACAGTGATTGTGGTTTACAGGTGGGGTGGTTTATTGGAGATCACATTTAGGCGCTGAGTAAACCCAGAGTACTTTATTGCTGTTGAGGAATGGAAATTGAGCTGGGGGGTGAGAGTGAGTTTGTATTGAAGGGACTTGCTAGCTCGCACTTGGAAGTTTGTAAATGTTCACAGAAATGATAATACTGAGCTGTTCGCTTCCACAGAACATTGTAAATGTCAGGACTGCTGCATCAACACTGCTGGCTGGGACACATATAGCACAGTCTGTTTTACATCGGGGAGTAACACAATGGATCTAACTCTTTGATGCAATAATGGCCCATTTCTTCCATTCCAAAATATTTCACTTGAGGGAAAATGTTATTGTTGAAGTGTTGAGTAGGAAAATATCAAATGAATTTCATTCGTATCTGATAAGACTGAAAGATTCTGAGAACATGACTGTCATAGTGCCAGAGGTTAATGCAATACGTAAGACTGAGTCAACAACAATAACAACAAAAAACAGATATTGCTGGAAAAGGTCAGCAGATCTGGCAGCATCTGTGGAGAGAAATCAGAGTTAACATTTCAGATCCAGAAACTGCAGTTGAAAGATTAACTGTGATTTCTCTCCACAGATGCAGCCAGACTTGCTTAACTTTTCCAGAAATTTCTGTTTCTATTTGATTTCCAGTATCCGCAGTTCTTTCAGTACTTTTTGAGAAGGCAGACTGTTTTGGAGCACGAGCATTCTGTCATAGGCTGTCTTTGGAGTTTCTTATTTATTCTTCTCTTGAGTTTCAGTCTTTTATTCCCCAGAGAATCCTCTGCACTGATGTCGGGTGCTGTGTGATCCAGTGCTCTGCATGATGGATACGTTTAACCCTTGACTTACTGAGCACTGGACTGGGGCAGCGCGAGTTCCCAAAGTGTGATAGCAGTGTACACATTTAGCATTTCCAAACTAACTCTGTGATGTAATTAGTCTACTGAGAAAAAAATATCTTATTTCCAGTATCCGCAGTTCTTTCAGTACTTTTTGAGAAGGCAGACTGTTTTGGAGCACGAGCATTCTGTCATAGGCTGTCTTTGGAGTTTCTTATTTATTCTTCTCTTGAGTTTCAGTCTTTTATTTCCCAGAGAATCCTCCGCACTGATGTCGGGTGCTGTGTGATCCAGTGCTCTGCATGATGGATACGTAGATTAGATTAGATTACATTCTGTAGATTAGATTACAGTGTGGAAACAGGCCCTTCGGCCCAACAAGTCCACACCGACCCGCCGAAGCGCAACCCACCCATACCCCTACATTTACCCCTTACCTAACACTGCGGGCAATTTAGCATGGCCAATTCACCTGACCCTGCACATCTTTGGACTGTGGGAGGAAACCGGAGCACCCGGAGGAAACCCACGCAGACACGGGGAGAATGTGCAAACTCCACACAGTCAGTCGCCTGAGGCGGGAATTGAACCCGGGTCTCCGGCGCTGTGAGGCAGCAGTGCTAACCACTGTGCCACCGTGCCACCCACAAATACGTTTAACCCTTGACTTACTGAGCATTGGACTGAGGCAGCGCGAGTTCCCAAAGTGTGATAACAGTGTACACATTTAGCATTTCCAAACTAACTCTGTGGTGTAATTAGTCTACTGAGAAAAAAATATCTTTTGTCTGTAGCTCACAGGAACTCTGTATTATCCAGTGATTGATTAGAATGTTGTGTTTTGTTGATCCAGATCTCAGGAATCACTTTACGTAAAGGGATGACTGATAGTGGAACTCCGGGTGCTCCGGTTTCCTCCCACAGTCCAAAGATGTGCAGGTCAGGTGAATTGGACATGCTAAATTGCCCGTAGTGTTAGGTAAGGGGTAAATGTAGGGGCATGGGTGGGTTGCGCTTCGGCGGGTCGGTGTGGACTTGTTGGGCCGAAGGGCCTGTTTCCACACTGTAATGTAAGCTAATCTAAAATTCTAATGTACTGAATGGGGAGGCCGAAGCTCAGGCTGGACCTTCTGATTGCTGTGTGCTAATATTACACGGAGGATGTGTCACTGTAGAATTGTACTGAGTGTGGGTAACTGCTACAGCAGGAAATTTTGACGCAGTATTCTTGCGTTTTCTGTAATAAGTGTGGAGCACAAACGGAAAATATCCGTGATCTCAACTGCAACTTTTCCTGGGAGTATCTTTCACTGGCGAACTGCATTGCATGTGGGTCAATAACCTGCAGGAAACAGTTGGTTCCTGTGATAACGTGAATCTTCAGTGAGCATCTTTCAATTAAAATGTTCCTGAATGAGAGTTCAACCCAAGGGACCAACTTAGCCCCGTGTCCAAGCATTACTGGACCATCCCTCAAAGTCAAATTACACCGAGTGTGAGTTACTAACTGGACGGGAAAAAGTTACCCCAGTGGGCGTGTGCAAGGAGGTGCATCTCTAACGATAAAATCTAACCATTTGTGGGGAACTGAATGAAATGCAATACATGACTGCAGTGGTAACTATGATGATAGGGGTCATGCAGTGATTAATTTATATAACATTCCCCATTTCTGTTCAGTTCGCTTCCAATGCAGTTTGTAAATATACAATGAAGTGTCAATGAGGGGAATGGAAGGGAGGGGGGGTTGGGAAGGGATTTGGGGTGATAGGAAGTCAATGTTGAGCAATAAATCACACCATAAATTGGAGAAACAACACCTCATCTTCCTCCTGGGCATACTACAGACCACAGCACTCAACATTGAGTTCTCCAGTTTCAAATAATCTCCCTTCCCATTACCCGAGTGCCTTCCCAGCCCCTTCCCCTTACTTCCATTCCTCTCATTGAAGCTTAGTTCTAGCTACCAACCAGATTTATTCCTCCCATCGACCAAGCAGGTCATACCCTCTACCTGTGATCACCTCTCAACACCTCACCGCCCTGCACCCACCACCCACTTTATCTGCAGCTCCTGCCACGCTCACACCAGCCCTGCTGAAGGATTATGCCCGAAATGTTGACTTCTATACCTCCTGATACTGTGCTCTTCCAGCCACCTGCTTGCCTACTTTCGATTACAGCATCTGCAGGTTTCTGTCTCTATCAATAACCTGGAGCAAACATTGCGAGAAAATAACCTGGTCCAGCCATTGAAGTGCTATAGCCACGGGGGTATGTTGGACACTCCGATTACTGTGACAGTAAGCTCCCTGCCTCTCCATTCCATGTCCACCATCCAGAAAGCATAGCTCAGGGCTGGGATGGAATGGTCTCCACGTATTGGCTGAGTGCAGCTCAAATGCAGCACTGAGTGTAATACTTACAAAGCTCCACATTGTGCAGGACAGAGCCAGTCATGGTGATTAGCGCACAAATCATTCATTGCACACTCTCTTCACCAATGACACTATGACCAGCAATGAATATCACTTACGCGATGCAAACCAGCAATCGTGTAAGTCTCTCCTTAATACCACCTTCCACGATCTCTTGCACAAGGGCAGCAAATGCATAGGAACACCACCACGTGCAAGTTCCCTTTCAAGCTAGATTTCATTCTAAATAAAAAATATTGTCATTCCTTCACTGTTGCTGAGTTAAAATTCTGCAATTGTACCCCTGAAACATTGTGGTTTTTCCTGTATCTCAGGCAATATAGACGTTCAAACAGGTAGATTGCCAGCCCCATGACAAAGGTGAATAGAGCTGGGCAACGAATACTGGCCTGGCCACTAAAGCTCAAATTCCAGTAGCACCTTTAAATTAACACCCATTCCCAAATCTACAAATTAACATTTCTGAATCCGAGGGGTGGTTAGTGTCAAAGGGAATGTCTAATAAGGCAGAAAGAAGGAGTAATTTCCTGTCTGAAAGGGTGGATGCTTGGTGTTGAGTGGATAATCCCTGTCACAGCTTATTTTACCAAATCTAATTAATTACCCAATTCTTGGTCTTTGAAATTCGATTAGATTTGGAGTGGATCATTTCATATTTGTAATAATGGACACAGTGTGGGGATATCCAACCTCAGATAAAGATCTAAAAAGAGAGCAGTTGCCTGCAGCACGAAGCTGGCTGTGCATGGTTATTTCCATCTTCTTTTTTTTCATTAAAGAAATGTGGGTGTCGCTAGTTTGGTCAACATTTACCACCCTTCCCTAATTGCCAGGAGGGCAGGTAAGAGTCAACCAGGTTGCCGTAGGGCTGGAGTAACATGAAGGTAAGACGAGGTAAGGATGACAGATTGCCTTGTCTAAACGATATCAATGAACAAGATGGTTTTTTTGCTTCCTGACAACTGTCAACCATTTCATCATCTTGATAAGACTCATTGAGATTCCCCCATCTGCCATGGGGAATGTTGAACCCAGCTCCCCAGATCATTACCTTTGTCTATGAATCAACAGGCTAGTGATAGGTCCATTAGGCCATTGTCCTCCGGCATCTTTAGTAATGGCGTGAATCCACAGAGATTTAACGGTGGCACGTTGGCACAGTGGCTAGCATTGCGGCCTCAGAATGCCAAGGACCTGGGTTTGATTCCACCCTTGAGTGACTGTCTGTGTGGAGGTTGCACATTCTCCCCTTGTCTGCATTTGTTTCCTCCAGATGTTCTGGTTTCCTCCCGTAATCCAAAGGTATGCACATTAGATTGGTTGACTAAACTAAATTGCGTCATAATGTCCAAATTATCGGGTTTGGTGAGTTAGTCATGATAAAAAAAAACACATCCATTGGGTGGGTCTGGGTGGGATGCTGTTCAGTACTTTGCCACAGATTCAATGGGCCAAATGACCTCTTTCCGCACAGAAGGGTTTCTATGATCCTACCACAGAAATAGTCACTGATGATTGCCATGGAGAATGCTGGTTAGGCGATGGGGATTCCTAGCACCAGTGTGTTCTCTGAATCTAGGAGGGGGATCTGTGTTCACAAGGAGAGGAGTTTGGGAGAATGAGCCTGGACATCAGGCAGGAAGCTTTGTTTAATCCCGGCTAAAATGTGTGATTTCTAAACCAGAACCTTGCAATGAACAAAGCAGCATGGCTTCAGGTTTTGTTTGATGGGTGCTACTGGTATACAGTGTTGGACATGTGGGGGAGTCCGCGTGAAATGTTGCAGTGCTTATGATTTCAGTGGATATGCAGTTTGGGACATGGTGGTTGGATTCACTGATGAATACTTCCATGATACGGATTGTCAGGATGTTCAATCTTGTTCATGTAGGAAGGACTCATTGCCTGATCATTTGTTCATCCACAATGTGGACAGCATTCATTTCTGGACACTGTGGAGTGATTCAATGCCGTGTACTATCATTCATACAGTGTGGTTATACAATTCTGGGAGCAATCTGAGCTGTGGAGGCGCCAAAACCAAATACTGTAATTTTGCAATCAATATCCAAGTTAGGCATCTCCCACTCTTTGTTTTACTGATTCACGGTGTCATTGTGTCGATGTTGTTGTCTCAGGGGAATCTCCAGCCTTCCTGAGTAACCTCTAAAATCGTGGAAATCAACAGTTTCCAATCCCCCAAAAAATTGAGTACATGACCGTGTTTCTGTGAGCAGTGTTCTTTCCCATTTTTTAAAAGTGCAAATGATTCATTTAGAGAGAGGTTGCTGCTGTGGTTCAGATTCTTTAAACGTCATATGACATGGAACAACAATTATCTTTGTGCCATTATTTACATCTGGGCTCAGGCATTAGCGCATGTTTGATCAATAACTTCAAGTCTGTTTATTCCTTTCTCTCTCACAGTTAGTCTGGTGGTGATTATAATCTTAATTCGGCAGAAGTGCGGTCTTTCTACATGCACGACTCACTATCTGGTGGCCATGGCAACATCTGATCTACTATTCATTGTTTTTGAGGTTATACTTGATAGATTTTCATATTATTATTATCCCTGGTGTTTCCTGGACATCACTCCTGTCTGTAGTATTATCTATGCGCTGACCTGCTTGTCCATTGATTCCTCTGTCTGGTTCACTGTCGTTTTTTCTTTTGATCGATTTGTTGCCATTTGTTTTCATCAGATGAAAACTAAGTATTGTACAGATAAAACTGCAAAGAGGGTTATAGCAACAATCTGCATTTTCTTTTCTTTAAAAAATATTCCCAACTACTTTCGATATATACCTGAAATGGTTATCAACAATGTTCCAATGTATTGTTATACCAGGCCAAAGTATTACAGTGACCGGTGGGAAAGTTTTAAATTCTTTGAACATTTTTTAACACCATTGTTGCCATTCACTTTTATTCTCTTTCTCAACATTCTGACTGTCAGACACATCTTCGAGGTTGTGAAGATGCGTAAGAGACTCAGGGCTGAGGGAAAAATAGAGAATGACCCAGAGATAGAGAGCAGAAAGAATTCTGTGATTTTACTGTTTGCCATTACCACCACTTTCATCCTGTTGTGGTTGATGCATGTTTTAAGGTTCTTTCGAGCTGCTGATTCCTTGGATTCCACTGATTATCGCCACTTTCGAGAAGTCACATATATGTTGCGGAACCTCAGCTGCTGCACAAATGCACTTATTTACGTGGTGACACAGAAAAAGTTCAGAGACCAGTTAAAGCATGCAGTGAAATATCCAGTTCTCAAAATAAGTCAGTTGGTGAATAAATCCAAGTAACTGAGAGCCAACAATATCTGCAGCAGATAAGGGAATGAGGAGTCTTCGTGAGGCATGGTCAGAAGGAGGAGGATGAATACCAACGTGACAACGCTCATTTTCTAATGGGCAAGGAATGACTCCATCTGCGGAACAAAACGAAAGAGACTGGAGGAGCAAAGCCAGTGTAAAGTGTTGTCAGCAAGGCGCAACAGTTAGTAGAAAGCTGAACAACAAAAGCAGACATGAAATAGGAGTTAGACATGCACGAAAGTTATATTCATCCCAAGCAATCAATTCTCAGTAGGTGACACGGATACATAAATAAATGAGCTGGAGGAAAGGATCATTGTTCACTACAGACTCAGAGTGGGAAACGCAGAGACAGAGTCCTCTCCACTTTTCCTCACTGAATTCACTGATCCACACATCTCGACAAAATGGTAAAAAAGGAGGTGTTATAAAGAATAAACCATGTTCTGTCAAATATTCTGTGTCTTCTGTCTGCAAGTTTATTTTCATTCGTAATTTATTTCATTTCCATTCAATCCTTGGCATCATTCTGTTTCTTTATTCCTTCCTTTCCATGAACCAGCTGATGGGTTGGCAGGGAATCCAAGCCCAACCAGAGGGACTACTGGACTCTCTCTCTGCACCTTTCAATGATCCAGCTCCCCCTCCGATTTAAGATGGTCCTTCAAATCGGCCTCTTTATATCAGTTACTGTCATCTGACCTAATATCACCCTCGGTGGGTCAACATCAGTGCTATTTAATCTGACGTTGGTAAATGTCTTTTTAAAATGTGATTGGGGATGATGTTGAGTTAATTGGATAGTGATGGTGCTATGGTGGTGAGTAAAGTTGCCTTCCATAGAGGTGACTTGGGTTTGATTCCCAGCAATCGTAAGTTATGATTTTGACATTGATCAATCAGAAAACCCAAAGACAAAAGGAATTTGATCAGAATGAGAATATATACAGCTTTCATTCCAAGACAGTAAAATCCTAAGCAGGAACAGACAGAAGGCAGTCTGGACTAAACTATTTACCTGCTGCTTTCTCTCACAACTCCCTCCCTTCCTCCCTCTAATCCCACAAAAATGACTCCAACTGTACTCTATCTCTGGGAGAGGTTTGCCACAGGGAGAGGCAGCTGGGAGCTGTCTGGATGAGCTGGGACTTGGGTGGTGAAGTTGTCTTTGAGTGACAGATCTGGGGGTACTTCAAACAGGTTTTGGCAGCCACTGTCCATTTCGCCATGTGCACTGAGCAGAGAGTGAGTATCTGTGTGCTTCTGTCTGTCTGTGCGTGTGAGAGTGTGGGGAGTATTTGAATCTCAGTCCCAGTTTGATCCTTTAACAACCCCATTCACTGCTTGGACCAGCCCCGCCTAAAGCAAGCCCCTGGAGCAGTGTCTGTCCCCAGTGGGAAAGAGGGAGTGTGACAGACCATCGAGAGAGCTTGCACAAACCTGAATGGAGAGTATCACCATTTTAATCATGTCATTTCTTTCCTTAACTCCTGTTTATCTCTTTCTGAGTTTTCCTCTTATCTCTCTCTCTCTCAATCTTTTTCGCTCTCACACTATACCTTTCTCTCTTTCTTACTGATAGCCTTACCTTTTGTCTTTTTCAATCCTACTTTTTTCAACTTTGTGGATCTTTTTAACACTCTATTCCGTTATTTCTTCTTGTTTCACTTTCTCTGTATCTCTCTCTTTCTTTCCTTCTTATTTCTGTCTTTCAATCCTGAAACTGAAGCCCTCCTACCCCAATTTTGCTCACCCCATCCTGGCAAATTTTGTTGTCTCACAAACGTGCACCTCTTCCTTCCGTGGCCCCTGTCTAATTGCCCTCTCCTGTGTGTCTTCATCTCCCCTGAACCGCCCATTCTGTAGTTTCTCCATTACATACTCACTGTATATAAGAGACCCGTGTCTCCATCCATCCACAATACTCCACATGCTGTGCCCCAGCCCCTGGGTTCGATGACAGAGCAAGCATGTGCAGAGACTAATCTGTCTTTTGACTGACTGCTGTTACGTCATAGAGTCACAGAGCCATACAGCACAGAAACAGACCCTTCGGGCCAACCTGTCCACAATAGCCATCTTCCAAAACTAAAATGTCCCACCTGCCTGTGCTTGATCCGTGTTCCTCCAAACCTTTCCTATTCATGAACTTTTCCAAATGTGCATCTTGGAAAGACAAGTCCAGGCACTTAATGGTAATGTCCTGGGACGTGTTGTTGAATAAAGAAACCTTGGCGTTCAGGTTCACAGTTCCTTGAAAGAGGAGTCACACGTAGATAGGATAGTGAATAAAGGCGTTCCTTTATTGGTCAAAACATCGGGTATATGAGTTGAGAGGTCAGCTTGCGGCTACACAGGACATTGCTTCGGCCACTTTTGGAATACTGCATTCAATTCTGGTTTCCCTGCTATAGGAATTATATTGTGAAACTTGAAATGGTTAAGAAAAGATTCACAAGGATGTTGCCAGGGTTGAAGCGTTTGAGCTTTCGGGAGAGGATGAATAGGCTGGAGCGTCAGAGGCGAAGGGGTGACCTTGTGACGGTTTATAAAATCATTATGGGCATGGATAGATTAAAACAAGAGGACATTGGCTTAAGGTGAGATAGGAAAGATTAAAAGCGGAAATAAAGGCAAACTTTTTCACACAGTGGGTGGTGTTTGTATGGAATGAGCTGCCAGAGGATGTGGTGCAATTATAACACTTAAAAGCTATCTGGAAATGATTATAAGAATTGGAAAGGTTTAGAGAAATACGGGCCAATTGCTGCCAAATGGGACAGAATTTATTCAGGGTATCTGGTTGGCATAGACGAATTGGACCCAAGAGTTTGCTTCTGTGCTGTACATCGCTCTGACTCTCTGCCTTTTAAACGTTGTAACTGTACCTGCATTAATCTCTTTCCCTGTCAGTTCATTCCAACACGCAAACCACTCTCTGTGTAAAAACATTGCCCCTTATATCCTTTTTAAATCTTTCTCCTCTCACCTTTAAATATGAGCCCTTGTTTTGATGTTCCCACACCCGATGTAGAAAACCTTGTCATTTACCTTCTCTATGCACCTCATGGTTGCATAAACTTCAATAAGTTCATACCTCCATTTCGAATGTTCCAGTGAGGGAAATCTTAGCATTTCCAGTCTATTTTTATATCTCAAACCCTCCATTGACCAGCAACATCTTGGTAAATCTTTGCTGCACACTCTCCAGGTTAATCCTTCCAAAACAGGGCAACCAGAATTGCACACATTAATTCAGAAGAGGCCTCCCCAAAACTCTGTGAAACCTCAGTATAACATCCCAACTACTATATTCAATGGTCTGAGCAATGAAACCAAGCGTGCTAAATGCCTTCTTAATCACCATGTCTACCGAGAACGCACATTTCAATGAATGAGGTACCTGAACCCCAGGGCCTCTCTCTTCTACAGCACTGCCCAGGGCTCTACCATTAAATCCTGTCATTGTTTGTTTTACCAAAATGCAATCCCTCACACGTTTCCAAATTAAGCTCCATCTGCCACTCCTCATTTCATTGACCCAATTGATCAAGATCTCGTTGTAATTTGAGGTATCATTCTTCGCTGACAACTTCACCACCAATTTTGGTGTCATCCGCAAACTTACTAACCATGCCTTTTACATTCTCATCAAAATAATTTATATAACTGACCAAAAATGTGGATCCAGTACCGATCCCTGTACCATGCAAAGCCTTGTCAAAGGCTTTACTGAAGTTCAAGTAAACAATGTCTACTGCTCTGCCCACATCAATCTTTTTGGTCATTCCTTCAAAATGAAAACACAATTGAATTCGTGAGACATGAATTTCCTGTCACAAAACCTTGCTGAATATCGCTATTTAATCCTTGACCCTCAAAATGCATATGAATCCTATCTTTCAGAATCACCTCCAACAATTTATCAACCATCGAAGTCAGACTTACAGGTTTATAGTTCTCTGGCTTCTCCTTCCATCCCTTCTTTAAGAATGGCACAACTTTAGCAGAATCTTTGGTGACCTTTAAGCGGCAATTGGATAGGTATATGAATGGGTGCTTAAGGTAGGACAAATGTTCGGCACAACATCGTGGGCCGAATGGCCTGTTCTGTGCTGTATTGTTCTATGTTCTATGTTCTAACATTAGCTACCCTCCAATCCTTTGGCAATTCACCCGTATTTATAGATTATACAAATATCTCTGCTGGGGCCCCCGCAATTTCCTCTCTACTGTCCTACCATATCCTGGGAAACACTTGATGAGGTATTGGAGATTTATATACTGCTTAAGGTAGGACAAATGTTCGGCACAACATCGTGGGCCGAATGGCCTGCTGTATTGTTCTATGTTCTATGTTCTATGTTCTAACATTAGCTACCCTCCAATCCTTTGGCAATTCACCCGTATTTATAGATTATACAAATATCTCTGCTGGGGTCCCGCAATTTCCTCTCTACTGTCCTACCATGTCCTGGGAAACACTTGATGAGGTATTGGAGATTTATATACCTTTAGGACTTTCTCGTTTGTAATGTAATCCCTCTTTTAAAAACATCAGTATTTATTTCTCTGAGTTCTCTATCCTCCATTTCTTTTTCAACAGTAAAACCGATGCAAAATATTAATGTCCTGAGGTTCAACACAAAGATAACTTTGTTAATCTTTAAGGGGTCTTGCTGTCTCTGGAGTTGCTGTCTGGCGCTTAATGTCTTCGTAAAATCTTTTTGGATTACCCTGAACATTATCTGCCATGACGATCTCATATCAATTTTTGCCTTCTTGATTTCTGTCCTAAGAATGCCCCAATAAATTTACAGCCTTCAAGCACAATTATCTGTATCTAATATATGATGCTTGTGTATGCTTGACTAGAACTTCAATACCTTATTCATTCATTGTTCCTTCATCGTACCAGCCTTGCCGTTCACTCTAACAGAAGCAACATGCTCTGAACTCTCCTTACTACACTTTTCTAAATGGCGCTGGATTAGGAACATCAAACTCCCCTGCTATTACAATGTTATTATTCTTACATGCATTGGCGATCTCAACATATTTTCTTCTCGATTTCCGTCTGACTACTGGGGGTCCTGTAGTCCAATCCCACCAAGGTGATTATCCCTTTCCTATTTGTCATTTTAAACCTTAGGTTTTCACTAAATTATCCCTCTGTAATTTCTACAAGAAGTACAGTAGTAATTGAGTATCTGTGATTCCATGTCTAAGTACCCTGAATTCCTCAGTTAGATTCCAGTCTGTAGTTCACTCGCCAATGCTGGTTAATCAATTCTGAGCCACACCATACCCCTCGACTATACTCCAATCTGTAACTCTCTCCCTGGTACCTTTTACTCTGGATATTAATCCCCCTCGTTTCTTCCTCAATAAAAAAATGCTACTCTCCCTCCTCTCTTGTATCTCGTTCTCTCCTTCCTACAACATCTAAACCCAGGACTTTGAGCAGTCTGTCTTGTCCTGCCTGAACCACGTTTCTGTAATTACCCTGACAGGCGAGTTCTATGTTGCCATCCATACCATGAGTTCATCAGCTTTCTCTGTAGAAATAAATGCAGTTTAATTCTTCCGAATTGCTTTGGGTTCTGAATTGCTGTTGTCTATCTTTTCTATTTAACTTGCTCTTTTCTGATTCAGAACCATCCTCATGGTTCTGTTGATTTTCACTGTTACATAGGAAAGCCTCAACCTCCTCCTCCCCAAAACAGGCGTTTCAGCCTCTCAAAATAGAACCTACCAGAATATAGGTCCCTTCCTAATTCAAGGCAATGCTTTTCACTATGCCACATTACACGTGACAGTAAATAAATTCAATTCAGATTCAATTCAAATCAATTCAAAACGGAATATCTGTTTGTGAGAGGCATAGCCACATGAGAACTCTGAACTACCCTGTTACCTTTCCAGACAGTCAATTTTCTATCTGACTAATCCCGCTGTGTAATCCCTTCTCTAAATCTACTATAACGTTGAGGAGCTGGTGTTGGACTGGGGTGGACAAGGTTAAAAATCACACAACCCCAGGTTAATGTTCAACAGGTTTATTTGGAAGTACTAACTTTCAGTACGCTGCTCGTCCATCAGTTAGCTGTGGAGCAGGATGTTTTGCAAAAGATTACAGTGTCCTGCTGTATATATATTGAGCAAACCTAGTTGGCTGTGAAGTGTTTCATCTTTTAAAGTTATTTCGAGAATGTGACTTAAAAAAAGCTCTGGGATTTACATATTAATGAACCAAAACCTGCAATACATTCTAAAAGATAATAATTTCAGTCAGTATCTCACTCCTGGCCACCTGTTATTCTATATATAAAGCACTTTGAAAGATTCCAGCCTAGATCTCACTCCTGAGTGTCGTTATTCTCTAAATAAATGCTCCAAACAGCTTGATAAAATTCTGATTTCTAATTGGTTTTCATTATCTGTTATTCTATACATAACACCAGTCTCCAAAACTCTCCATTACAGTCCAGCCCATTTCTCACTCTGTGATTCCATGTCTAAACACCCAAACTTCTCAGTTAAATTACAGTCTATACCACACTCCCCAGCATTGGTTAATCAATTGTGAATCATGCTATATCGCTCCACTATACTTCTGTTTGTAACTTATTCCCGTTACCTGTTACTCTTTATATTAATCTCCCCATCCCCCAATTAGATTTCACACTGAAACTCAGCCTACAGTGTATTATCCAAGACGTAAACTCGTTGAGACCACTTCCTAATTCAGTATAAATTAAACAGTTGAATATTAAATTGGGAGCAGAGACAGTGAATATTAGAATTTAGTTTCTGCCACATCATGTTTCTCCAAAAATATTATTTTGATAAAGTGCAGAGGTTCAATAAGGCAGCTCACTACCACCGCCTGAAGTACTGATGGGAATGGGGGATAAATGCTGGGACCACCCAGTGATGCTTACATCCAATGAACCAACGAACAGGAAAAATCACTTTGCCTTGCCAATCACTCGCTTCTCTTGCAGACTATGTATACAGACGAAGCAAGGCTTCCTCATATCCCTAGTCCCAACCTAATATTTGGTGATAAAAGCACATTAGGTTATTGTGATTTGTGACCAAAGATGCAGGGCTTTTGCCCGAAACGTCGATTTTACTGCTCCTCGGATGCTGCCTGAACTGTTGTGATTTTCCAGCACCTCTAATCCAGAATGCAGAAAATAATGTTTAATACCTAAGTCCTGGAGTGAAGGAGGACTTGACTCAATATTGCACTCTCCTCGTAACAGGCAGACTGACTGTCAGACAGACCACACTTGCTCACCCACGCACACACACGTGTATACATACAGACACACACACGTGCGCACACACAGACACACTTATGCACACACAGTTATGCACAAACACAGACGACAAACGCACACATAGACACACACATTCACACGCAGACATACAGGCATACGCATGCACACACACGCGCGTACACACACACACACTCACTCACACAGTAATGTAGGGACGCGGAATGACAAAATAATGTTGGAATTGTCAAATGTTAAAGCTCCACTAAACAATCCTTGGGCGTCAAATGAACACAGGACATTCACACACCTGGATCAGGCTCAAGTCTCACCTCCCTCTGACACTGAGAGGCTCCTGTCACACACTCCGAATTGGAATCAGATGCTTTGTTTGGGAACAGAATGTGGCACCATGGGATTCGGACGACTGTCGTTGTGGATGTTCAGAACCAGCAATCTAAAGGAATCAGAACAGAACAGAGAGAATCAAACAAAGATCTCGGTGTTGAATTTGTGGGATAGTTCTGTTCTTGTGTGTGTGTCAATGAAGATGGGGAGAGCAGAGAGTCAGTTTAAATCAGCATCTCTTGTCAGATTGTATCTGCCTTTCGAAGTTTAAATTGGATGTCATCGAGGAAGCTTCACTCTGTTTCTAACCTTGTGCTGTCCCTTCCCGGGGTTTGTTTATGGCGATACAGTAAAGGCAGCTTTATTGTGCATCCATCCCTATACTGTTCCTTTCCTGAGAGTGTTTCATGGGGACAGCATAACGCGATCTTTATTTTGGAGCATTGGAACAGGAGTACACGTCTTCAGCCCCTCGATCCTGTTCCATCATTCAATGGGATCATGGCTGATCTATGGCCTAGCTCCATATTCTTTCCTTTGGCCCATAACAATGAATACTTTCACTTAACAAAACATTATCCATCGCAGACGATCCAGCATCCACTGCTGTTTGTGGAAGGGAGTTCCAAACCTTTCCCAACCTTGGTGTAACCAAGAGCTTCTTAACATCTCTCCTGAATGCTCTGGGCCCGAATTCTCAGACTTTGTTCCCTCTTGTTCTAGAATCTGCAACCAGCAGGATCATTTATTTTGATCTAGGCTGTCTCACCCTGTTTATATCTTGAAGGGTTTGAACAGATCACCCCTTACCTTCTCCTTTCTCGAGGAAACAGGCCTCATTTGTATAATCTCTCCTCAGCATGTAACCCCTGAAGTCCTGGATCATTCTTGAAAAGCTCATTTGTGCTCCCCCTGTGTATTCCACAAACCTGCTTGCACTGACAGAGATTTTCCCCTTGGCCCAGTCTATCAATATCACTTTGTAATTCCATGTCACATCTGCACTGTCTACAACGCTGCCTAACTTTGTACCTGATATCGTGCTGTTGCTGTCCTTGGATTGTATGTCAGGAACAGCGTAGACGGAGATTTTCTCGACGTCCAACCCCATGTTGGACTGTTTGTGAATTTTGGATGGGAACAGTGCAGAGGGGTCTTTACTCTGCGTCTAACACTATGCTGTCCCTGTCCTGGAAGTGTTTGATTGCAACAGTATAGAAGAATATTTAATCTGTACTGGGAGTGTTCGATAGGCAGTGCAGAGGGGTCTTTACTCATATCTTAGCAGGACCCATACGCTTAATAGCAAAGTCCTAATGGCAAAGTTGCTGAACAAATATACATTGGAGTACAGGTTTATAGCTCCTTGAAAGTGGTGTCGCAGATAGATAGGATAGTGTAGAAGGTGTTTGATATGCGTTCCTCTATTCATCAGAGTATAGAGTACAGGTGTTGGGAGGTCATGTTGCGGTTCTACAAGCCATTGGTTCAGCCATTTTTGAAGTATTGCATACAATTCTTGACTCCTTCCTATCGGAAAGATGTTGTGAATTTTGAAAGGGTTCAGAAAAAATTTACAAGGATTTTGCCAGGATTGGAGGATATGAGCTATAGGGAGAGGTTGAATAGGCTAAGCTGTATTCCCTGGAGAGTCGAAGGCGGAGGGGTGACCTCATAGACGTTTATAAAATCATGAGGGGCGTGGATAGCATAAATAGACAGTCTTTTCACTGGTGTGGGGGAGTCCAGAACTAGGAAGCATAGGTTTAGAGTGAGAGAGGAAAGATATAAAAGAGACCTTAGGGGCAACTTTTTCACGCAGAGGGTGGTACTTGTATGGATTGAGCTGCCAGAGGAGGTGGTTGAGGCTCATACAATTGCAACATTTAAAAGGCATTTGGATGGGTATATGAATAGGAAGGGTTTTGACAGATATGGGCCAGATGCTGGCAAATGGGATCAGATTGGGTTGGGATATCTGGTCGGCTTGGACGAGTTGGACCAAAGGGTCTGTTTCCGTGCTGTCCATCTTTGTGACTCTATGCAGCCCCGTTTCTGGGAGTCATTGATGGGAACTGTGTAGAAGAAGATTTCCTCTGTATCCAGGCCCATGCTGTACCTGTCCTGGCAGCGTTCCAGTGTAGAGGGGACATTATTCTGTATCTAACTCTATGCTATCCATGTTCTGGGAGTGTTTGACGGGAACAGTGTAGAGGAAGATTTACTCTAACTAACCCCATTATGTCCCCAACCTGGCAGTGGTTGATGGAGACAGTAACGAGGGATCGTTCCTCTGTATCTAATCCTATTCTCCCAGACTTTGGGAGATTCAGATGGAGAAAGTGTAGAGGGGCTCATACTCTGTATCTAACCCAATGATGGAGCTGCCCTGAGTGTATTTGATGGGGACAGGTTGGGTGGGAGTGGATTATTTAGTCTGTATCGAAACCCAAACTGAATCGGGCCTGGGAATTTGAGAAGTTACAGTTTAGAGAGAGCTTTACTCTGAAACTAAGCCATCCTCCATCTCCTCTGGATAGATGGGACTGGTTTAGATGTCGGGAGTCTGATCAATTGGCAGTCGAACTGAAATAATGTAAGATGTGAAGTGACGCTTATTGGAGGCAGGATAAATTAAGCAGTTAAATGTTAAACTGGGAGCAGGAACACAAAACGCTGCTGGTTAATTTCTGTTCTGTTCCATATATCCAAATTTCAGTTTGGGGCTGAAATATGTCCCTTTGGGCAATGTCTCTAAAGCTGTTTCCTATCCCACATTATTGAATCACATACATGTGAATTCTCTTTGTAGTGGTTGGAAATGGAGAGAGCTCTTTTAAGGTGGTTAAAATGCTAATTCCAGAAGCTGTTTACAGTAAATGTCTCAGACAATGTCACATTCCATCAATGTTTGCCTTACTTTGCAAGCTTCTGAAAGGTTCGAATGTACAAAATCTGATACAGCTACCTGTTATTCTATATGCAAAACACCTTAAAACCCTTGATTATATTCCCGTTTCTAACTCACTCCCAATGTCTGCTATTCTATATAGAAAAACCACCTCAAACCCCTCGATAGGATTCAAAAATGTAACCCATTCCTGGGTCTCTGTTACTCAACCTATAAAAAACCTCACATTCGTCGATAGGATTCCAATATGTATGTCCACCATCTTAAATTCCTTGACTAGATTCCAGACTGTATCTCACTCCCAGGCATCAATTATTCGGAAATGATCCCCAATTAGATTTCAGTTTGTAACTCACACTTTTTTTTTTATCTAAATAAACCCCGATCAATCAAGTAGAACCTAATCTGTCGACAATCCACGTATATCTTTTACTCCATACATAAACCACATCGAAAGCTCGCTTACTTTCCAGTCTGTAACTCACCCCTGAGTATCTGTTATTCCGTACACAAAATACCCCAAAACCCTCAATTAGGTTCCAGTCTTTAATTCATTCCAGAATTTCTGTTCTTCCATCCACAAACCATCCCAAAACCCTCAATTAGATTCCAGTCTGGAACTTCTTCCCAGGAAACTGTTATTCTCTACATAAACCACCTCACACCCTTCAATAGATTCCATTTGAAACTTCTGCTTGGATTTTACTTTAATCTAAATAAACCCATTGATACACCGATTAGATTCTAATCTGTAACTCACTCACATATATCTGTTATTCCATATATGACCTACTTCAAAAACCCAAATCAGATTCTAGTCTAGAGCTCTCTCCTGGGTATCTGTTATTCCATATATAAACCAACCCAACCGCCTCGATCAGACTCCAATCTGTAAATCACACCTGGGTATCTGGTATCCATTATATAAATCAACCAAACCTCCTCGATCAAATTTCAATCTGTAACTCATTTCAGGTATTCGTTCTTCAACACATTAACCACCTCAGACACCTCAATTAGATTCCAGTTTGTAAGTTGCTCCCAGGTATCTGTTATTCTGCACATAAACCATCTCTAATCCCTCAGTTAGTTTCCAGTTTGTAATTTCATACTTGGGTAATTTACTTTTATACAAATAAACCGCTGATTCAACAATTCAATTCCAATCTGTAATTCATTCATGTAAATCTGTTGTTCCATATAAAAACCAACCCGACCCCGAAATTAGATTCCAGCCAGTAGCTTACTCCAGGGAATCAGTTATTCCAGGTCTATAAACCAAACCTAATCCCTCGATTAGATTCTAGTCTATAACTGACTCCTGAATATCTGTCATTCTACAGGTAAACAACCTAAATCTTCTCAAATAAATTCCAATTTGTTCCAGTCTGTGTTATTCAATATATAAAGCACCGCGAACAGCTCAATTCGATTCCAGTTTGTAATTCACTCCCATATCTCTGTGACTCTGTATATGAACCATCCCTAACTCCCGGATTATATTCCAGTCTGAAACTCACTGTCGGGTATCTGTTATTCTATCTATAAACCTCTCGACGAGATTTGAATCTGTAACCCACTTCCATGATCTGTGACTCTAAATGTAAACTACTCTGCATCTCTAAATAAGGTTCTAATCTCTAACTCACTACCATGTTTCTCTTTGCCCATCAACCGAGATGAACCCCTCTATTAAATTCCAGTCTGTAACTCACTGCTGAGAATCTGTTCTTCTCAATATAAAGCGCCCTGAACTCGTCGATTCTGTAACTCACTCCTGGGTATCTGTCATTCGATCTAAAAATACCACAAACTACTCCGATGAGATTTCAGCCTGGGACAATGTTTGACCGACTCACTTACCATCTCTTCATCCAAATATCCTTCTGTCAAACCTTTGGTCAGTGTGTGGCTGTTTCTCTGTTTCACTCTCCCGGAAATTCAGTAAATTACCATATTCATCTGTCAGCCATTTTGAATTGGTTCATGGTATGAGTGGAGGGGATATATTACCAGGGACACAGGCACAACATGCGAGGTGGACGTTTAAAAGAGCTGTGTAAGGCAAGTTCTTTGCACAAAGGTTGTTGTGTGCCTGGGACGTGCTGCCAGAGGAAGTGGTGGAAGCAGATACAATAGCAGCATTCAGGAAGCACGTGGATGAATACATGACTAGGAAGGGAATAGAGGGATTTGGATTCTCTATGTGAAGGCAGCTTTAGTATGGAAGGGCAAGGTGTGGCAGCGCATATTTGGAGGGTCAAAGGACCTGTTCCTCTGCTATATAGTTCTTTACTCTTATGTTCACAATTATTTGAAAGTGGAGTTGCAGGTAGATATGATATTGAAGAAGGTATTTGCTATGCTTGTATTTATTGGTCAATGCATTGAGTTTAGGAGTTGGTGGGTTCATGCTGCGGATGTTCAGGACTTTGGTTAGAATACTGCGTGCAATTTCGGTCTCCCTGATATGGGCAGGATGTTGTGGATCTTGAAACAGTTCAGAAAAGATTTCCAAGGATGTTGCCAGGGTTGGAGAGTTTCGGCTAAAGGGAGAGGCTGAAAAGGTTGGAGCTATTTACCCTGGAGCATCGGAAGCTGGGGGGTGACATTATTGAGGTTTAACAGATCATGAGGCGCATGGATAGGGTAAATAGATAAGGTCCTTTCCCTGGGGTGGGGGAGTCCAGAAATAGATGGTATATTTTTAGAGTGAGAGTGGTATGTTATAAAGGGACGTAAGGGGCAACTTTTTCACGCAGAGGGTAGTTCGCATATGGAATGAGTTGCCAGAGGAGGTGGTGGAGGATGGTACAATTTAAAAGGTATTTGGGTGGGTACATGAATTTGCTGGCAAAAGGAATAGATTGGGATAAAGTATCTGGTTGTCGAATTGAACCGAAAGGTCCTCTTCCATGCTGTCCAATTCTGTCTCCGTGACTCTATGACATGACATGTCAGTTGAACAGGATGCTGACTTTCATTTGACATTTTCCCAGAATATTTACCCCTGTAACTGGGCTTATGCTTAAAACAAAATAATCACTGTAGCTTCTTATGAAATGAGGGATGACGAAGCAAACCAATTTTCATCGTCCTTACTGAAGAACAGTCTCTCCACAGCGTGAACTCACTGGTGTACACTGAGGTGGGAAGAACACTTAAATGCAGTCACTCTATGAGAGCACCTGAATGATCTCTCATGTATGAACATATGAATGGGAAATCAGATCCCCGCTACTTTTAAAGCATTTCAGAGTGTGGATAGTTAAGAGATCAGTGGGAACTCACTGATGTGCCAGATAACTGGATAAATTACCAAATTATTTTCCAACTTTCTAAGCAGGAGTTGAGAGGTCATGTTGTGGTTGTACAGGACATTGGTGAGGCAATTTTTGTAATATTGCCTGCAATTTTGGTCTCCTTCCTATCAGAAGGATGTTGTGAAACATGAAAGGGTTTAGAAAGAATTGACAAGGATGTTGCCAGTGTTGGAGGATTTGAGCCAAAATGAGAGTCTGAATAGGCTAGGGCAGTTTTCCATGGAGCTCCGGAGACTGAGGGGTGACCTTATAGAGAATTAAAAACTCATGACGGGCATGGGTAGGATAACTATACAAAATCTTCTCCGTGCAGCTGGTGAGTCCAGAATTAAAGGCATAAATTTAGGGTGAGTGGGAAAAGATATAAAAGAGACCAAGAGGCAACTTTTTTACGCAGAGGGCAGGACGTGTATGGTCCAACCCTTCCGTGCTGACACCATATCCCAACGCAATCTGGTCCCAACTGCCAGCACCCGGCCCATATCCCTCCAAACACTATCTATTCATATACACATTCAAATACCTTTTAAATGTTGCAATTTTACGAGCCTCCACCTCTTTATCTAGCAGCTCATTCCATACACGTACCACCCTCGGTGTGCAATATTTGCCCCTTTGATCTCTTCTCTGTCTTTCCCCACTCATCCAAAACCTACACCCTCTAGTTCTGGACTCCCCCACCCCAGGGAAAAGAATTTGTCTATTTATCCTACTCATGCCCCTCATAATTATGTAAACTTCTATAAGGCCATCCCTCAGCCTCCGACGCTCCATCGAAAACAGCCCCAGCCTGTTCAGTCTCTCCCTACAGCTCAAATCCTGCAACCATGGCATCATCCTTGTAAATCTTTCCTGAACCCTTTCAAGTTTCAAAGCATCTTTCCGATAGGAAGGAGACCAGAATTGCACTCAAATATTTCAACAGTGGCCTAATCAATATCCTGTACAGCCGGAACATGACCTCCAAATTCCTGTACTCAATACGCTGACCAATAAAGGAAAGCATATCAAAAGCCTTCTTCACAATCCTATCTACCTGCGACTCCAATTCCACGGAGCTATGAACATGCACTCCAAGGTCTCTTTGTTCAGCAACACTCCCAATACCTTACCATTAAGTGTACAAGTCCTGCTAAGATTTGCTTTTCGAAAATGCAGCACCTCGCACATAACTGAAATATAACTCCATCTGCCACTTCTCAACCCATTGGCCCATCTGCTCAAGATCCTGTTGTAATCTGAGGTAATCTTTGTCGCTGTTCACTATACGTCTTATGCTCACATACAAATCATTCATATAAATTAGGGAAAGTAGTGGACCCAGCATTGATCCTTGTGACATTCCACTGGTCATAAACCTCCAGTCTGCAAAACAATGCTCCACCACCACCACCTGTCTGCTCCCTTTAAGCATGTTCTGTATCCATGTGGTTAGTTCTCCCTGTATTCCAATCGACCAAATCTTACTAACCAGTCTCCCATGGGGAATCTTGTTGAACTGTAATCCACATAGATCACACCTACCGCTCTGCCCTCATCAAGCCTCTTAGTTACATCTTCAAAAGACATAATCAAGTTCCGACGCACAAAGTCATGTTGACTCAACCTAATCATTCCTTGCCATTCCAAATAAGTGTACAGCCTGTCCCTCAGGATTTGCTCCAACAACCTGCCCACTTCCGATGTCAGGCTCACTGGTATATTGTTCCCTGGCTTGTCCTTACCACCCTTCTTAAATACTACGTTAGCCAACCTCCAGTCTTCCGTATCTCATTTGTGACTAACGATGACACAAATATCTCAGCAAGAGGCACAGCAATCATTTTCTTAGCTACTCACAGAGTTCTAGGGTATACCTTATCAGGTCCTCGGGATTTATCCACTTTTATGCGTTTCAAGACATCCAGCACTTCCTCCTCTGTAATATAGACATTTTTCAAGATGTCCCTACATTCTATATCTTCCACGACCTTTTCCACAGTAAATAACTGATGCAAAATAGTCGTTTCATATCTCCCCCTTCTCCTGCGGCTCCATACAGAGGTCGCCTTTCTGCTCTTTGAGGGTCTCTATTCTGTCCCCAGTTACCCTTTTGTCCTTAACGTATTTGGAAAAACCCCTTTGGATTCTCCTTAATTCTATTTTCCAAAGCTATCTCATGTCCCCTTTATGCCCTTCTGATTTCCTCTTAAGTATACTCCTACTGCCTTTGTACTCTTCAAAGAATTCACTCGATCTATCCTATAGCTGACATATGCTTCCTTCCTTTTCTTAACCAAACCTTCAATTTCTTTAGTCATCCAGCATTCTCTATAACTACGAGCCTTTCCTTTCATCCTAACAGGAATGTATTTTTTCTGGACTCTCGTTATCTCATTTCTGAAGGCCACCCATTTTCCAGCCATCCCTTTTCCTGCCCCCAATCAGCGTTTGAAAGTTCTTACCTAATACCGTCAATATTGGCCTTGCTCCAATTTAAACCTCAACTTTTAGTTCTGGTATCCTTTTTCATCACTATTTTAAAATTTATAGAATTATGGTCTCTGGCCCCAAAGTGCTCCCCCACTGACACATCAGTCACCTGCCCTGCCTTATTTCCCAAGAGTAGGTCAAGTTCTGCACCTTCTCTAGTAGGTACATCCACATACTGATTCAGAAAATTTTCCTGTACACACTTAACAAATGCCTCTCCACCTAAAGCCTTAACACGATGGCATTCCAAGTTTGTGTTTGGAAAGTTAAAATCCCCTACCAAAACTACCTTATTATTCTTACAGATAGCTGAGATCTCCTTCCAAATTTGTTTCTCAATTTTCCTCTGACTATTAGGGGATCTATACTATAATCCCATTAAAGTGATCATTCCATTCTTATTTCTCAGTTCCACCCAAATAACATCCGTGGATTTATTTCTGGGAATATCCTCCCTCAGTACAGCTGTAATGCTATCTCTTATCATAAACACAACTCCCTTCCTCTCTTGCCTCCCTTTTCTGTTCTTCCTGTAGCATTTATATCCTGGAACATTAAGCTGCCAGTCCTGACCATCCTTGGGCAATGGTTCTGTCATTGCTATTATACCCCAGTCCCATGTTCGTAACTATGCCCTGAGTTCATCTGCCTTCCCTTTTTAGGCCCCTTGCATTGAAATAAATGCAGTTTAATTTGTCAGTCCTACCTTCTTCTCTGCTTTGTCTCTGTCTGCCCTGACTGTTTGACTTGCTCATGTTCTCAACTGTACCTGTCTCAGATTGATCTCTTTCCTCACTATCTCCCTGGGTGCACCACAGCCCACCTTACCAGTTTGAATCCTCACGAGCAGATGTAGCAAATCTCCTGCCAGTAAATTAGTCCGCTTCCAAATTTGGTGCAATCCGTTCTTCTTGTACCGGTCACTTCTACCCCAAAAGAGATTCCAATGATCCAAAAATGTCAATCCTTTGCCTAACTCTTCGTAATCTCCCTTCAGAATCTCAATCTTTTCCCTTCTTATGTTGTTGGATCCAATCTGGACAAGGTCCTCCTTTTGGCCCCTCTCCCTCTTGAGAATATTCTGCACCCTGTCTGAGACGTCCTTGACCGTGGCATCAGAGAAGCAAGACCAGTCTTCAGCCAAGCCAATTCACTTCATGTAGTATGTATATACGATTGGAGGCACTGCATACTGCAAAGGCTATGAAACCTGATAACATTCTGACAATAGCACTGAAGACTTGCTACTCCCAGGGCCAAGCTCTTCCAGTATAGTCCCCATACAACTATCTGTCTGACAATGTGGAAAATTGCTCAGGTATGTACTGTACACAACAAGCAGAACAAATCCAATCCGGCCAATTACCACCCCATCAGTCTACTCTCGTCAGAAAAGTGATGGAAGGGGTCATCGTGTTATTAAGCAGCACCTGCTCAGTAATAACCTGCTCAGTGACGCCCAGTTTCTGTTTCACGAGAGTCACTCAGCTTCTGACCGCATTACAGCCTTGGTTCAAATATGGACAAAAAGCTAAATTCCAGAGTTGATGTGAGAGTTCCAGCCCTTGACATCAAGGCTGCATTTGACACAGTGTGGCATCAAGGAGCATTTGTAAAACTGGAATCAATGGGTAACAGGGGGCGAACTCTCCAGTGGTTCGAGTCATACTTGACACATAAGAAGGTGGTCATGGTTGTTGGAAGTCAGTCTCTGCTCCAGGACACCACTGCGGGAGTTCATCAACGGTAGTGTCCTCGGACCAACCATGTTTAGTTCATTCAACAATGACCTTCGCTTCATAATAAGTACAAATTTGGGGATGTTCCCTCATGATTGCACAGTGTTCACTCAATTTGTAATTCCTCAGATACTGAAGCAACCCAAGTTCAATTGCAACAACATCTGGACAATATCCAAGCTTGGACTGAAATTGGCATGGAATGTTTGCGCCTGATAAATGCCTGGCTATGGCCATAACGGTAAGAGACAATCTAACCACCACCCTATGACATTGAATGGTGTTACCATCACTGAACCCACCAACATCAACATTGGGAACTGGAATTACCATTGACCATAAACTCAGCAGGACTCTCCACATAAACATTGCGGTTGAAGAGCAGGTCAAAGGCGAAGAAAACTGCGGCAATTAACTCTCCTCCTGACTCTGCAACGCCTGTCCATCATCTGTAAGGCAGAAGTTAGGGGTGTGATGGAATACTCTTCACTTGCCTGGAAGGATGGAGCTCCAACTACACTTACAAAGCTTGACATTATCCAGGACGTAGCAGACGCTTGATTGACACTACACCTTCAAGCAAACAATCTCTCTGCCACCAGTGCTTGGTAGCAGCAGTGAGTATTAGCCACAAGATGCCCTGCAGAAATTCACCAACGATCCTTAGAAAGCGCCTTCCAAACCCACAACCACTTCTATCTTGAAGAACAAGTGCAGCAGATACTTGAGAACACAGCACCTGAAAGTTTCTCTCCAAGCTACTCACCATCCTGACTTGGAAATATGCTGCCGTTCCCTCACTGTCCCTGGGGCAAAATCCTGACATTCCCTCCCTAAAGACATTGTGGGTCAACCCACAGCAGGTGCACTGCAGCAATTAATGGAAGCAGCTCATCACCAACTTCTCAACGGCAAATAGGGACATTAATAGATGCTGGCCAGCCAGTAGCTTCTAAATCCCAAGAGTGTATGTTTTTAGAAAAAAAAGTTAATTGTAACCTGATGTCTGATGTTACTGCCTTTCTTTGTTTGCTCCTTTCTGTGAATCAGCTGATGTCTTGGTGGGAGAATCCAAGGCCAAACAAACTGCTCGGTGGGAGACAGAAGCTTACGAATGGTGTTGGATATGGCACATGATCCGATGCTTGGGAATGGGGTCGGATGTGACGAATGATACAACATTCTGAGTACCTTAATGACAATGTATTTTTGACAGTATCTGTGGAGACAAAGCAGAGTAAATGTTTTGGGTCCAGTGATACTTCTGTGAGAGCTGCCGAGTTTTCCCAGCAACTTATGTTTTTGTTCTGGATGAACCCTGTTTGCTTGTGCCTTCAAATTTGAACCTGAGGTAATTTTTTTTTAAAAAAGGTATTTTCACCATCACCATAATTTATTGTTACCATTTGCAAAACAGCTCCTGAACCCATACAGAAAACAACAAATGCTGGAGACCACAGCGGGACAGGCACATCCATGGAGAGCAAGCTAATGCTTCCTGTGTAAGTGACTCTTTAGCAGAGCTGAAGGTAAGTGTGGAGGGAGAGTATTTATGCCATTGTCTGTGGGGCTGTTGATGTGGGTGTTACTGTAGTATAAATACTACCCCTCCATATTTCACTTCAGCTCTGTTGAAGAGTAGGCTCGACTGGAAACGTTAGCTTGCTCTCGCTCTCCCGATGAAGAGTTTTTGCCCGAAACGTCGATTTTACTGCTCCTCGGATGGTGCAACATCCAGTACTACTCTAATCTAGACTCTGATTTCCAGCATCTGCAGTCCTCACTTTTGACCAGCGCCATATCAGCCTGTAATCAGACTATAAACTCCATGCATTTATTTTGTCCAAATTTCTTCCGTCCTCCTGATTTGCTTTCTCAACAAATCCCATTCCCTGATCATCCACTGATTGCAGTGCCTACGCAAGGATATTCTCCACTAAATTCTCGATTTTAAATTTTCACTCATGTATTTAAAATGTTCCATCATCAACCGTTATTTTATTTACATATTTGGAATGGTGTAAATCTTGTTTTGGAAACTCCACATTGAAGTGTTCGCTGTTCTGCCGTGATGCAAATGTTATCAGCTGGTGTGATGGTGAAATAAATTACAGATTATATTGCACTGAGTCAAATAGAAAGATAGATAAGAATGCCAGAAACAATAGTAAGTAGACAGGCAGGATGCTGGAACAACACTGCAAGCCAGGTAGCAGCGGGAGGTGGAGACGTCAACGTTTCGGGTGTATCCCTTCTTCCGGACTGGAGGTGTAGAAGTTGATGTTTCAGGTGTAACCCTTCCTCAGGACTCTCAAAACTTGACTTCTACACTTCGAGATGCTGTCTGTCTACTTTGGATTCCAGCATCTGCAGTTTGTTTTGGCTCTACTCAGAAACGATATTAAGCCTGACGATTGGGAGCAATTTACGACCCAGCAAAGGATGAGCCAGAAAATGATCATGCGAGGGAGAGAATATGAATTCAGCCTTCCCTTGAAGCCAGGATCCTATTTACATTCCCAGGACATTTCCAATCCCAATTGTCACCTCCCCAATATCATTCACAAATCTATTTGTGAAGATATTCACCCCAGGTCTGCCAAGATGCAAACTGTGCATCTTATTGAGGTCCAACCTGCTCCAGAACTGGTCACAACACCTTTGTAACTTGCTGCCTGCCGTTCTGATCCAATTTTCCAGCCACATGTTTAACCATTCAATTATTCTGCTTCCATTCTCATCAGCATATGTGGATAACAGTGATTCTGACATTACTGTGTTAGAGGTCCTACTTTCAACCTTATTCCTAGTCGCCTGAAATGTGGTTTGTGGATAAAATGCCCCTCCCTTCTTCCTACCGAAATCTTTGTCACCACCATTTCGCACTACCTCTGCCCTTTTATCTGCCCCAGCAGAATTTCTTCAACTGTTCTGTGATATCTTTGGCCCTGGCAACTGGGAGGTTGTCATAACATGCTGAACATATGTTTATAGCTGTGCAAATTCCACGCTGTTCCCCTAACTAAAGAACCCACTGTCTGTACTTGTGCCCACTCTTCTTGCTACCTTCCTGTCCACCTGAGCTGCACTCAGATGCATAGCTCTTGTCTGAAGTCCTCCACCTTCACCTTTGTGCCGCAGCACATTGTACAATCAAAACTGAAATTCAGGTAGGGGTGTGAGACACACTCAAAGCTCTCTGCTTGCCAGTGTCATTATTGGGGGAGGGACGTATTGTGGCAGGTCATTCTAAGAGAGAGCCGCACTATATTTGGGTAATTCTCGGTGTCTGCTTCACTGATTGGTTAAGATACAGAGCTCATTGCCTCAGCAATTTAAAACAAGAGCCCCGTCTGTTCTCTCAAAGTAACCTGACCTCTATCACTATTGAAAGAAAATCATCAGGAATATTCCTGTTGCCTTGCGGCCAATAATTCTTCCTCACAATATAAAACACACAGAAGCACAAGGTGACCTGGTTCTGATGATATGGCTGTCTGTGGAAGCTTGGTGCGTGTAATGTAGCTGGCACTTCCCTACATTGCAACAGGGATCACACTTCATCGGCTTACTAAACTTGATTTTCTGTAAAACACTTTGAGATGCACGAATTGAGAAAATTCTTCTTTCTGGAGGCATGTGCATGAATGGCACGGCATAAATCCCAGGATTACAAGGATTATTTGACAAATGATATTGAGTGAAATATAGTTTCACTTTAGGAGAGGGAGAGCGAGCGAGAGAGTGCGAGAGAGAGAGAGAGAGTGAGAGAGAAAGAGTGAAACGTAGACGATGTGAATCAGAACTTCCAGCAATTTGTGTTGTCATGATCTCGACTCAAACCATAAAAGCTGAATCGATAAAAACTTGAGATGATCGACTCCTGAGACAAATGAATGATCTTGAGCCTGCTTTTGGAATAATGAGAGATAAAAATAATCTTGTGTTCAGGGCAAAATAACCAACTCACGTGAGCTTCAATATTTCTTATTTAACAGAGAGAAGGAGAAAACATTCCATGTTCAGTAGGAATCTCGGATTTGACTGAAAGGAAAGCAGGGCAGAAAACATTGAATACAAGCTGTATGCATTTGACTGACGAAAGTGACGGAAGTGTTTGGAGAGTCAATGCAAATGCCAGTCTTTAGGTTCACCACTGGAATGTCAGATTGTCGCAGAATGTGTCAGAAACCAAGTCAAATGGCAGCGGGGTGGGTATTCCACAGCAGAATGAAAATCATGTGAAAAGGAAAACACGATCTCTGAATCGACTCCAAAGATATGCATTCTCATTCATCCTGGACAATACCACATTTAGGCAATCCCAGGAAATAAAACCACCCTGGATGAAGGAAAAGACATTTTCCTGGAACTGGAAAAATATTATTCACCTTTAAATGTTCCCTGTCATGACTGTAACCTCAATCCACAGGAAGAGGTGCAGGAGAAGGGACAGAGGTTCACCTCCATCCAAGTAAAGAAGAATATTGAAACATTGGGCACCGTGCCCCATGCTGTGAATGGTTAGCCTCCCCACAAGCTCTTCAGATTGGCTTCCTTGGTGACATCGGTGGAATTGAGGACAATTGTGAAGCCGAGTATCATCTCTGTACCATCCACAATGCCCTCTCCTCCAATCCCCACTATCAGATTCCTCTTCCATTCTAAGTTCTCACATCCAGCTCCACCTCAATCAATCTCTCTCCACCTCAATTTTTTTTTCTCCTGTCTTCTTCCCTCTCACATGCATTGTCAATGGGCTTTAAGAGGTTCTCTTCATATTGATGGCATGTCAGTTTGCCACTGTCCAATGTTTACCACCCTTTATGCTGTTCAAAAGTTGGGATATAGGGATCGCTCAAGTCAGAAAAAAAGAGTGCCATTTGGGATTAAAGTTTTGATCCACGTTAAGAATCAGTTCTCGATTTCTTACTAGTTTAAGTAAGTTCCAAACTTCCTCAGAATCAAATCTCCTGAACATCAACTCCCCATTCCACCAAAACCCTCAATCAGTGTGAATGAAGAATTTTAGACTAACTTTTTAAACTTCACCATGTTCTGTCTAATCAACTCGCTGATGGTCTTTTGATAGTATTGTGTTCCCTCATTGCAAAGTGAAGCAGTTTTGATCTACTCTTTGATCACATTCACTCCCAGACAGATCAGCCTGAGACACAGCCAGTGCAGTGATCTTGCCAACCCGGTGTTGTCTTGTACCTCTCACGAAGCCGGTTTACAAACCGATTCGGATGTCAGGTCTCTCTCTGCGATGTACATGGTGAGTTCACACTGGTTCTGTGAGGTCACACTTTGACCCGTCCAGTACAAGTGGCCACACTGAGATCAAACAGGGTGTGACTGATACCCTCACTGTTGCAATGTGTTCATATTCCAGATTGCACAAAGCTCTTCCAGACACTGACATTGTGTGTACGTGTGATGGGGTTGTCATAATCTTTTGTGCCTTCGCATGACAACACCCAGTATTTGGCACTAATAACTAGTCACTGGTAATCACCAAGGGCTGGAAGAAGCTGCTCAGTGAGGGAGATGAAAACTTGCATCAATAACCATCCCTCCCTATCTCTGTAACCTCTCCAGCCCCAACACACCTATGTATGCAAAGCCCTCCAGTTCCTATACCCCTCCCTATTTCCGTAAAATCTTCCAGCTCTGATATACCTGCCTAACTCTGTAACCTCCCTCGAGCACATCCCCTCTCCCTACTTTGTAACCTCCAGCAGTTCAGATACGCACCCCATCTGTACTTTCTCCACACACCTACTTATCTCTTTAACCCCCTCCAGTCTCTACATCACACCCAACCATTGTAACCACCGCCTGTCCCGACATCTCTCCATAGCTCTGCATCCTCCTTTCCCCTACTCTTTAACATATCTCAGTAACCTCCAACAGGCCCTGCTTTCTGACCCATTTCTGTAACTTCCTCTAGCATCCTTTGGTGACTTAAAGCCTCCCTTTCACTCCGACTTCCTCCAGACCCTGCACCCTTCCCTATCTCTGTAACCTCTCCGACCCCAACAACCCTCCATGACCTCTTACAGTATGTAAACAGACCTCCCAGTACAACCAGTCCATGCTTACCATAATCCCAGACTATACTCTTCCCACTTGCCTGCGCTTGGCCCACATCCCCCTGTTAGATCTCAAATTTTCCTATGAATGTCCAAGTCGTGGGAGGTTACAGTTGACCTTTATTTTCAGTACGGCTTCATTCTCAGTACAGGAAGACACTCACAAAGTTTCAGAATGTCTTAATTTATACACTTTAAAGTCAGAGCTTCCTCTCCTGATTTCTAAAGATGAGCAGCACTGAGTTATCCCTTTGTAATTGGCTCTCTGGTACAGCATCTTACACAGTTCAAGCTTATAAGAGCAAATTCAGTATATTTTCAATGAAACCAATCATATCATTGAAAAAAAAAGGATGGACAGCCTTGTGGTCAACCGTGGATCCTTCATGCTGTTTCCTTATCTTTCTTCTCAAGCCTTTTCACAATGGATATTGCATTGGTACTGTGTTAACAGCAAATTAATTGAATACTTGCTGATCACTCAAGGGACCTTAAAATTCCTCACTACAGGATGTATAAAAAAATATCGATTTTCGATCAGTTCCAACAAAATGATGTGGTTCCACCAAATGTTAGAATCCTATAGCGAACAAGTTGTGTCTCAATGTCATTCAATCCACGTTCCAATGTCTGCTAATTGCTGTATTTGTTGCTCCCTGTCATAATATGGGGGTTGCTTTTGTTGTTAGAAACTGGTTTGAATCTTTTCCTCTCATGCTTTTAGTGATTTTATTTTTCTATATAGAGTCATATATATCTGTGGATCCATAACTATTTCGGAATGCATATTTCTGGTTATCTGAAGAATGTTAACAAAACCTAGTCTTAATATTGTAACAGCTTGATTAAATAATTCAAGAGAAGCAATTAACTAGTATGAAAGATTCGTATCTATGTCAGCAACTGCGGCTTCACATTCTATAACTTTGATTATTCAGAGCCATCATTATACTACATTAAGCAAATATTTTCCCAGTTGCTCTAATTACTGTCAGCCGTGTTCTGGTACATTAGCCATCGGCCATTTTGTGCTGCTGACAACACTCTCTAAACATTTATTATTCATGTTCTGATCTGAATGTCTTTCAATCCATCACTTCCTTTGGAAGCTTATTCCCCACAGAACCACCCTCCATGTAAAAAGGTTGTCCGTCATATTTTTCCTTTAAGTCTTCTCCTCTCACTTTAAAAATATGGCCCCGAGGCTTGACAGCACCCACCCGAGGGAAAAGACGACTGCCACTCACCTTATCTATATGCCCCATGATTTCATCAGCCTCAGCATGGTAATCTCCTACACTCCTGTGAGAAAGGTCCAAGCCTCTCCTTATTATATAAACCTTCCACTGTCAGCAACATGCTGATAAATCTTCACTGAACCCTCTCCAGCTTAATAATACCCTTCGAATAACGTGGTGCCCAGAAGCAGACACAGTACTCCAGAAAAGGTCTCACCAACATCCTGTACAGCCTCAACAGGATATCCCATTTCTTATCCTCAAAATGCCTGAGCAATGAAGGCAAGCAGGCTAAATGCTTTCTTAACCACCCTGTCTATATGTGATGCAAACGTCAAAGAATTATGTACCTGAAGCCCTCTGTTCTACAAAAAAGGCCCTACTTTAAATTATGTAAATCTTACCAAAATGCCATATCCTCATATTTATCCAAATGCAATGGCATTCACTCTTTAGCCAATCCACTCAGATCAAGATTGCTATGTAAACTTAGATAACTTTCTTCACTGTCCACAACACCAATCTTGATGTCAGCAGTAAACTTACTAACCATGTTTTCTATATTAGAGTCATAGAGATGTACAGCATGGAAACTGACCCTTCGGTCCTACCCGTCCTTGCCGACCAGATATCCCAACACAATCTAGTCCCACCTGCCAACCAGATATCCCAACACAATCTAGTCCCACCTGCCAGCACCCAGCCCATATCCCTCCAAACCCTCTCTATTCATATACCCATCCAAATTCCTCTTAAATGTTGCAATTGTACCAGCCTCCACGACATCCTCTGGCAGCTCGTTCCATACAAGTACCACCCTCTGCGTGAAAAAGTTGCCCCTTATATCTTTTATATCTTTCCCCTCTCACCCTAAACCTCTGCCCTCTAGTTCTGGACTCCCCCACCCCAGGGAAAAGACTTTGCCTATTTATGCTATCCATGCCTCTCATAATTTTGTAATACACTATAATGTCATCCCTCAGCCTCCGACGATCCAGGGAAAACAGCCCCAGCCTGTTCAGCCTCTCCCTGTAACTCAGATCCTCCAACCCTGGCAACATCCTTGTAAATCTTTTCTGAACCCTTTCAAGTTTCACAACATCTTTACGATAGGAAGAAGGCCTTAATTGTACACAATGCTCGAACAGAACTACATAATTTATAAGATGACAAACAAAATTGGACAAGTACCAATCTCAGTGGAACACTGCTGGTCATAGGCCTCCGGTCCGAAAAACAGTTCTCCACCATCACTCTCCGCCATTAAGTCATTTTTTGTATCCAATTGGCAAGCTCATCCTTGTGTTCTAACTTTACTAACTAGTCTACCATGCAGGACTTTTTCAAAGGCTTCACTAACGTCCAAGTCAACAATGTCTACCGCTCTGCCCTCATCAACCTTCTTGCCTACTTTACCAAAAAAAGTCAAGTTTGTGAGATGCAACTTCCCTCACACAAAACCATGTTGACTATCCCTAATCATTCATTGCCTCTCCCAATGTTTCCAAATCATTTCAAACAACACACCGCCAAAGTCAGACTCACAGGTCTATAATTCCCAGGTTTCTCCTGACATCCATTCTTTAACAAAAACACAACATTAGCCACTCCCCAGTCACATGGCACCTCACTGTATTTATAGGTGCTACAAATGTTTCTGCAAAGCCCCCACAATTTCTTCCCTAACTATCCACGATGTCTTGTGCGACATCAGATCAAGTCACTGAAGACATGCATCTCTATATTTTCTATGATCTCCAAAACGTTGTTCTGTGATGTGAACTGATATCAAAACATTTTTTTCGATTGTTCTCTAGCCTCCACCTCGTTATCCATCGCAAACACTGACGCAAAATATTCCTTTAATACCTCTGCCACCTCCATAGATTCAACACAAGAACAACTTTGTTGAACTTTATGGGGACCTATTCTCTCTGTAATTGCATTCTTACTCCTCATGAACTTGAGGAATCTCTGAGGATTAACCATAACCTCATTTGCTAAGATTATGTTATATTTTCTCTTTGCCTTCCTGATCTCCCTCTTAAGAATGCCCCGACACTTCTTCTACTGTTCAAGAGATTCATTGAATCCACTTGTTTACTCAGAGAGTAGTAGGCTTATGGCATGCTTTGCCTGCAACGATAGTAGATTCGCCAACTTTGAGTACATTTAAGTAGTCATTGGACAAGCATATGGACGTACATGGAATAGTGTAGGTTAGA
This sequence comes from Chiloscyllium plagiosum, assembly GCF_004010195.1. Taxonomy (NCBI): domain Eukaryota; kingdom Metazoa; phylum Chordata; class Chondrichthyes; order Orectolobiformes; family Hemiscylliidae; genus Chiloscyllium; species Chiloscyllium plagiosum. Next base: position 7,888,504 of record NC_057746.1, on the reverse strand, counting down.
TGGGCTTCAGATTGGTATTACAGATCGGCTCAACATCGAGGGCCAAAGGGCGTGTACTGCGCTTTAATGTTCTATGTTCTATGTTTATAATTAACATATGATTTTTAAAAAATTCCTGATGAGAACCACAATATCTTGGCTCATATATTCATAGAGGCAAAGAGATATGCAGCATGGAAACCGACCCTTCGGTACAACTCGTCCATGCTGACCAGATAACCCTACTCAATCTCGTTCCACCTGGCAGTACCCGGCCCATATCCCTCCAAACCCTTCATATTTATATGCCAATCCAGATGCCTTTTAAATGTTGCAATTGTACGAGCCTCCATCACTTCCTCTGGCAGCCCATTCCACACACACTCGCCCCTCTGCGTGAAAATGTTGCCCCTGAGGTCTCATTTTAACTTTCCCCTCTCAACCTAAACCGAGAACCATGAGTTCTGGACTCCCACAAGCAGGGAAAAGACCTTGTCTATTTATACTATCTATGCCCCTCATGATATTAAAAACCTCTATAACCACAGGAACCGAAGCTCTAGGAAAAACTGCCCTCGCCTATTCATCCTCTCCCGATAGCTCCAATTCTCCAAACCTGGCAACATCCTTGTAAATCGTTTCTGAACACTTTCAAGTTTCACAATATCCTTCCGATAGGAATGAGAACAGAATTGTACGCAATGTACCTAAAGAGGCCTCACCATTGTCCTTTCCGGCTGCAACACGACCTCCCAACTCCTGTACTCAATACACTGACCAATAAAGAAAAGCATACCAAACGCCTTCTTCACTATCCTATCTACCTGCGACTCCACTCTCAAGGAGGAATAAACTTGCACTCCAAAGTCTCTTTGTTCAGCAACATTCCCTAGGACATTACCATTAAGTGTATGAGTCCTGCGAAGATTTGCTTTCCCAAAATGCAGCACTTCACATTTATCTAAATTAAACTTCATCTGTCACTCCATAGACTATTGACTAACCTGATCAAGATTGCATTATAATCTGAGGCAACCTTATTCGCTGTCCACTACACCTCCAATGTTTGTTGTTATATGCAAACTTACTAACTATACCTCTTAATCTCACATCCAAATCATTGATATAAATGACAAAACGCAATGGACCCCGCACCAATCCTTATGGCACTTCTCTGGTCGCAGGCCTCAAATCTGAAAATAAACCCTCCAGCACCACCCTCTGTCTTCTATCTTTGAGCCAGTTCTGTATCCAAATAGCTAGTTCTCCTGTATTCCATGAGATCTAACTTTGTTAACATGTCTGCCATGGGGAACCTTGTCAAACGCCACTAAGTCCATAGAGATCCCGTCTACCACACTGCTCTCATCTATCCTCTTTGTTACTTCTTCAAAGAAAAACTCAATCAAGTTTGTGAGACATGGTTTCCCATGCACAAAGTCATGTTCACTATCCCTAAACAGTCCTTGCCTTTCCAAATACATGTACATCCTGTCCCTCAGGATTCCCTCCAACAACTTGCCCACCACCGACATCAGGCTCACTGGTCTATAGTTTCCTGACTTGTCCTTATCAACCTTCTTAAACAGTGGCAACATATTAGTCCACCTACAATCTTCCAGCACCTGACTTGTGTCTATCGATGATACAAATATCTCAGTAAGAGGCCCAACAACCACTCCCCTCGCTTCCCACAGAGTTCTCGGTACACCTGATCGGATCCTGGGGATTTATCCACTTTTATGCGTTTCAAGACGTCCAGCACTTCCTCCTCTGTAATATGGACATTTTCAAGATGTCACCATCTATTTCCTTGCATTCTATATCTTCAATGTCCTTTTCCACAGCAAACACTGATGCAAAATATTTGTTTTGTATCTCCCCCATTTCCTGCGACTCCACATGAAGGCCACCTTGCTGTTCTTTAAGGGGGCGTATTTTCTCTCTAGATACCAGTTTGTCCTTACTGTATTTGTGAAAACCCTTTGGATTCCCCTTAACTCCATTTTCCAAAGCTACCTCATGTCCCCTTTTTCCCTTCCCGACTTTCCTCTTAAGTATACTCTACTGTGTTTATTCTCTAAGGATTCCTTTGATATATCCTGTCTCGCCCTGATAATATGCTTGCTTCTTTTTCCTTTGTTCTCTGAACCTTCCAGCCATACCTTTCACTCTGACAGGAATATTATGACTGAATTTTCGTTATCATACACTTGAATGCTTTCCACTTATCAGAGTTCCCTTCTCCTGTGAACAGTTTACTCCAATCAATTTTTGAAAATTTTTGTTTCATAGGCTTCAAAGTAACCTTACTCTATTTACTTTGTTTATCTGTTGTGTCGAGCCTTTTGCTGAGTCCATCAGGAAGGATGCCAGCCAGAGAAGTGAGACTATTTCAGGCAGTGGAGGCCTGCCATTCAAGCTTCCCTATACATGGGCAACGTCGCTATTTTCTGCTCCAATTCTTCGTCAGTACGTTGACTAGTGAAGTACCGGAAGACCCTTCGTCTGCAAACACCAACAACGTACTAAGTTTCAACCTGCACCCAGTGTCGCAAATGATGAGATTGGGCTCCAAATAGTTGGATCATTCCATAGAGAAATTTGCAAAGAAAAATACTTTTGGCCACAAGTCCATCAGGGAGTGGTGAGCATGTAGCGTCCTCAAGACCCTGCCAGAAAAGGGGAGGGTGGATCCTGTTGGCTTGTTCCCTGAGCAGTCTGTCAAAATCACTTGGTGGAATGCCTCATTACCAGAACTTTCCAACTAGCACCAAGCCATAGTTTCGCCTGTGGTGAGAAGGGCACGACTTGTCAGACTCTTCAGGTATGCCTGGTCTGTCTGAACCACCACAAGCTGCTCTCAAAGTAGGGAAGAATGTGATACTGCCCCACACCTCCTTCTGGGAGGTGCCTTTGCAAAGGAAGTCTGGAGAAAGATGCAATGGATTTTGTTGAGGTTTGTCCCGAGCAGCTCTGTGATGTAGGACTTTGTGGCCTACTGTCTGTTCCCCAGGATGCACACCGAGACAAACATCAACAGCGTCTGGGGGTCCATCAACTCAGTGAAAAACGCTTTTTGATCAAATTTTTCTTGCCTGTGAATCACGAAGAATCGTTTTGGAACCAACTTTCCAATCATATAAAGACGAGTCCACCATAACCATTCACATTGTTCTTACGATCCATCACGGCAATCCCATTCTCTTGTTGAACACACTGTCAGACAGCGCCAGGAAATTGGAGACAGATTACAACACAGAAAGAAGCTGTATGGCATTTCGTAATTGTCAGTAAAGCCCAGTGAACATTTGACCAAACCAATCTTTGAATCGGGTTCGATCTTCAGTCTTGTGCACTCACAACTGAATGTTTCCAGGCAAACATATCTTGCGTTATTGCTATCATCCATGTGATCTACATCGCGCACATCATTTCGTCGATCCATCTGGTTCCTTCAAGGACAATCTGTTACTTTAAGTAGATATGACCTTCTCTTCGAAGTCAATTCTGATTCTCCTAGATTAAACAATTAGTGTCAGGATAATCACTTCTAAGATCTTTCAGAGTTTCGCAGGACTGGAAATTGTGTGGGTCACGAATCTCATTCATGACATTTTGGGGATTTTCAGTTGAAAATTGCATTGAAGTACAACACTGAGATGATCTGGAATCGAACCCTGGTTAATGCTCACCACTATACCACCCTGTTTGGTCATTGTGCTAATAGCTGATTCCAAACACACTTAACCAGACCATGATCGTGACCAAATGAAATAGAGCTGAAATCAAAACAAAATGTTGGGGAATCTCAGCAGATCTGGCAGCATCAGCATCAGAGCTCCTTCGTTCTGAAGAACAATTGCGAGACTCGAAATGTTCATTTTGTTTCCTTCCAACAGATGCAGCCAGACCTGCTGAGTCTCACCAATATTTTCCATGTGGTCTCTCAGCTCTCCAGCATCTGCAGTTCCTTGTGGAAATTGACCCTGATATTTCAACACCAAACAGTGCACTGAGTCAGCTGGTAGTCTCCCTCATTCATTCAGGCAGGTCTGAAGCTGCATCTTAAACCAGAGAGGATTCTGGGTATTTAGAACAGTTTGGAGATGGTGTGCAGAAGTTAAGACAGCTCAGCTAAAAGCACGGTGCTTCATGCTGCTCGGATGGAAAATTTGAAGATGAGCAGAGGAGAATATAAAGGACAGAGACCACATCGCATAAGATTCCGGCTAATACCAGTCATTCCTGACACTGGATTCACTGAATGGTGAACGGTGAATGAACAGAGCAGAGTATCCCTGTTGTTCTGTTCCTGACTCTCCAGATCCCACTCTGTTAGTGAGGACTCAGTATTCCTGGAATTGTGCTGTCGCTAATTTTGCCTGATTTCTGGCCTTTAACCTTGGTTGAACTGACAGTCTGAGGAATATCATTCCCAAATAAATCTTATCCAAGATATTGACAAACACTATGTCATTGTATCCTCCTCTAATCTGCAAATGTACTTGTTCAGGACTCTGGGGCATTGATTGACTGAAACTGAGAACCAAACCCATTCACAATGTATTCAGAAGATTGTCTAAATCCCAACATTTTCTGATCTTCTAAAGACAACTATAAGGTATTGCAAGTAGATTGGTCAAACTGCCAGGAAAGAATCAAAATGTCCATTATTCCTACCTATCATTGAAATACAAACTAAAGAATGAAACTTTGGAATAACCTAATTTAATCAAAAAACTTAACTGTGTTTAAGATTATATAAACACTAAACAGTATCTGGTCCAATATAGTATCATGACATGAAACAGACCCTTGGCAAAGACACATTGAGTCAAATATTTTGTTCCACGTGCAGTTCCAAACAAGGACTGTAACACATTTGTTCAAAGTTACATTTACTTTCAGTGTTCTCGAAACAGGAAAATGTATTGCTTGAGGGAACAGTTCAAATCTCTGTAATTTCCTGTTGACCACTCAGTAGAAAGGATGATAGATATGTACAGGTGATCTCTCCCTAAATCTCGCCATTCTCCAGATGGAATTCCATTTCACAGCTTTTGTGCCCAGCTGACCAGATGCGGAAGATCTCCCTGCAGAATACAGACATGTTCCCAGTTGCAATTACTAATATTTTGTCACCTGCAAATTGAATATGGTACACCCAATTCCAGATCAGTGATACATGCCAGGAAACCAGGTGACCAATGCTGAAGCCTGAAGAAAAATCAAGGATTTGTAGAATTTCATCACTGGACTCAAAACGTTGATTCTGCGTCCTTCCCACAAAGACAATCAGACTGCTGGGTTTTCCCAGAACTTTCTGCTTTTCGTTATGAATCATGAGGAAACATTTTGAATCCAACTTTCCAATTACACAACACGAATCTCTCATTACCTTTCACGTTAACCTCATTATCATTCCAACCCGTCACTTTCCCTTTGCTGATCCGACTGTAATATGGGACCAGGGAATTGGAGACAGGTTGCAACATCGAAAAACGCCAATTGTTTCGATCAGTGAAACCAAATTTGCGAACACTAGCTTTGAACCAGGTTCCATCATCAGACAAAGAGTGTCTCACCCGAACTCCGAGGGAGTGTTGCTGAACAAAGCGACCTTGGCGTGCAGGTTCATAGCTCCTTGAAAGTGAAGTCGCAGCTAAATCGGATAGTGACGAAGGCGTTTGGCATTCTTTCCTTTATCATTCAGAGTATTGAGTCCAGGAGTTAGGAGTTCATGTTGTGGCTGTACAGGACATTGGTTCGGCTACTTTTGCAATATGGTGCACAATTCTGGTTTCCTTCCTATCGGACAGATATTGTGAAACTTGAAAGGATACAGAAAAGGTTTACAAGAATGTTGCCAGAGTTGAAGGATTTGAGCTACAGGGAAAGGTTGAATGGGCTGGGGTTATTTTCCCTAGAGCTTCGGAAGCTGAGGGGTGACCTAATAGAGGAGTATAAAATCATGAGGGGCATGGTGAGGGTTTTTTCCCTGGTGGGAGAGATGGGTTCCAGAACTAGAAGGTATAGGTTTAGGGTGAGAGTTGAAAGATATAAAAGAGACCTAAGAGGCAACATTTTCACTCAGAGGGTGGTACATGTATGGAATGAGTTGCCAGATAAAGTGGTAGAGACTGGTATAATTGCAACATTTAAGAGGCACCTGGATGGGTATATGGAGGGACATGGGCCAGGTGCTGGCAGGTGGGACGAGATTGCGTTGGGATATGTGGTTGGCATGGATGAGTTGGACCAAATGGTCTCTTTCCGTGCTGTACAACTCTATGACTCTATTTCAGCCAGGCTCTTGGTCACTTATCCCATATTCCATTTGATCTACATCGCAAGTATTCCTTCCATTGGTCGTCCTCTTCTTCCAAAGAAAAAGTCTAAATCATCGGACGCACCTTTCCCGTAGTAGATCCAATCAATATTGAAGTAACATTTTATAGGCTGTGTCCGAGTTTTCCCAGATCTGGAAATATCATGTAGCTAATGCCCCGTTTATGACTTAGAATCGTTTGGAAAACATCTGCGAGATGAACCTCATTCCTTTCATCTTAGGGATTTTCCGTTGAAAAACACAACAGTGCAATGGCCTGGAATTGAAACAGGATCAACTGTTTAGAAAGCAACTGCACTCACCACTACACCACGACTGGTCTAGCAGCGATTGCCTCACTATTTCCAAACTCAGTTATCTGGACTCTGATCATGCCCATTGAATGAAAATGAATAAACACAAGAAATTGCTGGTGAAGCTCAGCAAGTCTGGCAGAATCAATTCATAGAACCCCTACAGCTTGCATATAGGCCATTCAGCCAAACAAGTCAACACCAATTCTCCGAAGGTCTTCCTAGCCAGGCTCACCTGCCATGCTCCCGCAGTCATCCTGCTTTTCCCATAGCTACCTTACTCATCCCTGGACACTATAGGCAATTTAGCACGGCTAATCCACCTAACCTGCACATGTTTAGACTCTGCGAAGAAACCCAGGCAGTAATGGGGACAATGTAAAAACTCCACCCAAATTCGCCCAAGAACGGCATTGAACATTGGTTGCTGGCCCCATGACGCAGCGATGTTGACTGCTGAGCCACTGTGCCACCCTAACTCATGACTAATCACTGGATTTGAATGTTTCACTCTACTTTCTCCCTACAAAAGCTGCCAGACTTGCTGCGCTTTGGCAACATTTTCCCTTATGTCTCAAGAATCTGTACACCACTGTCTTAAAGACACGGATTCACTACCATCTGACTGAAGAAATTCCTCCCATTTCAGTTCTATAGGACTATTCCTTCATGTTGAGTCTGTGATCTTAGTATCTATTCTCTCCTACCACTGGAAACACCGTCACCACCTCCACTCTGTCCAGGTGCCTCAGTTTTCTTTAGGGTTCAATCAGATCCGTCCTCAACCTTCTAAGCCCCATCGCATTTAGACCCAGAGTTCTAAACCATTCCTCATATTAAAGGTCTTTCATTCCCGGGATCATTCTGGTTTCCCTCCACTGACTCTGTGATGATTTAGTCAGAGGGTTACAGCTCCCACAGAAGACACGCACCATCGCTGAGAATGGGTAAACCGACCATTTTGCTCGTGAAAGAGCTTTACTATCCCATTCTCGCAGCCGTTGTTTTTTTCCTGGTGAGCCAGTCTGCTGTGTTTATTGTTTGTCTGTGAATATTGTCTCCTTGTTTCTATTCCATATTGGATAAACTGATGTGTTTTCCTAGTGTCAATAATCTCTAACAGGGAATAAAAACAAACTACTGTGGCTGCTGGAAATCTGAAACAAAGAAAGAATTTGCTCGATAGGCTTAACAGGTCAGCTCGCATCTCTGAGAGAACGCAAGAGAAAATTTCGAAACCAGTGATCCTTCTTTGAAACATTGGCTCTGTTTTCTCCCCTGAGCTTCTGCTCAAACCACTGAGCTTTTCCAGCAATTCATGTTTTCCTTCCGTAATGGAATTACTGTATCAAACTCATCAAAACTGTGTCAATCCTTTCTGCATTTTGCATTATATGAAAGCCTCACTGATGTGATGGCAATTTTACTGAATGATCCTGGAAAAAATATTTCTGAGGATTCTTGGATTGTTCTATCATCCAGCACAGGGTGAGTTGTACATGGTTCAATGCTTGTGATGGTACTTACCATGTTTTGACAATGACAAGAAATTGATTGTCAACAGGTATATCCATGTACATTTAATCAGACAGTGATATATTATTTATTTTCTCACTCTTCTAGCGAACTTGATGACTATTGTGATTCTCATACGAGGGAAAAGTGGCCTTTCCAAATGTATCTGTGTTTACATGCTGGCTATGGCAACAACTGATCGACAGGTCATCATCATCAATGTAGTGCTGTACTATATTTTCACTTCGACACACGTACACAAGTGTGCACACGCAATCTATTGGATGAATCATTCCATTCAAGAGGTTTAATTGAATATCTGACTTCTTTTATCTTTGAAAGACGTGTTTCAGTGCGTGCGTACATCACTGAATGACCTGCACTTGAGGTTTCTCTAACTCTCACATTAACTCCACTATTTTAGTGACTCAGCACGTGCCTAAATCGAATTCCATCTAACGCTGTTTTTCCCATTATTTAAAGATTTTAACATGCTTGTATGTTTAAATGCTAGACTGCTTATAATGCTACTACGCTGGCGCTCTCTCGTTCAATCATGGGCCAGGGCAATCAATTCAATGTTCACAGAGTTTCACACTCTTACAAAAACTCTCACATACTATACCTCTCACACGTGCGCATACACACTCTCCCTTATATGGCAAAGACAATTGGTTTTCATTCATTCACGGGATATGGCTCAGCATTTATCCCACATCTATCAGCCCCCCCATTGAGAATTTGGTAGTGAGCTGCCATCTTGAACTGCTGCACTCCAGAAAACTGACAGAATTCAACAATAAAACTGAGTTTGCAGAGAATTGGAAAGCAACAAAAATTGAACTGCAGCACTTTTCTGTCTGCCCAGTGCACACCTCCAAACCCAGTCCTATTGTTCCACTGTGTTTATGTTGGGGAGGGGCAATTTTGTCACGAGATATTATAAAATACAAAGGTACTGAGTGTATCAGAGTTTGCTACATCCCATCATATCATCTGCTCTGCTGTCTGTATCCTGTGAATTATGTTTAAAACGTCAGCGTATGGAACGCTATATGGCGAAATGTAATTTATGTTTATATGCAGATTTTTTTTATAATGCAAGGATTTATTTGTTTAAAATGTTGAAACATGTTTAAAATTAGCACCCAGAGAGTTAACATGATGGCAGAGCCAGCAATTCGGAGGACAATGATACACTGCCAGGCGACTGTGTTAGAAATGTGAGGAAGTATTGCTGGGAATGTCTTTATCAGATTTTCTAGGACAGGTGGACACAAAATGTGAACTCTGTTTTCTTCCCTCAATGGTCTCAGATTGCTAAGCTTTTCCAGAAATTTCTACTTTCGTTTATGAATCCCGAGGAAACATTTCGAAGCCAACTTTCCAATCAAACAAACTCAAGTATGTCATTACCTTTCACTTTGACACCATTATCAATCTAATCCATCACTTTCTCTTTTCTGAGCAGACTGTAATATGGGGCCAGGGTCTTGGAGACAGGTTGCAGCATAGAAAAACACCACTTGTTTGGGTCAGTGAAACCTAATGAACACTTTGCGAAAACCAGTTTTCATCCAGGTTAGATCTACAGACTAAAGACGTCTGAACTGAGCTATTTCAGCCAGGCATATGGGGCACTAATCAGGGAATTGATTTAATCGACATCACAATCACTCTTTCCATCGGGCATCGACTTCCTTCAAAGAAATTCTGTCAAGGTCATCAGGTACATCTTTCACTGAACACATCCATGCTGATTCTCCTGGTGTAATCAATACATCTTGAAATACTCATTCCTGGGAGCTCTCCGAGTTGTCCCCACTTGTGAAATGTAATAGCAGGTGGTTTTCTCCCCATTATTTGGAAACATTTCGAAAACGTCTGAATAACGCACCTCATTTATTTTATCTTGGAGTTTTTCATTTGAAAGTTGCGTCAAACCTGGCTCAACGGCTTGGAATGGAAAAGTGGGGTGCTGGAAAAGCACAGCAGGTCAAGCAGCATCCCAGGAGCAGGGGAATCGACAGGGGCGTATGTCCGAAACGCCGTCTCTCCTGCACCTCGGAAGCTGCCTGGCCTGATGAGCTTTTTCGACCCACAATTTTCGACTCTGATCTCCAGCATCTCACTTCCTCTTCAGCTGCTTTTGAGGTAGCTGTGCTCACCACGAGACCAACATCGCTCTGTTGTAATGCTGCTTGCCCTTCCCAAACACACCGAACAACATCGTGATCAGAAATCATTGATTGGGGCTGAAAGAAAAACAGACATTGCTGTTAAAGCTCAGCATGTCTGGCAGCATCAGCATCAGAACTCTTCAGTTCGGAAGAACAATTACTGGACTCAAAAGGTTCACTCTACTTTCCCCACACAGACGCTTCAATTCCTGCTGAAATGAATCAGCATTTTCTGTGTGGTCATTCAGCTCTCCGGTATCCGCAGTTCCTTGTGGAAATTGAACCTGATGTTTACTCGCGAACGGGGGTACTGGGTCAGCTGGCAGTCTACGTCATTCATGGAAGCAGCATCTTACACCAGAGAGGGTTCTGTGTATTTGGAGCAGTTTGGAGATGGAGTACAGAAGTTAAGACAGTTCAGCTAAAAGCAAGGTGCTTCATGCTGCTCGGATGGAAGTACTGAAGATGGCAGAGGAGCAGATAACCTGAGGCAGGGTGGTAACTGGGCGACATTCAGATTGTGACCGGACAGTGTCTGCATCGCATAATGTTATGGATAATATCCTTCATTCCTGACACTGGATTCACTGAAGGATGAAGGGTGAATGAACAGAGCAGAGTGTCCCTATTGTTCTGTTCCTGACTCTCCAGCTTCCACTCTGTTAGTGAGGACTCAGTCTCCCAGGAAATATGCGGTCCCCAGGTTTTCCTAATTCCTGGCCTTTAACCTTGGTTGAAGTGACAGTTGATATTCTGAAGAACATTATTTCCAACTTAGTCATGTCCAAGAGATTGACAAATAATATGTCATTGCATCGTCCTCTGATCTGTAAATGTCATTGTTCGATATTGTGTGGGCATTTATTTAATCGATGTAGAGGATATTACAAACAAACCTCAATCGCCCCTATATTAAATTGAGAAAATGGTCTCGAGACATTAGATTTGAAATTAAAGGGGTCCACACTGTCTAATAACAGTGGGGAAGAATTTGTTCCTGAACCTATTGGTGCGTGTGTTTAAGTTTCTGTCTGCAGGGAAGAGGTTGGATGAGATTATAACCGGGGTGGGAGCGCTCTTTTTTGGTTGTTTTCCGAGGCAATGGGAAGTGTCAATGGAGTCGGTGGATGGAAGCTTGGTTCCAGTTGTTGCTGCTCCCACCCTGATGACTGGCAGAAGCAGAGGGATAATCCTGACGTGATGGTCATCCCATTTCGGTGGCAACCACGTTCCAGAATCCTCGAAGTGAAAGGGGACAATTGAATTTAATTTGGCTTGCTTCAGGTGTAGGTGATGCCCGGAGGCTCAAAAATGTTTATTCCCAGAAGGACTGAGTTGAGCAGTTTAGAGTGTGTATCCATTCTGCACCTAGTTCTCTGCTGAGCTCCTCAGGTTGTCACTTGGTGTTCCGGAACCTGGCCATCTGCCCTCATCTTAAAATGCCAGTTTCCTGCCTGAACAGCATTGCTGGCAGGATTCGGGGTGAAAGGCTCCAAACAGTGTCTTTCTGCATCACTCGGGGGCTGCTGCCTCAGATGGATGCTGAACTGAAGTAGGAATAACCGATACCCCCCGACACACACACTTTATTCGATCCCTTGGAATGTTGGTAATCGCTCCAGTAGCCAAGGGGCGGAATTATATGAACAAAAACAAAAATATTCCACTCGACCCTTCCAACCTGCTCTGCCATCTGGTATGATCATGGCTGTTCTGATCATAATCTCAATTCTCCTGCATATCCTTGTTGAACTGACATCATCTTTTGTGGTCAAGAGAAAGTGGAGTACTGCAGATGCTGGAGATCGAGAATCTACCTCTATCTTAAAAAAATTTAAAATTCTGCGTGCATTATCTTTTTGTGGATGGGAATGCCCAAGACTGTCCACTCAGAAAACTTTGCCGTCTCATCTCTTTCCTAAAGTGGCACCCTCTTGTTTTTAGTTTCTGTCCCCATTTCCAGATGCTTCCACAAGAGAAATCTCATTTCAATGTCCACCAAGTCAAATTCCACCAGGATCTTCCATGATTCAATTCAGTCATCTCCGACTCTTCTAAACTCCAGGGTGTACAGGCCTTGACTTCAGTCATATTGCAAATGCCTTTCGCTCATGGAGCTTTTGAAAAGGATCTGTCTCCACGGGGGCTTACTCTTGTGGGACCAGGACAGCAGGATCAGTGTGTAAGCATGACCTCCACCTATTCTGAGCCCAATCATCACCGCCGGTCATGCCTCTTGTAGGGTAAGGGAGCGAAGGGTCTTGTTTGTTCCCAGTTCTAAGTGCATTTGTTTTTAAACATTAGCTGTTTCCTGTTGAACAATGCTCCAGGTGGCACCCACACACCAACTGGAGTGTTGTGTGCCACTCAGTTGTTAGAAAGTGCTCTCCCCACATTGTTTGGTGAAGTTTGGATGAAATGCTGCATACTTTGACGCTTTTTGCCTGAGGAAGAAATCTGATTGGGCTTCAGGGTGTTCCTCTAAGTGTTCATCGTACTTGGTCTTTTCTTGATTATTAATGGACCCCAGCCGTGTCGCATATGTGTGTCATGAGAACTGACTAATTTTAACATCTTTAGGAAATTGGTTAGGCCACTTTTGAAATACTGACTTCAATTCGGGTCTTCCTGCTATTGGAAAGATGTCGTTAAATTTGAAAGGGCTCAGTAAAGACTTCCAAGGATGTTGCCAGGGTTGCAGGGTTTGAGCTACAAGGAGAGGCTGAACTGGCTGGCGATGTTTTTCCTGGAGCGTCAGAGACTGAGAAGTGACCAGACAGAGGTCTACAAAATTATGAGGGGCATGGATAGTATAAATAGACACAGTCTTTTCCCTGGTGTGGGGAATTCCAGAACTAGAGGGCATAGGTTTGAGGAGAGAGGGGAAAGCTTTGAAAGAGACATGAGACTTTGAATTGGTGGAAAGATTTGAGATAGCAAACATGCACCCTTCCGTGTGGGTCTTGAAGACCTGTTTATGATCAATGTGGTCCAGTTAAATTTCTGGTCAGCGATGACCCTGAAAATGTTCATAATGATGCAGTTAATGCTGGCGAGAGAGTCAGTGAGCGTGTTGGGTTTCTCTTGTGGGAGATGATCACCAACTGAAAGTGAGGACAGAGAGAGAATACCCTTGCATTTATGCACGATCTTATGCACCTCAGTTAATGAAATCTATGGGAATGGTATCATTGTTGCATGAAGACAAAGGACCAAAGTTGTATTCAGCAAAGTCCACAGGAATAGTCTGCAGTAGTGCCAAAAACTGGAGGATAGCAAATGTGATTCCCGTGTTCAAAAAGGGGAGTAGAGACAACCCTGGTAATTATAGACCACTGAGCCTTACTTCAGTTGTTGGTATAGTATTGAAAAAGGTTATAAGAGATAGGATTTATAATCATCTGGAAAAGAATTATTTGATTAGGGGTAGACAGCACTGTTTTGTGAAGGGTAGGTTGTGCCTCACAATCCTTATTGAGTTCTTTCAGAAGTTGACCAAACAGATAGATGAGACTAAACCGATTGATGTGGTGTATATGGATTTCAGCAGGGCGTTCGATAAAGTTCGCCACAGTAGGCTATTATACACAATGCAAAAGAATGGGATGTGGGAGATATAGCAATTTGGATCAGTAATTGGCTTGCTGAAAGAAGACAGAGGGTGGTGGTTGATGGGAAATGTTCATCCTGGAGACCAGTTACTAGTGGTGTATCGCAAGGGTCGGTGTTGGGTCCACTGCTGTTCATCATTTTTATAAATGAACTGGATGAGGACGGAGAAGGGTGGATTAATAAATTCGTCGACAACACTAAAGTCAGTAGAGTTGTAGATATTGACGATGGATGTTGTAAGGTTACAGAGAGACAAAGAGAAGCTGCAGAGCTGGACTGAGAGGTGGCAAATGGAGCTTAATGAGGACAAGTGTGAGGTGATTCACTTTGGTCGGAGTAACCGGTAATGAAAGTACTGGGTTAATGGTAAGATTCTTGGTAGTGTGGATGAGCAGAGAGATCTCGGTGTCGATGTACACAGATCCTTGAAAGTTTCCACCCAGGTTTACAGGTTTGTCAAGAAGGCGTACGGTGTTTTAGCTTTTATTAATAGAGAGATCGAGTTCCGGAACCATGAGATTATGCTGCAGCTGTACAAAACTCTGGTGCGGCCGCACTTGGAGTATTGTGTACAGTTCTGGTTACCGCATTATAAGAAGGATGTGGAGGCTTTGGAAAGGGTGCAGAGGAGATTTACTAGGATGTTGCCTGGTATGGAGGGAAGGTCTTACAAGGAAAGGCTGACGGGCTTGAGGCTGTTTTTGTTTGAGAGAAGAAGGTTGAGAGGTGACTTAATAGAAACATATAAGATAATCAGAGGGTTAGATAGGGTGGACAGGGAGAACCCTTTTCCAATTATTGTGACAGCGAGCACGAGTGGGCATAGTTTTAAATTGAGGGGTGATAGATATCGGACAGCTGTCAGAGGTTGTTTCTTTACTCAGAGAGTAGCAAAGGTATGGAATGCTTTGTCTGCAACGGTAGCAGATTCGCCAACTTTAAGTACATTTAAGTCGTCATTGGACAAGTATATGGACGGACATGGAATAGTGTATTGTTGGATGGGCTTCAGATTGGTATGACAGGTCAGCACAACATCGAGGGCCGAAGGGCCTGTACTGCACTGTAATGTTCTATGATCTATGTCTCTGAACAGCAATGAATTAAATGACAAAATCGTTCGTCTTGCAAACACGAGCAAGGGATGCTGGGGGTCACGGCAGATCGGGCTGCGTCCGTGAAGAGACAGCAGGCTGATGTTTTGAGTTGAGATGACTGAGCGTTGGCTTACTCACTCTCTCTCCATGGATTCTGCCTGGCCCCCTATGATCTTCAGCATTTGTTGTTTTCAGTACAGATTCCAGCATATGCAATAATTCGCTCCTCAATAATTTGCTTCAGAGGCACTGACTGACGGATAGGTATTTACCAGGACAACTTCTCTGTTCCTGTTTAGCGTTGAGAATAATTTCTATCCTGCAATGCGAGCTGAATCCATCTTTTTTAGATGGCACATTTGATCGATGCATCTTCTCACCAAATCACCACCCCCCCACGCCCCATCTCAGGGCTGTACTTGAGTTGCTGACACAGCTGAAAGCTTCCAGCTGGGAGGCACAGGCGCCTCACGAAACTGAAATTGACTTTGTAGGTGGGGTGAACATGATCAGTTCAGGCCTGGGATTTTGATTCTGTTGGAAGCAGTTTACACCAGATTGCTTATTGGTGAAGTGACGAATACAGCTGGGGACTATGAGGCCTGCAGATTCTGTGGAAGCCAGTCAGTCGATCTGAAGCTCGGGGAGTGCAGCAGGTCAGGGGGCAGCTGAGAAGCAGGAAGGCCAACGTTTCTGGCCGAATCCTGACCAAGGGCGTTGACGAGAGGTGGAGGCCTTCCTGCTCCTTGGATGCTATCTCGCCTGCTGTGCTTTTCCAGCGTCACATCTATGGACTTCTGAATGGAGCTAGTCACCGCTGACTTTAAGATCAGGTCGGTCCATTCATAAGCTGGTGACTGAAGGAAGACTGAAGCAACTGGAAGTGGTTGGGTCCAGGAGACAACCCAGAGGGACCTCTGTAGGGCAGACCAGCACCATAACACATGCAATCTCGACACCCTCATCCATCTGGAGACTAATATGATTTCAGCCACTAACAGGCTTTCCATTGCCTTCAGTTTGATGAGATGGTTTTGGTGCCATGTTCTGTTGCACATTGTTTTGATGTCAAAAGCACGTCAGTGGCTCCTGCTCAGTTAAAACAATCCTGGAGTCAGGTGAAGGAGTCAACTGTACTGTTGGAATGGGGAGCTGATAGGATTGGTGTTTTGGAAATAGACTCAATAGACGGGAACATTTTCAACATCTAAACTGACATTTTGGTGAGTGCATTTCTGTGTTTAATTCAAATTGAATAGAGTTGAGTGCAGTGTCAACGTAATACTCTGTGTAAGATATTCTGTGCAGTGCAGTTAGACGTTTAGTTGGGTAGGTCCCCAGATGGTTCATGACATAAACTCCACCTTGTGTCCCTGGCATTGTCTAAGCTGAGCTCTGCCAGTTGGAAAGAAAATGGACTTCATTACTCAATTGCGACATCTTGACGCCTAGTCGGTGTACAACGACCAAACAAAGGTGCCCAAAAAAGTGAAAAGCACTTTTCTAAATCCTGAGCGTTTGTGGGTTTGTACAACAACACAACCACCCCATAAACAAAGAACTACGTGTTCTTCTTTCCGGAATGATCAGCTCCATAGGCTGCAGGCTGAAGAGAGAAAGCTTTATAATTTTAAAGTCCCTTATTCTGTCATAAGGTTTGAAAGGTGTGACGGTTGTTTGTGGACATTTGCATTGATCAAGGGCCGAATGGAATGGCTGACTCCACCAATTTGAAAACCGAGATGCTCTAAATCAGAAAAGAAAACAGAAAATTCTTGAATAGCTCAGCAGGTCTGGCAGCATCTGTGGAGAGGAATCAGAGACTAATGGCAGTTGAGGGTCACTAGACCCGTAATGTTAACTCTGGTTACTCTTCAAAGATGTTGCCAGTGTTCCTCCTCGTTTCTTGTGTTGTTATGCTCACTCTGTAGTCTCTATTTCTTTCAGCTTACACTCGTCTGGCTCCTGGGAACCCTCTACTCCTTTTAAAAGGGACTATCTCTGACCAAGCTCTTGATCGCTTGGACTCAGTGTTGGATTATCAGAGTGTGCTTGTTAAATGCTTTGAGGTGCTAAACTTAATGGTGCTATATAAATGCAAGTTGTCAGTATCCTGTCCATTTATCCTAGTTGGTCAGAAAGCTGATTGTTGGGTTCCTGTGATTCCGATTGGCAGTGCATACACTATTTCCAGTGTCCCTCCACTGGGCCGGAAAAAAACTTAATTGTAAATCAAGTTTCTTCAAAACTGCCCGCATCCAACAACATTCCTGATGAAGGGCGTCTGGCCGAAATGTTGATTCTCCTGCTCCAAGGGTGATGCCTGACCTGCTGTGTGTTTCCAGCACGACACTCTTCGACTCCCATCCAATACACCCAGGGCAGGAACAGCGTGGGACTCCTCGATGTGATGCAAAGCTATTTTTTGAAAATAGCACTGTGAGCACTATGTGCTCCCTGTCCAGGGACACCGAGCGTGGGTATAACCTCGAAGAGGGACAAACAATCATGATGGGCGAGAGCCACTTCAAGCAATGCCCTGGATCTGTGCGTGGCCACCTGAACCAGGTCCCCGAGCAAGACCATGAAAAGGCCCGTGGACTTATCCACCCACTCACCCCACCATACTGTGGTGCCCATAGATCAGGTGCATGGGGCTGACATGCAGACAGCATTTAAGCTGCCCCTTCAGAAAAAAATAAAGAAGCAGACAAACACCTTCTAGGTTGTCATGATAACCTGTCTTCTCCTGGCCACACAATCCTCGTATGGTCCATCTCAAGTTACTCGGTAACATCAGTGTGCGGTGCCGTCTGCTCCCAATCCCACAGTTCTCAAAGGAAAAGGGGCACACCTCTTTGTAGAAGACGCTCCATTGTGGATCTCTGCCGTCGGACGACAAGATGGCACTCTGAGGGTGTGCCTGGGTGAAGATGGGAAAGTGGCACAGCCCACATTCCCCTCTGTGCCATTGCAAAGGGCACTGGGAGGATATCCCCAAGACAGCTCAGAGTCGGGGGCGTGTGGGTGGGGGCAGGTCGGGAGGATATCCACGTGACAGCTCGGAGCCGGGAGGTGGGGACGTGGAAGTTGGGGTTGGGGAAGTTTCACAGCCCGGGCTTGATGTCGAGTTCTAGGAGTACAAGGTTCAGTTTTTCCAGAAACGCTCCACCCGCCTGATTTCACGTGGGGCACAGGTGAATTGTTCATGAGCTTCTGGATGGCCCAGGGTGTGAACCAAGTGCCAAATGACACTTTCACGACCAACTGTGCCAGCATTATCCAGCCCGCTCCTTCACCGTCCAGCATGTCCCCGACCGTGGTCAGCCTTATATCCTGAGCTCTGTCCTCCCTCGGCAGCGCAAATCCTGCTCTCAGACAAATCAGTTCCTGAGCAGCATCTCCCTGATAAGAGTCCCTGCTCCTGTAGCGGGAATAGGTGACCTGGACTGTGATCAAGTCCAAGTAAAAGACAGGCAATTCCTGGAAGGACGCCCAATCCTGGGAAAACTCCACAAACAGTTTTGTGGAGCAATGATACTCAGGAAAATGACGATGTATTTCTCCTATGTCATGAAGGAGAAATACATCGTCAGGGCCTATCAACCTTGGAGGGAGCTCAACATAAAGGTATCGCTGCAGGGTCTGAATAAACATAAATATACACTGAAAATGAAATTGTTGGAAAACTGCTGACTATTTCTCAGTGTGTCGTTGAACCTAACTGAGATTGACTCATTCAAATCTGCTGGCGTTCGGCACTGGTTTTGGCCCGTGTGGGGATTGGTGTTAAAGCCTGCAGGAAGCTCAGTGCTGAAATATTGTAGTTGTTAAATTACAAATTAAGAGACATTATCACTCATGAAGTCTTATATGTCAAGTACTTTTTGTAGTGAACGTGAAGCAGTTGATGATCCATTCTCCACCTTGAAGGCTAGAATTTCTGTGGGCGAGTAGCTAGTTACATGCTTCCTAAATGCCTCTTCATTACCTACAAGGCACCACTCAACAGTTGCATAAGGCACCGTTACCTGCAAGTTACCCACCAATTAAAAAGAATTGAAATTGAGAAATGCTAGTTGAAGGACAGACACTGCATGTTATCAGAACCTATCTGGTAATGTTCTTTCAGGAAGACCATCAGTCATCTTGACCGAGTCTGCTCCAGATGTGAGAATATACCCCACCACAATGCTGTTGACGCTTAATTGTCCACTGACGTAACCTGACAAGCCTCCCAGTTCCAGTCCAAATGGAAACAGGTCAGCCATGCTGGCCCAGTCAGTGTTTCTCATAATCTTAGAACAAATTCTTAAATAACCTTTGCCTTTTCTGATTTGGAACTATTGCAAAAGTCAAGGGAACTCTTTCCATTACAGCAATGCAGTGGTTCACGTGGACAACTCACCGCCATCAGTGCAGTAAGGATGGGCAGTAAATGCTGGCCTTGCCAGCACCATCCATATCCCACCGACAACATCGGGAAAGTGAAATTGACCCATCGCTCTTCATCTGTAGTTTTCACACCTGCAGTTAACTTTTCCTGAGTATCATTGCTGCAAAAGTACAGATGTAGAAAGTGAAATATAGCAGCTATTATACGAAAATTCCCACTATCTTGTGATTTCAACGTACATGCGTATTTGTAATTCCAGTTTTGCCGTGCAGAAGTCAGTGCAGATATTTGTATTTGGAACAAGTATGCCTTAGTCTATACCGAAGCAGAAATGTAAGGACCCTGTTTGAATAGCGCAGGACCATATGCAAGAATGGGCAGATTGCCTGATGAGTAATGGTTGGACAGTTGAGGCTTATACTGTTGGTGTTTAGAAAAATAGGAGGGTGATTTTGCAATACTGTGTTAGTATTTCTGCCTCTGGTCCAGGGTACAAGTACCACCTGCTCCACATGTGTAATAACATCTTTGATTAGAAGGGTCTGCTTCCGTGTTGACTCGATGATGAAAAAATATCAGAGCAGAAAGGAGGTCTCTGAGCCCTGCTGTGAATTGGCTCCCACACAAGGAGCACGCAGTTCAACTGATAGATATCCAGATCATGCAACATCCCAGCATAGAATCTTAGAATCACTATAGTGTGGAAGTAGGCCATTAAGCCCATCGAGTGCACAGTGACACTTTGAGGAGCATCTCACCTAGACCTACTCCCCACCCTATCTCAACTCCAGTCGAAACATATTACAAAAAATGTGGCATTTTGAGGACCCCAGTTGTAAATTTAGAAAAGGCGTTTTCTTACAGCAGAATGGTGGTGTCCCTACCTCTGGGTCAGGAGGCCTGGGTTCAAGTCCTGTCTGCTCCCGAGACTGGACGAGAATACACCAGATGGTGTATTCTCGATTGGGCGAGAATATTCTAGTCTGGCGATTGCTGCATGGTGTCCATTCATCCGTTGTCATAGTCTGTGTACGGTCTCACCAATATTCCATGCACCAGAGTATCCTGGCCTGAGGTGGATGAGTTAGACAACATTGACTGAGTCATATGAGTACCTGCCATGTATGTGGTGGGAGCTGTTTCCTTGTGTAATGGTAATATCCATGGTGATGATCTGACATGTCTTGCAGAGGTTGCCATGATAGGATTGTGTAGTGTTATAGTTGCTGTTGTCCTGAACGTTTGGTCCTTTGCAGGGAGCGATGGCCTGAGCGTTACAGGAAGTTAGAGATTGGGAGGAGTGTCGGGACTGGAGGAGGTCATAGAGATAGTGAGGCATGTAGGGGCTGATGGAGGTGACAGAGGCTGGAGAAGATTACAGCGATTGGGAGGTGCTTAGGAGACTGGCGAAACTTACTTGGATAGTGAGCGATTTAGGGGATGGAGAAGATTGCAGCGGTAGGGAGGGGTGTAGATGCTGGAGGTGGTTACAGAGATAAGAAAACATGAAGGAGTGGGAGAGCGTTACAGAAGTAGGGAAGGGTGTAGGGGCTGGATGGGGTAATGGAGATAGGAGGGGTGTAAGGGCTGGAGGAGGTTACAAAGTTAGGGAGGGATTTGGGGCTGAAGGAGGTTACAGTGATAGAGAGGTGTGTTGTGAGTGGAGGAGGTTACAGAGCTAGGGAGGGATGTAGTGGCTGGAGGAGGTTACAGAGACAGGAAGGGATGTACGTGCTGGAGGGTGTTACAGAGACAGGGAGGGATGTAAGGTCTGGAGTAGGATACAGATATAGGGAGGGCTGAATGGGATGAAGGAAGTTACAGAGATAGGGAGGGATGTAGGGGCTGGAGGAGGTTACAGAGAAAGGGAGGTGCGTAGGGGCTGGAGCAGGTTTCAGAGTCAAGGAGGAGTGCGAGGGCTGGAGGAGGTCACACAGGTAGGAAGGGTTGTACTGGCTGGAAGGGGTTACAAAGATAAAGAAGGGGTGTGAGGGCTGGAGGACTTGACAGAGCCAGGAAGGAGCGTAGGGGCTGGAGGAGGTTACAAAGATAGGGAGAGGTGTAGGGGCTGGAGGAGGTTACAGATATAGTGAGGTGTGTAGACGTTGTAGGAGGTTACAGAGATAGGGAGGGGTGTAGGGGTTGGAGGAGGTTACAGAGACGGGGAGGGATGTATTGGCTGGAGTGTGTTACAGAAATAGGGAGGGATGTAGGGGCTGGAGGAGGTGACAGATATCGGGAGGTGTGTCGGGGTTGTAGGTGGTTGCAGAGATAGTGAGGGGCTGTAGGAGCTGGATGAGGATACAGAGATAGTGACGGATGTATGGCCTGGATGAGGTTACAGAGATCTGGAGGAGTTTTGGTGCTGATGAGCTTATAGAGATAGGGAGGGGTGTAGGTGCTGGAGGAGGTAACAGTGAAAGGGAAAGGTGTAAGGTCTCCAGGAGGTTACAGATATAGGGAGGGGTTTTAGTACTGGGGAGGTTACACAGATAGAGAGGGATGTAGGGGGTGGAGAAGGTTACAGAGATAAGGAGGGGTGTAGGAGCTGGAGGAGCAGAAGGACAACTTAAAGGATAAGATCTTAAAGTTACAACTTCTTCATGGAAAACAAACACAGAACACTGTGTCGATGGGATCAGCTTCACCATAGCAAATAGACCAGTCAGACGTCCCAACAAATCCCCCTGAGAGGTAAATGAGCTCCTCATAACGCTCTGACACACCCTGGGCCAAAAGCAGTATATCACAGCCGTCAGTGCCTCTGCCCTGAATCTAGACACAATGGAGGAGACAAAAGACTAATTCCACACCAGCCTTGAACTATGGCTATCCTCCGAAGGCAGTGCCTCACAGCCGACTTGATGATGACCAAGATACCTGAGTCACAGAGTGCTCACAGAATCTGGTCCACCCTAAACCCCTTCCCAGTCAGCAGCTGTATGGAAACCCATGACCTCTCGACATGTAAACCCCAGGACTGGCTCAGTGAGATAAGCAAGAGATCCAGGATCTCCCACAGAGTGCTCACAGAATCTGGTCCACCCTAAACCCCTTCCCAGTCAGCAGCTGTATGGAAACCCATGACCTCTCGACATTAAACCCCAGGACTGGCTCAGTGAGATAAGCAAGAGATCCAGGATCTCCAAGACTGCAAACATGAGTTGTTGCTGAACTGGCAGCTCCACCATAACTCCAGCTAAAGGAAACAAGCAGAGACACAACTGAAGGCTGAAGGGTAATAAGGAAGCCGTGACCTAAAGAATAGATGGTGGGTGGAAAGAGTCAGAAGGAGAGTCAGTGACTTACTGACAGCCACAATGTGTGCAGCTTCTGCACCATAATCAAAGCCATCTACAGACCGAGTACTCAGGGAGTGACCCCACTGAGAGACAAACACAGAGAGTCCCTCATCAAAGACCGAGAGGCAGTCAGCACTTGCTGGAGAGAGCACTTCAAGGGCCTCCTCCAACAATTCACAGCCTTCAGCACAAGTGTTCCTAACACCATCCCACAACACACTACCCACCACCATCTCAACAAACCTCCAACCCACCCAAAAGCACCTCCAACAGCAAGGACACTGGCACCGATGGAATCCCCGGTGAAGGACTGAAATATGGCAGAGAATAATTCTTGACATGAATATACCTCATCATTCCATGTCTGGAATGAAGGGAACATGCTGGGAGATCTCAGAGATGCAGTTACTATGACCAAATTCAAGAACGGAGACCGGTCTGAAGTACAGCGAGATTCTCCACTGTCCGCCATGGGGATGTTCGTCATGAGAATCCACCTCAGTCCCTCCTCCCATTGGCTGAAGAACTCCTCCCGAGTTTCAGTGCAGCTTCCGCCCATCAAGAGGTAGAATGACCATGATTGTCAGTGTGTGACAAATCCAATCAGTGTGCCGAGAACAGCAGCAACCTCTATACTATTCAATCTCACAAAGATCGTCGACCCTGTCAATTGTAAGCGACTTTGGGATATCTCTTACAAATGTGGATGCCCACAGAATTCTGTCACCATTCTCCGCCTGCTTCACAATGACTTCAAAGCTGTGGTCTTCACCAACACATTCACAACATGCATGAGCAGGATGTGACAGACACAACTAAGGAATCTACAGCTGAAAATTGTGTTGCTGGAAAAGCGCAGCAGGTCAGGAAGCATCCAAGGAACAGGAGAATCGACGTTTCGGGCATGAGCCCTTCTTCAGGATTCCTGAAGAAGGGCTAATGCCCGAAACGTCGATTCTCCTGCTCCTTTGATGCTGCCTGAACTGCTGCGCTTTTCCAGCAACACATTTTTCAGTGCTGATCTCCAGCATCTGCAGTCCTCACTTTCTCCTAAGGAATTCTGCAATCAACATATTAGATCTAAGCCCTGCAGTCCTGGCACATCCGGACGTGAATGACTGTGAACATTTAAATAATTCATTGCAGGAGGTGGCTCCACGTATATCTGCAATAATCAAGAATGGGAGAGCTCATTAAATCAATGCAAAGATAAGGCGACAGCCATTCATTAAGCTCTTCAGGCAGAAATACTGATGGCTCATCCATCTTGGCATCCTCTCGTGGATAAAGGCTGGGGCCTTGACAATATCCCAGCAATGGGACAGATGACATGTGCTCCAGAACATGCTGTACCCCTGGGCAAGCGGTTCCAGCTTACATTTACCTCAGAAATTGGAAATGTGCCCAGGTATGTGATGTGCATAAATAACAAGACAAAGCCAACCCAGCGAATTCCCACCCCATCAATATGATATCGATCATGCAAATGTGAAGGAAAGCTTCATCAACCGTGCTACAAAGCAGCACCTACATACCAACAACCTGCTCAGTGACACCACTCAGCTCCTGACCTCACTCCAGCCTTAGGCCAAACATGAACGAAAAGAGCTGAATTGCAGAGGTGGGGGTGAGGCTGACTGTATTTAACATCAAGGCTGCGTTTGGCCTGGTGTGGCTTCAAGGAGCCTGAGCAAAACTGGAGGCAATGGAAATCGGGAAAATGCTCCACTAGGTGGAGTCGTCCTTGGCAGAAAAGAAGAAAGTTGAGGTTCTTTGAGGTCAGTCATCACAGCTGCAGTACATCTCTGCAGGAGTTTCTCAAAGGAGTGTCTTCGGCCTGACCATCTTCAGTAATTTCATCAATGGATCTCCCTCCATCATAGAGACAGCCATGGGGATATTAGCGAATGATTACGCTGTGTTCAGCAGAATTTGCATCAAATCAGGTACTGAAGCACTCCTTATCCAAATTCAGTGAGACCTGGACAATATCCAGGCTTGGGATGAAACGTCTTAAGTAGTACATATGGCACACAAATGCCAGACAATGATGAATTCTAACAACAGAGAATCAAACATTCATCCCTTGAAATTCAATGGGGTTACCGATGCTGATTCCTCAACTATCGCCATCTTGAGATTACAATTGATCAGAAACTGAACAGTACTATCCATTTAAATACAGTGGTGACAAGGCAGGGTAGAAGCTCGGAATACTGCAGGGAATAATGCACTTCCAGCCTTCCATCTGTCCACCATCTGGAACGTCCAAGACAGGAGTGTGGTGGAACACTCCCCATTTGCCGCCATGAGTGAGGCTGCAACAACACTCAAGAAACTTGACACTATCCGGGATAAAACAGTTCATTTGATTGCCACCACAACCGTCTTATTTCCACCACTGACTCTCAGTAGCAGCAAAATTTACCAACGACCAAATGCATTGCAGAAATTCACCAAATTTCTCAAACTAAACCTTCAAAACCCACAATCATCTCGACGGACACGAGCAGCAGGTTCATGGGATCACTGTGCACTACACATTCCATTCCAAGTCAATCATCATCCTGATTTGGAAATATACCGCCATTCTGTAAGTATCTCTGCTTTACTGTCCTTCATCAGAGACAAAAATGTCAACCTCCTGATAGCCCAGTCCTGAAGAAGGATTACATCCGAATCATCGACTCTACCTCCTGATGCTGCCTGGCTTGCTATGTTCTTCTAGCGTGCTGCCTGTCTATTTCACAGCTTTTCATAATGGTATTATAAGTCTATATCAGAGCATAGTAAGGGTATAGAATGCTTTGCCTGCAACGGTAGTAGATTCGCCAACTTTAAGTACGTTTAAGTCGTCATTGGACAAGCATAAGGACGTACGTGGAATAGTATAGGTTAGATGGGCTTCAGATCGGTATGACAGGTCGGCGCAACATCGAGGGCCGACGGGGCTGTACTGAGATGCAATGTTCGATGTGCTATGTCCTGCACATGCACACTGAGATTCATAGCCCAGATTACTCACATGCGAGATAGAATCAATTTAATCTGTCCTCGTATCTGGAATATTTGGAAACATAGTTAAATTATTGTCATGAAAACAGTTAGGTGTGGAATATTTGTATTCAAGTGAAAATAATTGGATATTTTCGAAGTGCTTGGGCTAAATAATAATTTGATCTTGGTTGCAACATACAGACTCTTCATTTGTGCTCTATGTTGTCATTAGATCTCACTCTTGAAAGTGAACTAAACAAATGGATGGGGTAAAAACAATGACTGCAGATGCTGGAAATCAGATTCTTGAAAGTGAACTAAACAAATGGATGGGTTTGCTTATTAGACAATTTAGAGGCTATGATCAAAGGATTTATGATCTTCAGTTATGACATTTTTCTGTTAATGATCAATACAATATTGAAAGCATCTGCATAAAATTTCAAGTGTGAATCACACACAACAATGTTAGTATGGAATCATGCTGGCCATCAATGTCGATGCAATATTCTGTTTAGATACTGGGATTGTGGAGCTGACATGCACTGGATATTGTTGATGAGACATTCAATGCAAGATGCCATGTCATCCATCACTTTTCGAACATCTTCAATCAGGACCTGCTCCAACTCGGAGGATTATGAAGCTTATGTGGCACACTAGATGTCATCAACATGGACGAACTTAAGAGACATGGCCATTGGCAGCTCAATTGTAAAAATGGTGAAAATTGCACTGAGCGTTGTCCATTGACCAATCTGTTCCTTGCACTTCCCCCTTGTTCAAGGACGAGTCTAAATTGTCTGTTGTGAGGAAATTTAGACTAATTGCCGGATCAAGTTTGGAAGCTGTTTGGAGATATTTAGGAGCAAGTCACTCTTTACTGGAGGTGCCGGTTTGTACCAGCAAGACTATATTTAGATTCAGGCACTGTCAATCATGTTTTTGATGTATATGGCAGTGCACATATTCATGTGTTTATTCATCTGAACATGGATCAGCTGTTTACTGCGGTTAGTGAAGTGAACAATAATCAGCTATTCACTACAGTTACTAAATTTAGCAATAATTAGGTATGCATTCTGATTATTGAAGTGAATAATCTTCAACTGAAAATAAATCATTTATTTTGGTTTACTTTTAAGATTCAAAGAAATAAAGAGGGGTGAACTCTTTATTGTATAAAACGTAAACCTGACCTATAGTATATTACTCACAGCCTAATCCAGCAACAATCGAACATCGTCATGCTCACAGAATCCCACTTTCTAGCCAATGTCCCAGACAACATTATGATCATCTCAGGGCAGGTCCTGCCTCACTGGCAGGTCAGAGCCAGCAGAGATAGCAATCCCATGGGATGCACTCAAGGCGTTGGAGGGACTGGGGGATGCTGGAAGTGATCAGCATTGACGCGTCTCCCGACGAATCCTCATGGCATCATGTTAAACACGGGCACGGAAACATTCTGCTGATTATTAATTACACATCGCTCGAATTTCCCTGTTTGAACACAACATTGAAGGTGGAAATGACAGAGAATGGACTCTGTGTGGATGGTTTCAGTGTGCATCACCAAGACAGGCTCAGCAACACAACCTGCTGACTGAGTTGGGACATTCCAAAAGTCATTGTCACAAATCTGCCTGCCGCATATTTTATAAACACTGCATTATGTGGTGTGTCACTGTCTCTGTGTGAAATGGGGCAGCCTTCAAACAGATCGACCAACTTATGACGAATTGTCCATGAAGTTCAGCGGGCCATCTGCTGCATCTGATTTGTATCTTGCACAAACAATCATAGACTGTTTCCCAACATATCTGACTGGAGGGTTTGTGTTACAGGGAGAGATTGGATAGTCTGGAACGTTTTTACTCTGGGGGTGACAGAGGGTTAGGAGTGAATTTATTCAGATTCATAAAATCATGAGGAGCATGGATAGTATAAAAACTAGAGGGCATGGTTTTAAAGTGAGAAGGGAAAGATTTCAAAGCGACCTGAGGGGCAATTCCTTCATGCACAGGGTGATGTAAATATGAAACAAAGATTTTTAGATTGATACATGAATAGGAAGGGTTGTAGGGATATGGGTCAGGAGCAGGCAGTGGGAGCAGTTTCGTTTGGAATTCTGTTCGGCTTGGACTGTTTGCATGAAAGGGTCTGTTTACATGCTGGATGACCCTATGTCTCTGTGGTGGAAGCTGGTACAATTAAAACATTGAAAAGGCATCTGGGTGAGTACAGTATATGAATAGGAAGCCTTCAGACTGGTTTAATAAAGAGTACAACAGGACATACAGACAGCACTGAAAACCAATATATGAGGTTCCAACCTGGTGAAACTACAAAACAGGACGACGTTTGTCTGCAACAAGTGATGGACAGAGCTAAGTGATCACACAATCAATGAGACTCTGCTTTCTCTCCACTCATGCTGCCAGACCTGCCGTGTTCCAACAGTAATTTCTGTTTTTGCATAACTTCTAAATTCTACAGATCTACTCTCTGGCACATTTAGTCATAAACGTTGGTGGACAATTAAACCACTGGGTAAGGAGGTTGCTCTCTAAAAATTAAACACTCATTTAAAGGGGAGTCCAGCACATCAGTGCAAAAGATAAAGCTGAAGCATTTGCAACAATCTTCAACCAAAAATACGAAGACGTTGATCCATTTTAACCTCCTCCTGAGGTACCCATGTTCACAAATCCCAGTCTACAGCCAATTTAATTTACTCTTCCTGATATTATGGAATTATTGTGGGCGGCACGGTGGCATAGTGGTTAGCAGTGGTTCAGTTCCCGCCTCAGGCGATTGACTGTGTGGAGTTTGCACGTTCTCCCCATGTCTGCGTGGGTTTCCTCCGGGTGCTCCGTTTTCCTCCCACAATGCAAAGATGTGCAGGTCAGGTGAATTGGCCATGCTAAATTACCTGTAGTGTTAGGTCAGGGGTAAATGTATGGGTGGGTTGCGCTTCAGCGGGGAGGTGTGGACTTGTTGGGCCGAAGGGCCTGTTTCCACACTGTAAGTAATCTAATCTAATCTAATCTAATCTACAGGAGGCACTGGATATTGAAAAGTTTGTGGATCCTGACAACTTTAAATATCGAAAACCTGTCGCCTGCCGAGCCAAAGTGTTCTGATGGAGCAACAGCACAGGCATGGACCGAAAATGTGAAAAAGTACCCAGGCACTTTTTACACAGAAAAATGAGGGCAACTCTGATGTTGTCAATTAACGTCTCATCTGTCCATTCTTTAACATTGAAATGGCAAGGAAGATGTCATGTGCTTAATGTTCTATGTTCTTTGAGTGTAACTTTATTTATTCGCCGAGCGGTTCCATAAACAACATTCACTGCGCCATGATATTCTATGTTGTATTAGTTTAAATTCCTTTATTAGCCAAGCGGTTCCAGAAATGTTCTGTACTGCCAGGTAATGCACTATATTGTATGAATCTAACATCCTTCATTAGCCGAGTGGTTACATATTGGGCCTGTATTGCGTTATATTGTTTCTGTTGTATTCGTGTAACATCATTTCATAGCCGAGCGGTTCAATAAATGACCTGTACTGCGCTGTAGTGTTCTACGTTGTATCAGTCTAACTTCCTTTATTAGCCGATTAGTTGCATAAAATGTCTGTACTGCACGGTAATGTTTATATCGTGTTACTCTAACTTCTTTTATTTGCTGAACGATTCTATAAAGGGCCTGTACTGGGCTGTAATGTTCTATGTTCTATGAGTGTAACTTCATATCTGAGCCGAGCGGTTCCTTATAAGACCAGTACTGTACTATAATGTTCTATGCTGTATGAATCTCGTTTCCTTTATCAGCTAATTGGTTCCATAAATGACCTGAACTGCGCTGTGATATTCTATATTGTATTTGTCTAAATTCCTTTGTTAGACGAGCGGTTCCATAAAGGGCCTGTGCTGCACTGTAATATTCTATGTTCTATGATTCTAACTTCCTTTATTAGCCGACCCCTTTCATAAAGTGGGGGGGGGGGGGGGGTGGTGGAGAGATAATGGCAAAGAGTCGCTCAGTGTATCTTAGCGTTCTTTTGGTACGAGGTGAAGGTCGTTCAAATCTGAATGAGTACGTGTGGTAAAAGGGGAACCACATCCTCGCGATAGCAACTCCCAGTGCAGGATAATAGGAGCCAGGGCAAGGCCTTGTGGCTGCAAGTGAAAGAGGTGCCATTATCCGTTCGTACGTAATTCGACTGTGTTCCAGTTTTGTAATAAAGTATTAACCATTCACTCCTTGCCCAAGCGTGTCCAGTTATGCACAGAATCAATGAGGGTAGGAACAAAGAAGCAGCACAAACTTGCCCCACAGGGGTCACCCACAGCTTGGTTTGAGTGACAACGGAGCACACCATTTGAGTCCACTGTTTCTGCTGTTCAACAGGGTCTCCCCCCCCCCCCGCCGTGATTTCCGTATCTTACCCAGGTCTGGCATACCCAGCCTTACATTGTCCATTGATTGTGCAGTTCAGCAGAGTCTCCCCCCACAGTGGTTTCTGTATCTTACCCAGGTCTGGTATACCCCAGGTCTGGTATTCCTGAAGAAGGGCTTATGCCCGAAACGTCGATTCTCCTGTTCCCTGGATGCTGCCTGACCTGCTGCGCTTTTCCAGCAACACATTTCCAGCTCTGATCTCCAGCATCTGCAGACCTCACTTTCTCCTGGTATACCCCAGCCTTATATTGCTTCTAACCGAGTTTTACTGGGAACCCAATGTGGCCTGAAGTTTGCACCAACCCCTAATTTCCTTTGGAGACTGCATCAGTTGTCTCAGCGTGAGCTGAACATTTGATAACTGCCAGACTGGATGGACAAACCCAGCATTATTAATAAGCTACCCCGTGGAAATTATTTGTGGAAGTTCAATCACCTGTGTTCCCACAAGGCTCCGAAACTGTGGGCCATTCCAAAAGCACAAGAGTTGGTACATATTTGCAGATTCTCCTTTAGCTAGGATGCAAGCCTGTCGATCCCTGAGTTAGCTCCAGCTCGAAAGATAAGGACATTTTTCTCCCCAGTGCCCATAGCTCCCACAGTTAAAGCAAGGGGCTGCCATTCATCCCTTGGAGATGAGCTGACATGTTCCCTGTCCCAAAGGTGTAGTACTGGGGCTGGCCTGTTCCCGTTTCCAGGATCCCCTCAGGAAAGCGTTGCTCAGCAATGGTCGCTGGCCAGGGATCTGAGGTATGCAGAGATGAGTTCGGTGGGGCAGAAGCAGGCTGAGACAATGGGTCGATTTTGTGGATTTTGGGCAGGAGGTAGAAATGGGCGGTGCGAGGTTGTGGGACTATAAGGTTGGAGGCGGTGGATGGGAGATCCCCTGAGGTGATGAGGTTATGGATGATCTGGGAGATGATGGTTTGGTGGTGGGAGATGGGGTCATGGTCAAGAGGGCAGTAGGAGGAGGTGTCTGCGAGCTGGCGTTTAGCTTCAGCGGTATAACGGTCGGAGCGCCAAACTACTACCGCGCCTCCCTTGTCTGCTGGTTTGATAGTGAGGTTGGGGTTGGAACTGAGGGAGTGGAGGGCTGCACGTTCCAAGGGTGGGTATGCAGGCCTCAGTAAATCCAGTCGGGGTTGGCACACGGGATATATGGCTCACGAGGTTTCTTTTGTTTCTGTAACTTGTATCGGGATTCAGTCTCGGTCTGGCCATTTCAATAGAAGACCACCACTCACCTCATTAGTGACTGGGAATTCTTGGACCAGTTCATATTGTTTGTCTGGGTTATATCAACGACATCAGAAGGAATACATTGCAAAAGCATAACGTTGAACAAAGGTGAGTCAGCTTCAAGATTAAAGGCTTGATCACCTGCAAATGTTTTGTAATAGGCCACAAACCATTCCTAATAATCTCCAGACTCCCATGGCTTGGGACTCCCAGTCCATCACCAATGTTTACAGGTTGGTGTAAGGCTCGTTCTAACGGCTTGTAACTTGTATCGGGATTCAGTCTCGGTCTGGCCATTCCAATAGAAGACCACCACTCACCTCATTAGTGACTGGGAATTCTTGGACCAGTTCATATTGGTTGTCTGGATCATATCAGTGACACCACATTGCAAAAACATAACATTAGACAAAGGTGAGTCAGCTTCAAGATTAAAGGCTTGATCACCTGCAAATGTTTTGTAATAGGCCACAAACCATTCCTAATAATCTCCAGACTCCCATGGCTTGGGACTCCCAGTCCATCACCAATGTTTACAGGTTGGTGTAAGGCTCGTTCTAACGGCTGGATTGAGGGGTCTACCAGGACATCATTGTTGGGGAATCTTTCCTTCGAGTCCACGTATCTGCGGACAGGCCCTGCACCACCCTGGCCCATCTATCCTTGCCAATTGCTAACTTCTGCAGGTAGCAGGATCAATCAACAAAAAGCAAACACGTCCTGAGGAGTGGCATTGTCCATCTATACTGTCCTCTGGACATATTGAGGAAATGGGGCCAGTTTCTCCTTGCGGTCAGGAGCGTGTTTCATTAATATTACTGTTTCCCGGGACAGCCACTTATTGAGGTTGGTCCAGGATGTTGGTTATGAAGCCGGCGACCGATACCAGACAATTCAACTTCAGAGTAAGGGGAAGGCCATGAATTGGGTGTTGTTGTGGATACTATCAGGAGATGTTAGGGGCTCAGTGGGTAACCTGGAATAAAATCCCCATTCCTCATCCCTATTGATGTGATCCTTGTCCTTAAATAGTGTCAGTATGTCACACATTGTTTCAGGATTCCCAGTAGAACTGACTGCTTTTACCTCAACTCCTTTTTTTAACACTCTGCTTCCAACACTTTCCATCAGATTGCCTCCTTCCATTGCCAATTGGATGGGCAATGCTCAATTCCTTTTAAGGGATGGTCCATGTGAACATGAATTAATGTAGCCATAATTCAAATTAACCATGAGACACGGACATAGACCATCGACAATGTATAAAGGTGCAAAAACAATTAGTACTAATTCTGTAATTCAGGAAGAACAGAAAAGGTTTAAAAATATTGACTAATATAACGATATTCTTTGATTGAGAGATGAAAACTGAACAAGTGGCTGAGAAATCTCACAGTCAATTAAGAAGAACAGACAAATTTTAATTTCACAAGAATAATGCAAATCTGCTTAGGATACATACATTAAATTGGATCAGGAGAGTTCTATTCTACTCTGCTATTAAATTACAAGTTTTCTTCCTATTGAGTATGAGTTTTGATAAGCATCTTCAATATAAACTAGAAATTCATTTATTCAAAATCCAATTTTCTCACATAAAACATGCACAATTTCCAACTCTGAAGTCCATTATAATTACCTGGTTCGAGTCTCTCAATTTAAATCCTAAGTTTGTTTCTTTAAGCGATCAATCATTGCTCATTCCTGTTGTTATCGGTATGAAATGACGGCAGCTGCTTTCTATTTACAATTTTTTTGAGATTGTGCTAAGGTTCATGATAACAAAATGCTTTTTATGCACAAATAATCATTAAACTAAAGACACTGATATTAAGAATAGCAAATTTGTGACAAAATAATGTTGAGCTGAAAATTCAGTTCTCAGTGAGGAAGGGATATTGAACTGGGATAAAGCTACGACTGGCACTTCGTACTCACATACGGAAGGTTTTCTGAGAGAAAGTGTTCTCAGCCAGTGGGTGGTGCGGGTCTGGAATGTTTGCCTGGGAGGATAGTGAGCGTAGGTTCAGATACACCCTTCCTTGAAAGTGGTGTCACAAGTAGACAGGGTGCTGAAAGCATTGTTTGGCACATTTGCCTTCATTGATCAGAGCACCGAGCATAGGAGTTGGGATGTCTTGTTGGTAAGGCCACTTTTAAAACAGTGCATACAGTTCGGGACGCCCTGCTTTAGGAAGGATATTATTAAAGTAGAAGGGCTTCTGAAAAGATTTATGAGGAGGTTATCAGGACTGGACGGTTTGACTAACCAGGAGAGACTGGACATGCTGGGAATTTTTCCCTGGGTGATGTGGTGCCAATCAAGCGGGTTGATTTGTCCTGGACTGTGTCAAGTTTCTTGAGTGTTGTTGGAGCTGCACCAATCCAAGCAAGTGGGGATTATTCCATTATACTCCTGACTTGTGCCCTGGAGACGATGGATAGACTTTGGGGTGTGAGGAGGTGAGTTACTCCCCACATTATCCTTAGACTCTGACCTGCTCTTGTAGCCACTGTGTTTATGTGGTGAGTCCATTTGTGTTCTGGTCAATGGCAGTGGGGAATCCCATGATGGTTATAAATTTGAATGTCAAAGAAATTGGTGAGAGTGTCCCTTTTTGGTGATGGTCATTGCCTGGCATTTGTGTAGTGTGAAGGTTACTTGCCACTTGTCGACACCCGCCTCGATATTGTCCTCGATGTTGTTGCATTTGAGCACAGACTGCTTCAGTATCTGAGGAGTCACGAATGGTGCTGAACATTGTGCAATCATCGGAGAACATTCCCACTTCTGACCTTATGACAGAGGGAAGGTCATTGATGATGCAGCTGAAGATTATTGTGCCTCATGAGGGACTCCTCGGGGTGTTCTGAGGGACTCCTGCAGAGATGTCCTGGAGCTGAGATGACTGACCCTCCTCAACCACAACCATCTTTCTTTGTGACAGGTATGACTCAAACCATGGAGAGTTTGCCTGCTGATACTAAATGATTCCGATTTTGCCAGGGCTCCTTGATGCCATACATGGTCAAATGCGACCTTGATGACAAGGGCTGTCACTCTCACCTCAGGTCTGGAAGTCAGCTCTTTTGTCCATGTTTGAAACAAGGCTGTAATGAGAACAGGAGCTGAGTGACAATGGCAAAAGGCAAACTGGGCGTCACTGAGCAGGTTATTGCTGAGCCGATGCTGCTTGTTAGCACTGTTGATGATCCCTTCCATCACTTTACTGATGAAGCTGCCATCAACAGTGGGAAACCAGATAGGAGTCAGAACATAAGTAAGTTAAATATAGACCTTGAAAAAACTAAGTTATTACAACACAGTCGACATGGCTTTGCCAATTGAATGTCGTGTCTCACAATTTTAATTGAACTCTTTGTTGAGTTGGGATACGGGCAGTGGATGAGGGTTGTGCTGTAGATGTCATATTTTCTACAATAAAGACTCATGTAAAACAACTGTCTAACTGCTATTTTCCATCACTGTCTCTGCAGATTGGAAAAGAGGTTTGACGAGGTAGAGAGGAAGGTTTCATTAGTGAGACAATCTGGAACAAGAGGACATAGTTTAGGATAAGGGGCTGACAGATTTAAACAGAGATGAGGAGAAATTACTTCCCAAAAGATCATGAATCTGTGGAATTCCCTCCCCCTTGAATGGAGTGGATAGCAGGACACAGAGTACATTTAAGGAGGGCATGGACAGATTTTTAATGGGTAATGTGTTGGAGGGTGACAGAGAGGAAGACTTGCTGTGAGTATTCAGGGGTTTGGGTGTGGAGGGTGCAGTAGAGGTTTACCAGGATGCTGCCTGTATGAGCTTTGAGGAGACTCTAGACAAACTCAGGCTGTTTTCCTTAGAGCAGCGGATTCTGAGGGGAGACTCCGTGGAAATGTATAAAATTATGAGACACATAAATAGAGTTAAGTCAGAATTCTCTTTCCAAGAATTGAAATGTCTTAAACTAAGGAGCATACATTGAAGATGAACATGGGAAAATTCAAACGAAATGTGTGACATGGTTTGTTACCATAGAGGGTGGTTGGTGTCTGGAACGCAGTGTCTGGGTGGCAATGGAGGCAGAAATGATAGGGATGTTTCAGGGGCTTTTAGCCTCATAAGCAGATGGATGTGCAAGTTAAAGAGGGATATGGAGCAAGTGCCCACCAACCAGTTGGAACTACCAGTTACTAAATAAATGCAGACAGAGGTGAATATATTTGCAGGAATGGTGGGCAGCAACCTCATAGAAAACATAGATTAGAAATCAGACAGTGTCATGGTTGTTGTATTGGTCAGGAGATCCCGCACTGCTTTGGAGACCAGGGAAAGATCTGAAGAGACTGCATTTCCCCAGAACAGCATCACAATGCTCACCAGGTTCGAGAGTAGATCCGGAAAATGCAAGCAGGGATATAGCACAGGACTCGTCGAAAACTTTTGTTTGGAGTTAAAACTTTCCCTTGATTGTTATCCACAAATTAAAAGGCTACGTTGTTTCCAAGAAACAAATATCAATTCGGTGCTGGAATATGTCTGTGGCAGTGTAATAGGACCTGCAATTGTAAATATGTGCAGACGTATTAACCAGGCACTAACACATAAAAAGTCACATGATCTGAGTGGTATTTCCCGAATTATATTAGGTTCCCTACAGTATGCAAACAGGCCCTTCAGCCTACAAGTCCACACTGACCCTCCGAAGATTAACCCACGCTGACCCATTTCCATTTGACTAATGCACCTAACGTTATGGGTAATTGACCTGACCCGCACATCTTTGTACTGTGTACCTGGAAGAAACACACGCTGACAAAGGGAGAATGTGCGAACTTCACACAGACAGTCGTCCGACGCCAGAATCGAAGCTGGGATCCTGGCGCTGTGAGACAGCAGTGGTAACCACTGAGCCACAGTGCCGTGCATTATAGAGTATTCCAGACTAAATGTTAACAATTCAGTGTGCTCAACAAAGGATTGCCCTCTACCTCCGATTCTTACAGTCAGCCCATTGTTTTAGTCTGTCCTAATAAACTGCATATACTCTCTCTGAAAAGAGAAGCAGATTTATGATTTCAATGTCAGCTGACTCTCAGTGACTGTGAACGCTCAACTTTATCTCTACAGACGCCACACCTGCAGTGTCCACAATATTTTACTTTGTGATTTAGACTCTAGCTTACACTCTTACACAATTGCCCTCGTTTAATTACTTCTTATATTTATCACCTACTTATCCCACTTCAAAAAGATGTTGATGAAATTTCGTTGAGCTAAAATGTTCACTGTGTATAATCCCACCTACCTGATCTATTGAGTATTCCCAGCCATGTCCTTCCGAGGGTTGGACATTTATCCATCGGCAAAGTCTCACAACGTCAGTCTGTGGAAAGATTTCCCGAATCAGCTGAAGATTTCTCCAGAACCAGCCAGTAATCTGTGGAAAGGTGATGTGCTTTCTGTCCTGGAATCTTTAGGGTTAAGTCCATTGAGAGACATTTCACATTAATTCTGTCGGATCAATGCTAGTATTGAGTCAATTCAGATTCCATCATTAATCAGACCGATTTTTATTTAAGCATGACCGCCATCAATGCATCAGGATCTCAGCATTATTCGCGTTTGTGGGTCAGCATTGAGTCCAAGGTCATTAATATTCATTGCATAAAAATTCTTTCTCACATTCTCCTTGTGGAACATCCCCAAACTGATGTAACTCTTCTCTAATCCATTGTGTTCAGCTAATGGAAACAGCTTCATTTTCTTTACCTTGTGCTAACCGATCAGAAACTACTGCTCCCACTCTGTCAAATCTCCACTCAGTGCCGATTTCTACACTCTAACCTCATCACTGAAAGCTCTCATTATCTAAACATCCTGGTAAATCTCCTGGGTCCCCTGTCAGGAACCTTGCCGTCCTTCCCAGTGTGTGGGGGATCTCTAGTTTGCACAAACCCAGATGCTCTGTGTTCCTGTGGCGGATGTCATCACACAGTGACAATGACACAGTGACATTACCCCCATCCTGGGCATTCCCTGAAATTTAAGGGTTTTCTCTGACACCAGAGTTCGTATAGCTTTCCAATTGCTCCACCTGAAACTTCTCAGGAGTTTTTTAAAAAGTGAAATTCGTTCAGAGCTTTTTGAGCTTTCTTCTCCAATGTCATTCCTTTTGTGCTGCGCTCTGTTCTATGTGTAATGTTTCATGTTTCTTGGACTGCGATGGCTCCTTACTGTTGATCTGAATCTATGTCCATCCATTACTCTGTCTCACCTCTACAGTCCCTGATCACCACATTGTCATTGTCTCCAGTCCACTTTAATAATGAGTGTATTTTAGCTCAGTTAGGAATGTAACTACGGCTTATTGCAACTGTGTTGAAATGAGTTTCCCCCACTGCTCATGTGTTGCTAATTTACAATTTTTTATCTTCCCTCAGTTTCTCTCCAATCACATTTTTTTCCTTACACTACAGTGCATTTCTCTTATGTTTCTGAGCTTATAGTCACGATAAAATTGAGAACTGTTCTTATTCCCATCTGAAGCATGAACTGTGTTTTATTCTCTCCATAGATCCTGCCCAACTTTCTGAGAATATCCAGCACTTCGTTTGGGATGACAGACTTCCAGCAGCTGCAGAACTTCTCCATCATTTGATGACAGACGTTGCTCCTACAACTGATTCTAACACAGACAGGGCAATTCAGAGCCAGGTGTATAAGGTTGGACATTGGTGGAAGAAGGTGATCCCTGGCCTCCACTGCTGCTCTATTTGCACCAAGTCACAGTATCGTTGAATGCATACCACTTAGAGTGAACCTTCAGAGCTCATTGTGTCTATGGGAGCTTTCTGCAAGAGAAATTCAGATTGATCCGTTCCAGTGTCATCTCCTAGCAGCTAGAATGTTGGGAAGATCAGATTGAGCGTTAGATTCCAGGGAAGATCATGTTGAGCAGGTATATTATAGAAATGATCAGATTGAATGTGTAGGTTCTAGGCAAGATCAGGTGGAGCAGATATATTATAAGGAAGGTCAGTTGAGAAGGTTTATTCTAGGGAAGATCAGATTGAGTGGTAGATTCTTGGGAAGATCAGGTGGAACAGATAGATTCCAGGCAAGTTGCGGTTGAGCGGGTGAAATATAAGGAAGATCATGTTGAGTAGGGGGATTCTGGGGCAAATCATATTGAACAGGTAGATTCCAGGGAAGATCAATTTGCTGAATGCACATTGTCCATAAAATGCAAAGCAACATTGTTTCCGCAGCTAATGAGATACTCTGAAGCTGGTATGTGCATTCCTATTTGCAAATCTGTATTCTTGGAATTTTGTTTTCACTGCCAAGACCAGTCGATGTTGCCATTCCGCAGTTGTCTGTTGGGAACCTGATGTTTAACCTTTGAACGACTGCCGTGTGAGTGCTGACAGTGCTCCCACAATGCTGTTAGGTCAGGAGCTACAGATTATTCACCTAGTGGTGATGAAAGAACAACATCTGTCCAGATCAACAAACCTCCTCTTCCCTCAGTCTGTTCCTAAAGAGCACAGCATCATGTTTAGGCCCAGACCAGGGGGAAGGATCCCTTCAGTGAAATACATCAGTCAATCATCGGCTCCTGTGGTTGCTTCACCCTAGTTCTCATCTCACTAATTATCCATTTCATTCAGCACAGTTTCACAACTTGTAATTGTGGTTTTGTAAATTATCTCACACACTTCTTTTTAATAAATTCATGGCATGTGGACAGTGCTGGCCAGGCCAGGATTTTATGTCCTTTCCTCATTTTCCCAGAGGGCAGGTCTGGATTCAGACCGAGTACAGACCAGGGGAGGATGGCAGATTTCCTGCCCAACAAAACATTAGTGAACCAGGTGGGGTTTTCTGACAATCAGCAATAGTTTCATGGCCATGAGCCGCTTCATCCCAGGTTTTTAACAACAATAGATCCCACCTCTGTCATAGCAGGATTTGAACCCAAGTCTCCAGAACGTCACCGAGATCTCTGGATTAATAGTCTCGTGATAATACCACAATGCCATCACCTTCCCTGTTTTAATACAGTTTCAAGTAATTTACAGTCTATCAGTGGGGAGGATTTGTAATTGGAAAATTGAAACAAAAGTAAACGTCAGGATTTGAGAGAGTCACCCAGTTTATTATTGTACCCTGAATACCATTGGGGTTTGAACATGAAATGGAAGAGCATGATTAAGTGTTGAGAAACCAGGCACATGTTCTCAACACAGACAAGGTTTTAGCTGATCATGTGACCTGTCAAGCGACAAGTGGATTCACACTGTGGAAAAACTATGCGGACTCTGAGAATAATGTGATGGGATACAGATCACCATCTGAACTGGAAACTCATCAATGCAGTCACACCAGGGAGATACCATTCACCTGCTCCAAGTCGAACCAGAGTCCTTACAGTGCAGAAAGAGGCCATTTAGCTCATCAAGTTACACCGACCTTCCAATGATATCACACCCAGACCCGGCACCTTACTCTCAACCCCATAACCCTGTACTTTAACATGGCCAATCAACCTAACCTACATATCTATGAACTGTTGGGGAAGACCTATTTGCCAGCACTTGGTCCATATCTCTCTAAACCCTTCCTATTCATATACCCTTCCAGATGCATTTAAATGCTGTAATTATACCATTCTCCACCACTTCCTCTGACAGATAATTCCATACATGCACCACCCTCTGCATGAAAACGTTGCCACTTCTGGTCCTTTTACATCTTTCCGCTGAACCTATGCCCTCTAATTCTGGACTCCCCCACCCCAGGGAAAATACTTTGTCTAATTACACTGTCCAGGCCCCTCATGATCTTCTAAACCTTTATGAGGTCACCCTTCAGCCTCCCACACTCCAGGAAAAACAGCCAAAGCCGATTCAGCCTCTCCCTATAGCTCAAATCCTCAAATCCTGGCAACATCCTTGTAAATCTTTTCTGAACCCTTTCAAGTTT
Organism: Chiloscyllium plagiosum; assembly: GCF_004010195.1. NCBI lineage: Eukaryota > Metazoa > Chordata > Chondrichthyes > Orectolobiformes > Hemiscylliidae > Chiloscyllium > Chiloscyllium plagiosum. The sequence goes on along the minus strand of NC_057746.1, from coordinate 7,848,079 downwards.
CACAAAATCTTTCTGATAGGAAGGAGACACGAATTACATACAATATTCCAAAAAATTGCCGAACCAATGTCCTGTAAAGACGAACATGACCTCCCAACTCCTATACTCTCCCTTGGACCCTAATAATCCCTTGGACCTGACCATTAAGTGCATAATTCCATCTCTGCTTTGCTTTCCCAAAATGCAGCACCTCGCATTTATCTAAATTAAACTCCATCTGACACTCCTCATCCCATTGGCCCATCTGATCAAGATCCCATTGTAATCTGAGGTAAGCTTCTTCACTAGGGTGTAGGTTTGCTTACTGAGCTGTAGGTTTGATACCCAGATGTTTCATTACCTGGCTTGGTAACATCATCAATGGCGTCCTCCAAGTGAAGCGAAGCTGTTGTCTCCTGCTTTCTATTTATATCTTTCTCCTGGATGGGGTTCCTGGGGTTTGTGGTGATGTCATTTTCTGTTCATTTTCTGAGGGGTTGATAGATGGCATCTAGACTTATGTTCTTGTTTATAGCGTTGTGGTTGGGGTGCCAGGCCTCTACGAATTCTCTGGCATGTCTTTGCTTAGCCTGTCCCAGGATAGATGTGTTGTCCCAGTCGTAATGGTGGTTTTTTTCATCCGTGTGTAGGGCTATGAGGGAGAGGGTCTTTTTGTGGCTAGCTGGTGCTCATGTATCCTGGTGGCTAACTTTCTTCCTGTTTTGTCCTACGTAGTGTTTGTGGCAGTCCTTGCATGGCATTTTATGGATGACGTTGGTTTTGTCCATGGTTTTCTTCACTTTCCACGACACTTCCAATTTTTTATGTCATCAGCAAACTTATTAATTATACCTCCTATGTACACATCCAAATCATTTACGTAAATGGTGAAACGAAGTCCTTGTGGCACTCCACAGGTCACAGGTCTCCCGTCTGAAAAGTAACCTCCCACCACCACCCTCGGTCTTCTACCTTTGAGATAGGTCTGTAGCCAAATGGCTAGTTCTCCTGTATTCTCTGAGAGCTAACCTTGCTAACCAGTTCTCCTATGGGGAATGTTGTCGAACACCTTACTAAAGTTCATAGAGATCAAGTCCACCGCTCTGCCCTCATCAGTTCTCTTTGGTACTTCTTGAAAACACTCAATCATGTTCGTGAGGCATGATTTCCCACGCACAAAGCCATGATAACTATCCCTAATCAGTCGTCGCCTTTCCAAATACATGCATATCCTGTGCCTCAGGATTCCCTCCAACAACTTTCCCACCACCGACATCAGGCTCACTGATTTGTGGTTCCCTGGCTTGTCCTTACCTTCCTTCTTAAACAGTGGCACCACGTTAGCCAACCTCCAGCCTACAAGCACATCACCTGTGAGTGTCGATGATACAAATATCAAAGCAATCACTTTCCTACGTTCCCACAGAGTGCTAGGATACACCTGATCAGGTCCTGGCGATGTTTCCACTTGTATAATTCAGGATATCCAGCTCCTCCTCCTCTGTAATATGGACGTTTTCAAAATGTCACCATTCACTTCTCCACATTCTCTATCTTCATCCAATTCTGGAATTGGACCGAGGTCCCTCAAGCTGTGAGCCAGCATGCCTAAGCAGTGTGCCACAATGCGGTCCCTTACTGAGGGAATGGATTCACTCAATTATCCAAACTGTTGATACATGACCACATTCACACTGGGGAGTTGGAATTTAAATTTTCAAATTGTGGGGAATGGAGTAAAAGTGCTTGGGAAGTGACACACCATCAATGTGTCGTGGGCGGCACGGTGGCACAGTGGTTAGCACTGCTGCCTCACAGCGCCAGAGACCCGGGTTCAATTCCCGCCTCAGGCGACTGACTGTGTGGAGTTTGCACGTTCTCCCTGTGTCTGCGTGGGTTTCCTCCGGGTGCTCCGGTTTCCTCCCACAATGCAAAGATGTGCTGGTTAAGTGAATTGGCCATGCTAAAATTACCCGTAGTGTTAGTTAAGGGGTAAATGTAGGGGTGTGGGTGGGTTACGCTTCAGCGGGTCGGTGTGGACCTGTTGGGCCGAAGGGCCTGTCTCCACACTGTAAGCAATCTAAATGTGTACGCACTGAGAGGAGGCCACTCACATGTTCTCACTGCGGACCTGGGTTCAGGCAACCAGCTCATCCGAGGGGAAGTGGTGAGGCCTATGGCAAGGGTGGGGGCAGCAGGGGAGGGGCCAGGGGTAGGGGACCATTCACCTGATCAGAATGTAGAAAAGGATTCACTCATTTATTCTTTTGTCTGGCACATCAACAAGTTCACACTGACCTTTTAACAATTCACATGCTGAAATGCCTATAAAGTAGCAGAACTCTGACTTCCCATCCATTCGTTCGTACATGAGAGACCATTCAGGTGCTCTCACAGGTTGGCTGGCTTCAAGTGTTCTTCCCACCTCAGTGTACACCAGTGAGTTCACACGGGGAAGAGACTGTTCTCCAGTCAGGATGATGGGGAAGGATTTACTTTGTCATTGCACTTACAAAGACACCCCTCATGTCACAAGAAACTACAGTTATTGAATTGTTCTAGGCACCAGCCCAGTTGCAGGGGTAAATATTCTGGGTAAATGTCAAATAAAAGACAATGTCCTATTCAACTGACATGTCATGTCACAGAGTCACGGAGACAGAATTGGACAGCGCAGAAGAAGACCCTTCGGTCCAACTGGACAATCAGATATCCTAACCCGATCAAGGCCCATTTGCCAGCACTTGGCCCATATCCCTCTAAACCTTTGCTATTCGTGCACATATCCAGATGCCTTTTAAATGCTGCAATTGTACGAGCCTCCATCACTTCCTTTGGCAGCTCATTCCATATGTGCAACACCCTCTGCATGAAAAATATCTTTCCCCTCTCACCCTAAACCGATACCCTCTAGTTCTGGACTCCCCCACCCCAGGGAAAAGACCTTTTCTGTTTACCCTATCCATGTCCCTCATGCTCCATAAGATCACTCTTCAGCCTCCACGCTCCAGTCAAAACAGCCACAGCCTATTCAGCCTCTCATTGTAGCCAAAACTCTCCAACCCTGACAGTATCCTTGTAAATCTTTTCTAAACCCTTTCAAGTATCACAGCACTGGTGGCATGGTGGCTCAGTGGTTAGCACTGCTGCCTCGCAGCACCCGGGTTCCAGATTCGATTCCAGCTGCAAGTGACTGTCTGTGGGGAGTCTGAACATTCTCTCTGTGTCTGCATGGGTTTCCTCGGGGTGCTCCGGTTTCCTCCCACACTCCACAGATGTGCAGATCAGGTGAACTGGCCATGCTAAATTGCCCATAGTGTTATACGCATTTTTCAGAAGGAAGTGGGCCTGGGCGAGATACTCTTCGGAGTGTTGGTGTGGTCTGGTAGGGCCAAAGGGCCTGTTTCAACACTGTAGGGAATCTAATCTAATCTTACATCCTCGTACAGCAGGGATACCGAATTTGCACACAATATTCCACATGTTGCCTAACCAATGTCTTTTACAGCCACAGTACCACACGCGCCCAACTCCTCAACTGAATGCATAAACCAATAACTACAAGCATGTCAATGACCCCTTCACTATCCTATCTAACTGCAACTCCACTTTCAAATACCTGTGAACATAAGAACTAAGAACAAAAGACTATACAGCACAGGAACAGGTCCTTTGACCCTCCAAGTATGCGCTGTTACGCCTTGCCCTTCCCTTAGCTGCCTTCACTTAGAGCATCCAAATCCCTCTTTTCCATCCCTATTCATTTCTACATCCAGGTGCTTCCTGAATTCTGCTATTGTGTCTGCATCCACGACCTCCTCTGGCAACACGTTCCAGGCACACACCACCCTTTGTGTGAAGATCTTGCCTTGCACATCCCTTCTAAATGTCCCCCCTCATACTTTGTGCCTGTGTCCTCGGTAATTGATCCCCTCCACACACTCCATGTACCAATTCAAAATGGCTGAGAGATGACTATGGCAATATACTGATATCCCGGGAGACAGACACACTGACCAAAGGACAGGGTTTGACAGAAGGATATTTGGATGTCGAGATGGTAACTGGGTAAAACATTGTCCAAGCCTGAAATCAAATCGGAGTGTTCTTATATCGAATGACAGATACCCAGGAGTGAGTTACAGACTGGAATATCATCGAACAGTGAAGTATGGTTTATATTGAGAAGAACAGATCCCCGGGAGGGACTTACAGACTGGAATATAATCAAAAAGTTCAGGGCAGTTTATATTGAGAAGAACTGATTCCCAAGAATGAGTTACTGACTGGAATCTCATCGAGAAATTCATTGCGGTTGATGGGCAGAGACACTGAAGCATGGGAGTGAGTTAGAGGTAGGAATCTTAATGAGGGATGCAGAGTAGTTTCCATTTAGTGTGATAGATACATGGAAGTGAATTACAGATTTAAATCTCATCGAGAGCTTTATAGACAGAATACAAGATACCCTGGAGTGAGTTGCAGACTGGAATCCAATTTAAAAGTTTGGGATGGTTCATGTACAGAGTCGCAGAGATATGGGAGTGAATTACAAATTGGAATTTAATTGAGCTATTCGGGGTGCTTTACATATGGAATAGCACAGACCCAAGAGTAAGTAACAGAGTGGAATTTAAATGCGAAGATTTGGGGTGGTTTACCTGTAGAATGACAGATACTCAGGAGTCAGTTACAAACTAGAATCTAATCGAGGGATTCGGGGTGGTTTATGTATGGAATACTTTATACCCAGGAGTGTCCGACAGGCTGGAATCTAATTTCGGGATCGACTTGGTTCATATATGGAATAACGGGTATACATGAATGAGTTACAGATTGGAATCTAATTGATGAATCGGAACTTTACTTATATAAAAATAAAATACCAAAAATGAGATGCAAAATGGAAACTAAATGAGGGATTTTAGGTGCATTATGCACAGAATATTAGATGCCTTGGAGCTACTTACAAACTGGAATCTTATTGAAGTGTCTGAGGTGTGTTATACGTTGAAGAACGAATACCTGAAATGGGTTACAGATTGGAATCTGATCGAGGAGGTTGGGTTCGTTTATATACGGAATAACAGATACCCAGGAGTGAGTTATAGACTAGTATTTGATTGAGGAGGGTGGGTTGGTTGCTGCTGTGCTCTTCCAGCAACACTAATCCAGAATCTGGTTTCCAGCATCTGCAGTCATTGTTTTTACCTCTTATATATAGAATAGCAGATACTCAGGAGGAATTACAAACTGGAATCTGATCGAGGAGGTTGGTTTGGTTTAAATATGGAATTACATATACACTGGGCTGAGTTCCAATTATAATCTGATTGAGTAGATTGGGTTCGTTTATACATGGAATAACAGATACCCAGGAATGAGTTACAGACTAGAATCGAATTAAGGTATTCGGGATGGTTTATATATGGAATAATAGATATGCAGGAGCGTGCTACACGCTGGAATCTAATTTCTGGGGATGGGTTAGTTAATATATAGAATAACAGATATACACAAATGAGTTACAGATTAGTATCTAATTGAAGATTCAGGTCGTATTTATATAAAAATAAAATACCCAAGTATGAGTTAAAAACTGGAAACTAACAGAGGGATTTGAAGTGGGTTATATACAAAATAATAGATACCTGGGAGCGAGTTACAAACTGAGATCTAATTGAAGTGTCTGAAGTGGGTTTTATGTTGAAGAACCGATATCCGAAATGAGTTACAGGTTAGAATCTAATCAAAGAGGTTGGGTTGGTTTATACATGGAATAACAGACACCTAGGAATAAGTTGCAGACTAGATTCTAATCGAGGAGGTTGTGTTGCTTTATATATAGAATAACAAATACACAGGAGTAAGTTCCAGACTGGAATCTGATCGAGAACGATTGGTTGGTTTATATATGGAATAACAGATACGCGGGAGTGAGTTCCAGACTAGAATCTGATTGAGAAGATTGGGTTTGTTTATATATGGAATAACAGATACCCAGGAGTAAGTTACAGACTAGAATCTAATTGAAGAATTCGGGGTGGTTTATATATGGAATAATGGATATGCAGGAGTGTGCTAGACATTGGAATCTAATTTCGGGGTCGGGTTGGTAATTATATGGAATAACAGATATATACGAATGAGTTACAGATTAGTATCTAATTGAAGAATCAGGTTGTATTTATATGAAAATAAAATACCCAAGTATGAGTTAAAAACTGGAAACTAATTGAGGGATTTGAAGTGGGTTATATACAGAATAATAGATACCTGGGAGTGAGTTAAAAAAAGAGATGTAATTGAAGTGTCTGAAGTAGGTTTTATGTTGAGGAACAATTATCTGAAATTAATTGCAGATTGGAATCAAATCGAAGAGGTTGGGTTGGTTTATATATGGAATAACAGACACCCAGGTGTGAGTTGCAGACTAGAATCTGATCGAGGAGGTTGTGTTGGTTTATATATATAGAATAACAAATACACAGGATTGAGTTACACACTGGAATCTAATTGAGGTTTCTGAGGTGAGTTATGTATGGAATAACAGATATATGCGAGTGAGTTACAGACTGGAATCTAATGAAGAGGTTCGGGGTGGTATATATATATGGAATACCAGATACTCAATAACAGATACCCAGGAGTAAGTTACAGACTAGAATCTAATTGAAGAATTCGGGGTGGTTTATATATGGAATAATGGATATGCAGGAGTGTGCTAGACATTGGAATCTAATTTCGGGGTCGGGTTGGTAATTATATGGAATAACAGATATATACGAATGAGTTACAGATTAGTATCTAATTGAAGAATCAGGTTGTATTTATATGAAAATAAAATACCCAAGTATGAGTTAAAAACTGGAAACTAATTGAGGGATTTGAAGTGGGTTATATACAGAATAATAGATACCTGGGAGTGAGTTAAAAAAAGAGATGTAATTGAAGTGTCTGAAGTAGGTTTTATGTTGAGGAACAATTATCTGAAATTAATTGTAGATTGGAATCAAATCGAAGAGGTTGGGTTGGTTTTTATATGGAATAACAGACACCCATGTGTGAGTTGCAGACTAGAATCTGATCGAGGAGGTTGTGTTGGTTTATACATATAGAATAACAAATACACAGGATTGAGTTACACACTGGAATCTAATTGAGGTGTCTGAGGTGAGTTATGTATGGAATAACAGATATATGCGAGTGAGTTACAGACTGGAATCTAATGAAGAGGTTCGGGGTGGTATATATATATGGAATACCAGATACAGACAGGAATCTACACAAGGTTTCGATGTGGTTTATGTATGGAGTAACAGATATACATGAATGGGTGACAGATTAGATTTATCGATTTATCAGGGTTTATTTCTCAAAACAAATGCCCAAGTGTGAGTTACAAACTGAGATCGAACTGTAGGGTTTGAGGTGTATTATGTCTGGAATAATTGAAACTTGGGAGTGAGGTACAGTCAGGAATCTAATCAAGGGGTGTGAGGTGGTGAACGTAAACGATATATAGGAGTGAGTTACATATTGGAATCATATCCACAGGTTTGAGGTGTTTTTTTATATGTAGAATAACAGAGACACGGGAGTGAATTACGTATTGGAATCCTATCAATGGGTTTGAGGTTTTTATATGTAGAATAACAGAGACCCCACAGTGAGTTGTATGATTGAATCCTATCAAGGGGTTGAGGTGGGTTTTATGTGTTGAATAACAGAGACCAAGGAGTGAGTTACATGCTAAAATCCTATCAAGGGGATTGAAGTGGTTATTATACGTAGTGAGATGCCTCTGTTCTGCCAGTGGGCAGGGCCTGTCCTGAGATGGCTATAGTGTTATCTGGGACATTGTCTGGAAAGTGGAATTCTGTGAGTGTGACTATTTTCGATTGTTCCTTAGTCTTCGAGAAATATACTGCAGGTCAGTTTTAAGTTTTTTACAAAAAAGAGTTAACCCATTTTATTTATTTGTATCTTAAAATCGAACCAAAATAAATGATTTTTTCTTTGCATTTGAAGATTATTCACTTCAATAATCAGAATGTACACCTAATTAATGCTAAATTTCGTAATGTTAGTAATCAGCTGATTATTGCTCAGTTAAATAACAGCAGTAAACAGCTGATTCATGGTCATACGAGTAAACACATGATCTTTGCACTACCATATACATCAAAAATACGATTGAAAAGGCAGGAATATAAACATAGTGTTGCTAGATCACATTGGCAACTCCAATACAGAATGACCGGCTCCTAAATATCTCCAGACAGATCCCAAACTGGATCTGGAGAGTTATGCAAACATTTTCTGACAACAGACAATTTAGAATCGTCCTTGATCAAGGGTGAAATACATGGAGCAGACATGGCCAATGGCCTAGCTCAAGGGTCAGTGCAATTTTCACCATGTGTGCAAATGAGCTGCCATTGACCATGTCTGGTAAGTTCGTCCATGTTGATGACATCTAGTGTGCCACATAAACTTCGTAACTCTCAACTTTGGAGCAGATCCTTATTGTAGGTCTTAGAAAAGTGATGGATTACATGGCATCTTGCATTGAATCCGTCATCAACAAAATCCAGTGCATGTCAATTCCACCATCCCAGTGTCCAAACAGAATTGTGTATCTACATTGATGTCCAGCATGATCCAAACTAACATTTGTGAGTCAAACTTGAAATTTTATGCAGATATTTTCAATATTGTATTTATCATTAAGGGGAAAGTGCCGTGACTGAAGATCATAAATCATTTGATCATAGCCACTTGATTACCAAAGAAATAAATCCACCCATTTGCTTAGTTCTGGAATTCAGGTCCTTTTGTTCATGTTTGGTCTGAGGCTGGAGTGAAGTCAGGAGTTGAGTGGTGTCACTGAGCAGATTGTTGGTATGTAGGTGCTCCTCCATAGCACTGTTGATGAAGCTTTCATTCACATTTTCATTATTGATATCATATTGATGAGATGGGAATTCGCCAAATTGTCTTTGTCCTGTTATTTATGCACTGCACATACGTGGGCACATTTCCACTCTCTCAGGTAGATATCAGTGCTGTAGCTCAGCAGAAACTGCTTGCCCAGGGGTACAGTATGTTCTGGAGCACATGACATCTGTCCCATTGCTGGGATGTTGTCAAGGTCCCAACTTTTACCCACCAGAGGAGGCCAAGATGGATCAGTCCATCAGCATTTCAGTTTGAAGAGTTCAGTGAATGGGTTCAGCCTGATCTTTGCAATGATTTACTGGGCTCACCCGTTGTTGATTATTGCAGATATATGTGGAACCTCCTCCTGCAATGAGTTGTTTAATTGTTTACCATCATTCACGACTGAATGTAATACGACTGCAGGGCTTAGATCTAATATGTTGGTTGTAGAATTCCTTAGTTGTTTCTGTCACACCCTGCTCATGTAAGTGGCGAATGCGTTGGTGAAGACCACAGCTTGGAAGTCATTGTGAAGCGGGTGGAGAATGGTGACAGAATTCTTGTGGGCATCCCCATTTGCGGAAGATATCCCATAATCCCTCATAAAGTCAAAAGCTTGAAGATTGAAGAAGGCCATGTGCTGTTGCTGCTGTTCCCGGCACTCTGCCTTGATTTGTCACACACTGACAATCCTGGATATTCTGCCTTTTGAGGGGCAGAAGCTCCCGCTGTAGTCTCGGAAGGAGCTATTCAGTCACTGGGTGGAGGCACTGAGGAGGATTCTCACGATGGTCTTTTCCATGACGGACATTGGAAATCTCTCTGTATGATCGGACATGCTTTCCTTCTTGAAGTTGGTCACAATAAAGGCGTCTCTGACATCTCCCAGCATGCACCTTTCATTCCAGAAAAGGATGGTGAGGTGGATTCATGTCAAGAATGTCTCTCATCGGAGAGACATTCTTGACTCATTCCCCGTGGATTCCGTCTATGCTAGTGGCCCTGTTGTTCTGTTGTTGGAGGTGTTTTTGCCCATAGGGTGGATTGGAGGTTTGCTGAGATGGTAGTTTGTAGTGTGTTGTAGGATGGTGTCAGGAACACTTGTGCTGAAGGCTGTGAATTGTTGGAGGAGGCCCACGAAGTGCTCTCCCCAGCGAGTGCTGACCGCCTCTCGGTCTTTGATGAGGGACTCTCTGTGTTTGGTTCTCAGTGGGGTCACTCTCTGGGTACTCGGGCTGGAGATGGCTTTGATTGAGCTGAAGAAGCCGCACACATTGTGGCTGTCAGTGACTCGCTGACTCTCCTACTGACTCTCTCCACCCACCTTTAAGTCACAGCTTCTTTGTTACATCTCGGCCTTCAGTTGTGTCTCCGCTTGTTTCCTTTAGATGGAGTTATGGTGGAGCTGCTGATTTACGAATACCTCACGTTTGCAGTCTCGGAGATCCTGGATCTCCTGCTTATTCTCATTAAGCTAGTCCTGGGATTTCCTAGTCTAGAGGCCAATGGTTTCCACAAAGCTGTTGGCTGGGTACGGTTTCAGGGTTGAACAGATGCTGTGGGCACTCTGTGACTCAGGTATCTTGGTCATCATCAGATCGGCTGTGAGGCATTGCCTGAGAAACATTCCTTCAGCGGGATAGTGATAGTTCGAGGCTGGTGTGGATTGAGTCTTTTGTCTCCTTTGTGTCAGAGCAGAGGCACTGATGGCTGTGATGTACTGCTTCTGGCCCAGGCTGTATCAGAGGTTCATGAGGAGCTTATTTACCGCACAAGGGGATTTGTTGGGACGTCTGACTGGTTTCTTTCTTATGGGATTCCATGGAGACGCTGTTGTGTGTTTATTTTTCAAATATATCTGCCACATTGTTCCTTCAGTTAGCTTTCTCCTGTCATTCATAACCCACTCACTGTCCTTGGAGTGAAAATAAATGATTGTAATTGCAATGTTCATATCATCTCTAATTGAATTTTGGATTTTGTAGTCAATGCTCATGACGTGAGCAGTTCCTTCCGTGGTCTTGGCAGACACTGCATGCTCAGAAATTACAGTGCTGAGAAGTTCTTTCAAACACTCCTTGAGAAGGACAAATAGGTTTGTCCATGAGCTCAGAACAGGGTCTGCCAGAAAAAGGCAAAAATCAATGGCTCAGCTTCGTCACAGGCTTCTTTACCCTCAATTAATCTCAGATTACCCAAACACGATTTATTTAATCCCTGTTCAAACAAGTCCAACATGGTCCTAAATCGGAGGAGACAGTGAGAACTGCTCATGATGGTGACAGAACCGAGAGCGTGCAGCTGGAAAAGCACAGCAGGTCACGCAGCATCCGAGGAGCAGGAGAGTCAACGTTTCAGGCATAAGCCCTTGACATTAACTAAATGTCGATTCTCCTGCTCCTCGGATGCTCCCTGACCTGCTGTACTTTTCCAGCACCACACTTTTCGAACCAGATTCCTGAAGCAGAGCTTGGTCTTCAATTTTCTGGGACTTTCCCTGCCATTAGCTCCAGACCTACCGTCATTGGGACCATGTGATGGTTGATGTGTAGTGACCACTCCACGTTAAAGGAATCCTCAAACAGGCAGCTTCCATCTCAACTCTGCCCCATCGCCAAATTAATTTTGGGAGCTGGAACGTCAGTAACCTGATGGATAACACCAACAAAAGATCTGAATGACACACTGCTCTCATCGCCCAGCATTACAACATTGCCAGGTCAAGCCTGGATAGTGTCCACATCTTCCAACAGCGGATGTTCGCAGATAAAGGGACGGCTAGAAAATGGAAAGGCTTCATAAATGAGATAATGAGAGTCTTAAAATGCATAAAGTTGGATAAATCAGCAACACCTGATCAGGTGTATCCTCGAACTCAGTGGGAAGCTAGGGAAGTGATTGATGGGCCTCTTGCTGAGAAATGTGTGTAATCGATAGTCACTGATGAGCTCCCAGAAGTTTGGAGGTTAGCCAATTTGATGCCACTATTTAAGAAAGGTAGTAACGAAAAGCCAGGGAATTACAGACTGGCGAGCCTGACATCGGTGGTGGGCAGGTTGTTGCAGGGAATCCTGAGGGACAGGATGCAAATGCATTTGGAAAGGCAAAGACTGATTAGGGATAGTCAACATGGCTTAGTGAATGGGAAATCATGTCTCACAACTTGATTGAGTCTTTGGAAGAAATAACAAAAAGATTGATGAGGGCAGAGCAGTGGACGTGATCACATGGACTTAATTAAGGCATTTGATAAGGTTCCTATGGGAGACGGGTTAGCAAGGTTAGATCTCATGGAATACAGAGAGAACTAGCCATTTGGATACAGCAGTGGGTCAAAGGTAGAAGACAGAGGGTGGTGGTGGACGGTTGCTTTTCAGACTGGAGGCCTGTGACCAGTGGTGTGCCACAAGAATTGGTGCTGGTTCCACTGCTCTTCATCATTTATGTAAATGATTTGGATGTGCGTAAGCGAGGGATGGTTAGCAAGTTTGAAGATGACACCAAAACTGGAGGTGTAGTAGACAGCAGAGACGGTTATCTCAGATTACAAAAGGACCTTGATCAGATGAGCCAATGGGCTAATGAGTGGGAGATGGAGAAAATTTAGAATTTAAATAAATGTAACGTGCTGCATTTTGGAAAAGCAAATCTTAGCAGAACTTTAACACTTAATAATAAGATCCGAGGGAGTATTGCTGAACAAAGAGACCCTGGAGTACAGGTTCATAGCTCCTTGGGAATGGAGTCACAGGTAGCGAGGATAGTGAAGAAGGCATTTGTATTGCTTTCTTTTATTTGTCAGAGTATTGAGTATAGGAGTTGGGAGGTCGTGTTGCGGCTGTACATGAATTGGGTTGGGCCACGTTTTGAATATTGTGTGCAATTCTTGTCTCTTCATATTGGAAGGATGTTGTGAAATTTGAAAGGGTTCAGAAAAGATTTACAAAGATGATGCCAGGGTGGGAGGATTTGACCTATCGGGAGAAGCTGAGTAGGCTGGGGCTGTTTTCTTTAAAGCGTTGGAGGCTGAGGGGTGACCTTATAGAGGTTCATAAAGTCACGGGGGACATGGATAGGGAAAGCAGACAATTTATTTTCCCTCGGGTGGGGGAGTCCAGGATAGAGGGCATACGATTACGGTAAGAGGGAAAGATTTAAAAGGGATCTAACTATGCAAAGTTATCATGATGAGGATAATGCATGTATGGAAGTGGTGAAGGCTGGTACAATTAAAGCATATAAAGGCACCCAGATGGATACATAAACAGCAAGTGTTTTGAGGGATATGGGCCAAGTGCTGACAAATGGGACGAGATTTCGTTAGGATATCTTTTCAGCATGGACGATTTGAACCGAAGTGTCAATTTCCATGCTGTACATCTCTATGACTCTATTACTCTATTTATACAATGAATGTTTGAGTAAATCAGGAGTTGCAAATGGTTCTGTGCATTTTACAACCATTAGTGAGTGTCCTACGTCTGACCTTATGATGGAAGAAAGCTGGTTGGTGTAGCAACTAAATATGGTTGGGCCAAAGACACTATCCAGAAAAAAGGTAGGGCTCCTTGATGCCTCAGTCAAATGTGACCTTTTCGTCAAAGGCAGTCCCTGTCACTTAGGCCTGGAAATCATCTCTTTTTCCATGTGTGTACCAAAAGCTTAATGAGATCAGAAGGATTAGATTATATTATTAGGTTATCTCACTTTAGGAGGGATGTTATTAAATTGAAAGGGTGCAGAATGATTTACTAGGATGTCACAGAGACTAGAATGTTTAAGTTATAAGGCTAAGCTGGATAAGGTGTGCTTTCTCACTTGGAGGTTCAGGGGTGACCATTATAGACATGTATAACATCATGAGGGGCATAGGTAAGGTGACAGCCAAAGTATATTCACCAGGTTAAGAGAGCCCAAGACAACATACATATGGTTAAGGTGAGAGGGAACGATTTAAAAGGGCCCGGAGGGTGATATTTTCACAAACAGGTGTGTGTATATGGAACAAGCTGCCAAAGAAAGTGGTAGAAGTTGGTACAATTGCAACGTTTAAAAGACATGGACATGGACATGGACATGGATCTGGACATGGATTAGAGGAATGTGGGCCAAATGCTGGAAAATGGGACTATTTTGGTTTAGGAAACTGGTCAGATCGCATATTTTGGGAATGTTTTCATACTGTATGACTCTGAGATCAGGCAGTGCGTTACCTGGTCGGGGAAACATCACCCACTCGATGTCAACAGTGAAAGAACAGCAATCCCGTTCCAAGTCTTCATGGTGTGTGACATGTAGGGGGCTTTTCAGATGGTTCCACATATCTGATGCCCTTTTTCTTTGGCATCAGACAGGTTGCAGGCCTGTGAGGTGCTCTCTAAAGAACCTTGATGAGTAATTGCTGTGATTTCTGTTGCCTCTGGATTTTGTTGGTGGAGAGAGTGAATTTGCAGGTTGTGGATGGGATACAACATGGCGTGCTGATTTGTCCTGTCAAATGTCAAGCTTTTCAAGTGTTGCTCATCCTGCCAAATTGGATATTATGTCATCACTTTACTGACTTGTGTCTTGTCAGTGATGGATGCTTTCTACATTAACTCTCTCTATCCCTTTTAAGATTTAGAGATGCCGGTGTTGGACTAGGGTGCACAAAGTTAAAATTCGCACAACATCAGGTTATAGTCTAACAGGCTTATTTAGAAGCACTAGCTTTTGGAGCGCTGCTCCTTCATCTGGTGATTGTGGAGAATGACATTATAAGATGCAGAACTTATCGCAAAAGTTTACAGTGTGATGTAAGTGAATTTATATATTGAAAAAGACCCGGATTGTTTGTTAAGTCTCTCATAGTACATAGAACATAGAACAATACAGCACAGAACAGGCCCTTCGGCCCACGATGTTGTGCCGAACATTTGTCCTAGCTTAAGCACCCATCCATGTACCTATCCAATTGCCGCTTAAAGGTTACCAATGATTCTGACTCTACCACTCCCACAGGCAGCGCATTCCATGCCCCCACCACTCTCTGGGTAAAGAACCCACCCCTGACATCTCCCCTATATCTTTCACCCTTCACCCTAAATTTATGTCCCCTTGTAACACTCTCTTGTACCCGGGGAAAAAGTTTCTCACTGTCTACTCTATCTAGTCCTCTGATCATCTTATACACCTCTATCAAGTCACCCCTCATCCTTCGCCGTTCCAATGAGATAAAGGCCTAGCACTCTCAACCTATCCTCGCACGACCTATTCTCCATTCCAGGCAACCACACTAAGAACCCTACCGTTAACCCTGTATTCCGCATTCTTATTTGTCTTTCCAAAATTGACAACCTCACACTCATCTTTTAGAATGGTCATGTTGATGTCAGTGTTTTCATATGTAAATCGCAAAACCTTTTTTAAAGGTTACGTTCTCAAGTGCATTTTAACAGTTGGTGTCATGTCGACCGAGATAAGGTATTGTAGGTGTTAACTCCCTGTTAGGTTGTCTGTGCCACAAAGGTCGGACTGATTCTGAAAAAAAAAAGATTTACGGAATCTTCCATGGATTCATGCAGGTTTTGAGCAAAGTAAAATGTAATTCTACAAGTACAAATTAACCCCACAAACTTATATGTGTATGTGTACTTGTAGGTGTGTGGGGGGCGGGGTTGGGGGGCGGGGATTATGAGTGTCTGTGAGAGGGTGGGGGATTATGAGTGTCTGTGAGAGGGTGTGTGCATGCGTGTGAGTGTGAGGGTAAAGGGGTCTAAGTCTGTGAGGAGGCGTGTGTTGGAATGAATTTGTGAGTACATGAGACAGAATCTGAGTGTGTGCGTGCGTGTGTGTGTGTCCCACTAAGTGCAATCCCACTAAGCGATTTTGTCATTTGCAAATTTGAAAATATTGTAAATGGCCCCCACATCCAAATCATTGTGAACTGCAGTGGCCAAGAACTGATCCTTCTGGTAACAGCTTGACAACCTGAGAATGACTTGGACATGACCTTACTCAACATCTTTAATTGCTGCACATAGATTGATTGGAGCTGTAAATAAAATCGACAACAATTTATTCAATAGTGGATAATTCATCAGTAGAAATACAAGGTGATGCTCCAGGTGCAAACTGGAAACCTGAGTGAACACGGTCCCAGTAACTGAGGTGGTGAACACTTTTGAGCTGGTGGATTAATACACTGAGTTACTGCTGATCGTTAACATATGAGATCGGGCATTTATGGATGATGAACTGCTCGTAAGAGGCCAAGATCTTGAGGTGTAGAGAGACAAACATTTCTGGAGAGAACTAGGAAAAAAAAACAAACTCATCAGTTATTCCAAAGCAATTTTTATCCCCAGAGTAATTCCATATCTGGGAGCACAAAGAACAAAGAAAATTTACAGTCCATGAACAGACCCTTCAGCTCTCCAAGCCTGAGCCGATCCAAATTCACTATTTCCCAATTCCTAAACATCTGCATCCCTCTGCTCCCCACCTAATCATGCATCTGTCCAGACGCATCTTAAATGAGTCTACCGTGCCTGCCACTATTATCTCTGCTGGCAACGCATTCCACAACCCATCACCCTCTGTGTAAAGTACTTACCGCGAGTATCCCTCTTAATCTTTCACCTCTCACCTTGACAGCATGACCTTTCGTTACTGAATCCTTCACCCTGTGAAAAAGCTTGTCTCTATCCACCCTGTCTATACCCTTCATGATCTTGTAAACCTCAATCAAGTCCCCTCTCGATCTGCTTGGATCTAATGAAAACAAACCTAACTTACACAACCTCTCTTCATAGCTAGCACCTTCCATACCAGAGAACATCCTCATAAACCTTCTCTAAACTGTCTCCAAAGCGTCCACATCTTTTTGTAAATGTGGCGACTAGAACTATACACAGTATTCTAAATGCGGCCAAACAAATGTCTTGTACACTTTTAACATGACTTGCCAGCTCTTGTACTCAATAACCGTCTGATGAAGGCAAGCATACCATATGTCTTCTTGACCACTATATCCACCTTTGCAGCAAACTTCAGGGTACAATGAACCTGAACTCCCAGATCTCTCTGTTCATCAACTTTTCCCAAGGCTCTTTTGTTTACAATATAATTCGCTCTCGAATCAGACTTCCCAAAATGCATCATCTTACATTTACCTGGATTGAACTCCATCTGCCACATCTCCACCCAACTCTCTATCAAAAGTCTATCTATATTCCCTTGTATTTTTGTCAGTCCCCTATGCTTTCTGCTACTCCACCAGTCTTGGTGTCATCTGCAAACTTGCTGATCATACCAACAGTGCCCTCTTCCAGATCATTTGTATATATCACAAAAAAACTGGCCCCAACAATGATCCCTGTGGAACACCACCGATTTTACCTTTCTCCATTTCGAGAAACTCCCTTCAACTATTACTCTCTATCTCCTATTGCTCAAACATTCTTTATCCACCCATCTAGAACACCCTGCACACCATGTGACTTCACTTTCTCCATTAGTTTACCATGGAGAACCTTATCAAACGCCTAACTAAAGTCCATGTATATATCTTCCACAGCCCTTCCTTCATCTATCAGCTTGGTCACATCCTCAAAGAACTCTATTAAGTTGGCAAGTTATGATACCCCCACACAAAACCATGTTGTCTGCTACTGATAAGCCAAATATAAATATATTTTCCAAACATAAATAGATTTTATCACTCAGTACCTTCGCCAGTAATTTCCTCACAACTGACGTCAGGCTCACTGGTCTGTAGTTACCTGGAATATCCCTTCTACGCTTCTTGAACAGGGGGAGTAACATTGGCAACTCTCCAGTCCTCCGGCAACTCACCTGTGTTTAAGGATGCTACAAATATATCTGTCAGAGCCCCAGTTATTTCCCCTCTTGCCTCCCTCAGCGATCTTGGATAGATCGCTGCTGGTCCTGGGGTTTATTCCACCTTAACAACCTCTAGCCTAACAACACATCTTTGCTACTTATGTCAATGCATGTACGGTAACAGTGATTGCAACCCAGGGATCGGAAAAGCAATAATGGAACAATAGGTTGTTTATGACTGGGCAAGTGGGAAAATACATACAGAATTTGCATTTGTTTTCAGTGTTAAATTTCCGGATTTGAACACTATTAACTGTCAAAAAACCTGAGGAACCTGATACTGGATCATTATCCTTACTTTGGGAATGTTCAGGGAGAGGTCTGGAAGAACCAAAGGGTTTGCTGTTTACATTCAATGGTTTGTATGAATTCAAAGACAGTGTTGATTTTTCTGACAGTCAGAGAAATACAGATCCTCAGTTCTGGTGTGAAGTGTATGATATTGTGTACAGTGTAATCCAGCACAAGCTGCTCGCAAGATGTTCAGTGCTAGTGACCATCTGTCCCACTGCATCCAATTTACTGGAATAGGCTGGGATCCGTGTCTGGGTCTAGGCTGAAATCCTGGGATTTGTTGGTGATAAGCGGAAGGAATATTTCAGCAGGCGTTTTGAGGATCAGACAGTGACAGCAGCTTTTTTCAGACACATGGAGGAGAACGAGATCCTGTACACCACATGCTTCGTAACCCTTCGTACTGCTGGATCCTCGGTCTGTCACTGGGTCTCCTTTTCACAGAAAAAGACATGAAACAGCAGCAAGTTCCCAGTACTATCACCCAGCTCTATTCCTGCTATATTTATAACATTCGGAAAACCATGGTCGAGAGATTGAAGATTCCCGTGATGTGTTACTGAAGCTTGGTGAGATGGCCTTTGTGGACTTGTTGGGCCGAAGGGCCTGTTTCCACACTGTAATGTAATCTAATGTAATCTAATCTAATGGTCGAGAGATTGAAGATTCCCGTGATGTGTTACTGAAGCTTGGTGAGATGGCCTTTACAGGAGTCTCTGAGAAGAAGATTGTGTTTAGGTCCAGTACATCCAGCAACCCTCCGAGTTCTTGTCTGGCTTCATGATGGAACTATTGGAGAGAGATGATTCTGTCTGCAGTGTGGTTTACACATTCCCACATCCAACCATCCAAGAGTTCGTAGCTGCTCTGGTACAATTTCTGGATATCAAAGGTCCTCAGTGAAGCCCACTGCAAGGAAAATGGGCAGTTTGAGAGATTCCTTCATTTTGTTGCTTGTGTCCCCTCCTCACTGACAGCTCGGCCCTTGGAGGAGTTTCAGGGTCAATTTCTTCATCAAATAACCTGCGAAGTGATTGGGTGAAAGTGATGGTTAAGTAACAAATTACAAACTCAGCAAGTGAAATTCATAGACAGCAACTCCTGAGAATATGGCAAAATATGTTTGAATCTCAGATCAAAGGACTAGCTGGATCCACATTCGCATTTCGAAAAGTATTTAAACGTAATGGATTGAGGACTGTGCTATCATATCTTATGTCAGCGAGTTCTATGGCACACTCAAACACCTCGATGTAGGTGACTGTTGCACTCATTATGAAGAATTTCAGTATCTGGCTCCCAAATGCCAACTGTTGAAGTAATGAAATGTTGGTTTCTGTAACTGCTGCTACATTTTTCAATGTCATTAGCTATGCTAACATTTCGCGATCATGAGAAAACATCCTCTTCTTCACAGAGGCACAAAGCTTTATTGAAGAAGCAATGGGATCATGGTACCATGGCCTGTCAGGGTTGGGAATGAAACCTTTGCAAACAATTGTTGGAAATGTTGCAATTCCTCCCAGCTTTTAGAAGAAATTCATCATGAAATCATGATCAAGCATTTTATTTACAAGATTTAACAATGCACGGACATGTTATGCATTTCAAGCATCAATGTAGTTAAAACAAAATAGCAGTATTTCTCATATTACAGCTTCTATAAAATGTACACGAGACAAATTAACTGCCATATAACCTATATAGTCAAACAGACGTTGACTTAGAAAATTAGACAAAGGATTTTTCAAAGAATTGTTTAATAGAATTGTTCTCAATTATCATTGAATAATGAAATCTAAAGATTTAAAGAGTGAAATCTAAACAATTTGAAGGCTCCTTGCAGACCTGTTGCAGTTATATCTTATTTGGTAGCTCTGTATGAAATAACGAGGGAGATTTCCACAAGTCCATATTTGTGCTGGTTTCCACAAACACTGTTTGGTAAAATCCCCATTATAGTCATTGACTGGTCATTAGGTCTTTGTGGCTGAGGATCTATGGAATCATGAAACTTTCAGAAATTATCCCAAAGTAGAACACTAATTTGGCTTGAAATTAATGCAGGCACATTGATAGTGACTAAAGCTTGAGGAGATCATTCATTATATAACAGGATACTTAAACTTAATAAACAATCAGAATAAACTCCTGTTATTCAAAACACCTGGGTAACATGTAAAATAAGAATTAACACTACTTCACAGCATGGGTGACACTCGAATATTTAACTGAGTAATGTATTGGTTTGTTATTTTTCATGCAAAGTCATTGAGTCATGCAGCACGGAAATAGACCCTTTTGTCCAACTCGTCTACTCTGAACATGTTCCCAAAGTACTACCTGCCTGCGCATGACCCTCCAAACCTTGCCTATTCATCCACTTATCCAACTGTCTTTTAGACGTTGTAATTATGCGCATATCCACCATTTCCTTTGGTTGGGGGGAGCGTGGGGGTTGTGGTTGGAGTTTTGGGTGTGGGGCGGCACAGTGGCTCACTGGTTAGCTCTGCTGCCTCATAGCACCAGGGACCCGGATTCGATTCCCACCTTGGGTGACTGTCTTTGTGGAGCTTACACATTCTCCCTGTGTCTGCGTGGGTTTCCGCTGAGTGCTCTGGTTTCGTCCCACAATCCAAAGGTGCTCAGGTCAGGTGAATTGGCCACGCTAAATTGCCTATAGCAGTCCATACATTAGTCAGGGGTAAATGTAGGGGAATGAGTCTGGGTGGGTTACTCTTCGGAGGGTGGTGTGGATTTGTTGGGCCGAAGGGCCTGTTTCTATACTGTGGGAATCTAATTTAGTCAAATTCATTCCGCACATGAGCCGCTGTCTGTATTTAGAAATAAATTAGAAATAAATATGTCCTTTTTAAAACTTTTTTTTCTTAAAAATATGGTGCCTAGTTTTGAACTCCACCGTCCTAGGAAAAAGACCTTTGCTATTCACCTTATCTATGTCCCTCACGATTTTGTAAATCTTCAAAATGTCACCCCTCAATCTTCTTTACTCCAGTCAAAACAGTCCCAGCCTATCCTGCCTGTTTGTATAAGACAAATCCTCCACTTCAGACGCCATCCTCGTAAATCTTTGCAGAACCGTCTCCAACTTGATAACATGCTTCACAAAGCAGGTTGACTCAAACTATACACAGTACTCCAAAAGTGGCCTCATCAATGTCCTGTACAACTTCAACATGACGTGCAACTCCTACACTCAATGGTCTGAGCAATGAAAGCAGGCATTCAAAGTTTGTGAGAAGATTTGTAGCTCGGGTGCTCGTTGCTGTAGTTCTGTTCACCGAGCTGGGAATTTGTGTTGCAGACGTTTCGTCCCCTGTCTAGGTGACATTCTCAGTGCTTGGGAGCCTCCTGTGAAGCGCTTCTGTGGTGTTTCCTTCGGCAGTTGTAGTGGTTTGAATCTGCCGCTTCCGGTTGTCAGTTCCAGCTGTCCGCTGCAGTGGCGGTTTTGCTCATGCTGGGTATTGGGTCCTTCGTTCTGGTGAGTTGTTGTCTGAGAGTGGCTGTTGGTTTATGTGCTGTTATGAGTCCTAGTGGTCGCAGTAGTCTGGCTGTCAGTTCGGAAATGCTCTTGACGTATGGCAGTGTGGCTAGTCCTTTGGGTTGCGGCATTTCCTCGTTCCGTTGTCTTTCCCTTAGGCATCTGTTGATGAAATTGCGCGGGTATCCATTTTTGGCGAATGCATTGTATAGGTATTCTTCTTCCTCCTTTTGCAGTTCTGGTGTGCTGCAGTGTTTTGTGGCCCTTTTGAATAGTGTCTTGATGCAACTTCTTTTGTGTGTGTTGGGGTGGTTGCTGTCGTAGTTCAGGACGTGTTCTGTGTGTGTGGCTTTCCTGTATACCTTTGTGGTGAATTCTCCGTTAGGTGTTCTCTGTACCATCACGTCTAGGAATGGGAGTTGGTTGTCCTTTTCTTCCTCTCTCGTGAATCGGATTCCTGTGAGTGTGGCGTTGATGATCCGGTTTGTGTTCTCTATTTCTGTGTTTTTAATGATTACAAAGATGTCATCCACATATCTGACCCAGAGTTTGGGTTGAATTTGTGGTAAGACTGTTTGTTCTAATCCTTGCATTACCGCTTCTGCTATGAGTCCAGAGATGTGTGAGCCCATGGGTGTGCCGCTGATTTGTTCATATATTTGGATGTTGATTGTGAAGTGTGTTGTGAGGCACAGGTCCAGTAGTTTGAGTATGCCGTCTTTGTTGATAGGTTTAATATATTTGGATGTTGATTGTGAAGTGTGTTGTGAGGCACAGGTCCAGTAGTTTGAGTATGCCGTCTTTGTTGATAGATTCCCTATCCTGTTTGGGATAAAAACAATGACTGCAGATACTGGAAACCAGATTCTGGATCAGTGGTGCTGGAAGAGCACAGCAAT
>NC_057746.1:7798370-7825573 GCF_004010195.1 Chiloscyllium plagiosum | reverse complement strand
GTGTATATTTCTGATGATGTCCAAGAATTCCTGTGTTGATTGTATAGACTGTCTGAATCCGCTGATCAGGTGTTTCAGTTTCTGCTGTAGTTCTTTAGCCAGTTTGTGTGATGGTGTCCCTGGTAATGATACTATGAGTCTGAGTGGGATGTCTGGTTTGTGCACTTTAGGTAGTACATAGAATCTGGGGGTGTTGTTACTTTCAGGTTTCATTCTTTGTAGGTCAAGCCTGGTTATCTGTCCGTCTTTTTGTAGATTCCTCAGTGTGTTGTTTATCCTATGAGCTGTGGGGTGAGGTCAAACTCCCTCTTTTGGTACGTGTTGGTATCTGCAAGTAGTTGTTGTGCTTTTTGGATGTCGTCTGCTTTGTCCAGGATGACCGTCATTCTGCCTTTGTCTGCTGGTAGTATGATTATGTTCTTATCGTTTCTTAGTGTTTTTAATGCTTCCCTGTCCTTGGTGTTGAGGTTATGTGTTTGTATTTTCCTTGTTATCGGGGTACGGTACTTTGTCTCACTGTTTGTTGTGTCTCTTCTGTCAGTCCATTGTTCCTGAGTGTACATTCTAGTGCCGCTAGGAAGTCTACTGCCTTGGCGTCCCTGTGGTTGTAGTTGAGTCCCTTGGCCAGTATTGTTCTTTCCGTATCTGTGAGCTATCTGTGGGAGAGGTTTCTAACCCAGGTGTGTGTTGTGGTGTCCTCTCTGTTGTGTGTTAGTTTGGCCATTTTTTCTTTTAGTGCCGTTTTTTTGCGGTGTGTGGTCCTGTTCTGTACTATGGTGACGGCCTGGTCTATGGTCTGGGTCCATTCCTGATTGGTGGTTTTCGAAATTAACGATTTTTGACGCGCAATTTCTTGTCTGTATTTGTGAAGTCTGTTGTGAGCGTCTGGAATCATTACCTGGATCATCCTGAATCCGTTCTGTCTGGCTGTGTCCCTGGCTTGTGGGTTGTTGACTAGTGGTCTGTAACTGACACATGGTGGAAGGATTCGATTCTTTCACCATTCATGCAGGAACCGGGCATTCAGAAAGCAGGCATGTTAACAATCTTCTTAACCATCCTGTCTACCTGTGACACAACATTAAGGAACAATGCCTGAATCTTTCGGTGTCTCCGTTCAAGAAAGCTACCAGAGGCCTTACCATTAATTGTACAAGTCCTTTCTTTAGATTACTTACAGTGTGGAAACAGGCCCTTCGGCCCAACAAGTCCACACAGACCCGCCGAAGCACAACCCACCCAGACCCATTCCCCTACATTTATCCATTCACCTGACACTACGGGCAATTTTGCATGGCCAATTCACCTAAACTGCACATTTTTGGACTGTGGGGAGGATGTGCAAACGCCACACAGTCAGTCTCCTGAGGCAGGGAATTGAACTTGGGTCTCTAGCGCTGTGAGGCAGCAGTGCTAACCACTGTGCCACAGTGCCGCCCGTTTATTTTACTAAACTGGAATAAACTCCATCTGCCACCACTCAGCCTGTTGCCCCAATTGACCGAAGTGCCTTTGTAATCTTAGATAACCTTTGCTGACGACAATACGAACATAGAGATGGATATAAGGGACCACAGGACAAAGGAATGGGGATGAGGTTGGGAGCATGATAGATATGTGTGTCTTTGAGCTTATGCATGATAGTAATAGAGAGACAATTGCCTGAAATGTAATTGGAGGAATTGAAGACGAGAGAAAAGTACCAAAGAATGTCCATTGAATACCGGGAATTTGTGGAAACTTTAAACAATTTGGTGAAGTTGCTCCACATCGAGATGTTCAAAGGGAACGGTGCAAAGACAATGCTGCTCCTCGGATGCTGTCTGAACTGCTGAGCTCTTCCAGCACCACTAATCCAAAATCTGGTTTCCAGCATCTGCAGTCATTGTTTTTACACAGTACTGACTGTAGCAAGGCAGCTGAATAAGGCTGGAACAAAGACAAATACACAACGGCAGCATCACTAGCACTCCGAGAGGTTCCCACATCAACACCATGGTTTAAGTGTGGATGTACTTGTATCTACACGCAGCACTCATACAGACATCCCTTCGAACAGCACATTGGCTGGCCGCAGGAAGAATTATACTATTCACTTCCGGACCAGAGCTGCTGTTTAACAGAGGAATTCCAACAGGACTGTGTCAGTGAGCTGAAATAAATCAAGTGCAAATGGGGCTCTGGGACCCACTGGAGATATTTGGAAGAAGCTGACAGGGATAGGGACTGATGGGTGCTCTCAGAGAAGATCCCAAGCACTGATTATTTTATTCAGCTCCATGTTGATCTTCATATAACTGGTGTAAAGCTCAGTTCGCCATGACCAAATTTTGAATGAACTTCTAGATGATGGGGACTATAGTACACCCAAACCAATGAAAATGATCCTCATTCTGACTGAGCTCCTTCACCAGGCTTGACTAGCCTTGAACTGACTATCTCCTGACCCAAACTGCCCCAGTCAACCCATCGTCTCCACCTGCTCCTGATGCATCAAACGTATCTCCTCACATCTTGACATCATCCTGTACCCCTTGGTCCAGGAGCTCCCTACATACATTCATGACACACCCACACACCCTCCACCTGCTTCACGACTTTCGGTTCCCCAGGCCCCTATTGCCTCATCTTCACCATGGACATCCAATCCCTGTACGCATCCACCCACCACGACGAAGGCCTCCAAACTCTTCGTTTTCTCTTCTCCTCCTGACCCAAGCAGTGTCCCTCCCCAACACATTCATTCGATTGATGGAACTGGTCCTCACCCTCAACAACTTTTCCTTCAAATCCGCCCACTTCCTTCAGACCATGGACCCCTGCATGGATCCTAACTAGGCTTATTTCTTCATAGGATATGTGGAACAGTCCACCTTCGGCTGAGGTGTCGCAGATGGAGTTTAAATAAGATATATATAAAAAAAAACACAGCACGTCAGGCAGCATCCAAGGAGCCGGGGGATTGACGTTTCGGGCAACATGGGAGCTGGGGAAAAGGGACAGAGATATAAATAGAAGTGTGGGGAAGGTGGTGGGCGGAAGGTAGCTGGGGAAATCGATAGGTAGATGCAGGTGGGGGCTGATAGTGCTAGGTTGGTGCAGAGGGGAAGCAGATAGGTAGGAAGGAAGATGGACAATTCGGACAGGTCAAGGGAGCAGTGCTCAGTTCGAGGGTTGGATCTGGGATGAGTTGAGTGGAGGGGTGATTAGAAACCAGTAAGTTGTTCGCCAGAGATGGAGATGGATAGGTCCAGAAAAGGGGGGGAGGTGTCTGAGATGGTTGAGGTCACGGTGAAAGATGTTTGTGAAGCTGATGAACTGTTCAACCTCCTCGTGGGAGCACAACGCGCTGCTGGTACAGTCATCAATGTAGTGGAGGAAAAGGTGGGGAAAGGTGGAGAGACAGGATGCCAACTTCTGGAAACTTCCAGGGAACATCTCGAGGACACATGCACACAACAACCTCATCAACTCTCCTTCCCACTCCACCAAGGACTTGCAAGTCCTGGGTCTCCTCTACCACCAACGCCAAGCCATCTGATGCCTGGAGGAAGAACGCCTCATCTTCCATCTTAGGACCATTCAACCATACGGCATCACCATCGACTTTGCTGGTTTCTAATCACCTCTCCATCCAAGACAAAGCAGTTGGAAATTGCTGACAAGGTGGAGTTGAGATCACCTTCATCTGTGAGATAAAAAGAGATAATTCCAGTAACAGCTCGGCATTTACATTTTCTGAAAATGTCATCAAAATCTCTGGAAATGGCAGTAATTGAATTAGAAATGAGGCAGCTTGAACATGGAAAGAATGGAAACAGTTTAATTTACGATTAAACGCTGACAAATGTGAAAAAGTACAAACGGCTTTAGCAGAGAGAGAAAAAAAAGAAAGGAAGGGCTGAGCATAACAAAAAGAAACGAACAGAATCACTTTAGAAAAACAAAAAGAGAATAGAGAGAGGAAAGGGAGAAATAAAGAGAGAGTGTGACCTTCACAAACTGGCACTTCAACAGGAAAGTTGGTTAAAAAGAATGGAGGTGAAGGTAGAAGGTCGGCTTAGTGAGTAGATCACTGAGGATGTGCAAACCCATCGCAGCCAAGGGCTGGCACCGACCTGTTCAATTATATCTAAGCATTGCCATAATAAGAGGAGAAGGATATAGAAGACTTTTTCATCGCATTTGAGAAAGTAGCTAAAGAAATGAAGTGACCAGTGACCATGTGGGTTTTGTTGATCCGAACAAAGCTGGTACGTAAAGCTAATGATGTATTTACCTCATCATCAGAGGAGGTATCTGGAGAATATGAGGCGGTGAAGAAAGCCATTTTAAGTGTGTATGAGCTGTAGCCAGATGCGTACAGGCAAGGTTTCAGGAATCTAAGGAGGGACCGTGGTCAAAGATACGTTAAGTTTGACTGGATCAAACAAAGCAATATTGACAGGTGAATATGGACATTAAAAAATAGATCGAACAGAGGAGGAAGTGCTGAATGTCTTGAAACGGGTATATGTGGACAAATCCCCAGGACCTGATCAGGTGTACCCGAGAACTCCGAAGGAAGTTAGAGAAGTGATTGCTGGGCCTCTTGCTGAGATATTTGTATTATCGATAGTCACAGGTGAGTTGCCAGGAGACTGGAGGTTGGCAAACGTGGTGCCACTGTTTAAGAAAAGTGGTAATGAAAAGCCAGGGAAGTATAAACCAGTGAGCCTGCCGTCGATGATGGGCAACTTGTTGGAGTGAATCCTGAGGGACAGGATGTACATGTATTTGGAAAGGCAAGGACTGATTAACGATAGTCAACATGGATTTGTGCGTGGGAAATCATGTCTCACAAACTTGATTGAGTTTTCTGATGAAGTAACAAAGATGATTGATGGTGGCAGAGCGGTAGATATGATCTATACGCACTTCAGTAAGGCGTTTGAAAAGTTTCCCCATGGGAGATTGATTAGCTAGGTTAGATCTCATGGAATGCAGGAAGAACTACCCATTTGGATGCAGAACTGGCTCAATAGTAGAAGACAGACGTGGTGGTGGAGGGTTGTTTTTCAGACTGGAGGCCTGTGACCAGTGGAGTGCCACAAGGATCGGTGCTGTGTTTTTTACTTGTTGAAATTTACAGAAACGATTTGGATGCGAGCATAAGAGGAACAGTTAGTAAGTTTGCAGGTGACGCCAAAATTGGAGGTGTAGTGAACAGCGCAGAGGGTTACCTCATATTACAACAGGATCTGGACCAGATGGGCCAATGGGCTGAGAAATGGAAGATGGAGTTTAATTCAGATAAATGCGAGGTGCTGCGTTTTGGGAAAGCAAATCTTAGCAGGACTTATACACTTAATGGTAAGGTCGTAGTGAGTGTTGCTGAACACGGAGATCTTGGAGTGCAGTTTCATAGTTCCTTGAAAGAGGAGTCGCAGGTAGATATGATAGTGAATAAGGCGTTTGTTATGCTTTCCTTTATTGGTCAGAGTATTGAGTACATTTATTGGGAGGTCATGTTGCGTCTGTACGGGACATTGGTTAGGCCACTGTTGTAATATTGTGCAATTCTGGTCTAATTTCTATCGGAAAGATGTTGTAAAAATTGAAAGGGTTCAGAAAAGATTTCCAAGGATATTGCCAGGGTTGGAGGATTTGTGCTATAGGGAGAGGCTGAACAGGCTGGGGCTGTTTTCCCGGGAGTGTCAGAGGCTGAGGAAGTTTTCAAATTATGAGGGGCATGGATAGGGTAAATAGGCAAAGTCTTTTCCCTGGGGTCGGTGAATCCAGAACTAGAGGGCATAGGTTTAAGGTGAGAGGGATAAGATATAAAAGAGACCTAAGGGGCAACGTTTCACGCAGAGGGTGGTACGTGTATGGAATGAGCTGTCAGAGGAAGTAGTGGAGACTGTTACAATTGCAACATTTAAGAGGCATGTGGATGCGTATATGAACAGGAGGAATATGGGCCATGTGCTGGCAGGTGGGACTAGATTGGGTTGGGATAATTGCCGACGCATTGTTGAGCCTTGAATGAATAAATGAAGGCGTTCAGTTGCAGGAGTAAACAGACTGAAATAGAATGTAGTAAGGCATGTTTGCATAGCTATCGTCAACATAATGTAGTGTACTAACAGAGTAAGACAAAGTGATTTAAAATGAAACCATTTTTGTATTGGAGCTGTGACGATGCTATAACATTACAAAGGTTATTCTGTCCTTTGTTTTGTTCCAAGAGAGGTCGTAAAAGCAAAGGTGCCAATATGTCTGGGCTGAAGTCTAGTTTAACAATGGCAGGTAAGTTCTGCTAGTTCTGTTCTTTTCTGGCTTCGTTTAGTTGTAACAATGAGAGGCTGCCTGCAATCGAAGGAAGGTTTCAAGCTTCACCAGATGGTTGGTGACTGGCTTTCTCTCTGAAATCTCTCTTACCTGTAAGAACATGAGTTTGAATTTACCATTTGACAAAGGCTGTGTTTAGGAAGGTATGTTGCAGGAAGTGGGTCAGTTCCTCAGTTTAGTTGCTGCTTCGAGTTGGATGGTTTTCAAATAGTTGTTATTCTAAATTCTGTTTTCCATTGTTCGTGATTAAATAAATACTGTTCTGCTTAAAGCCGAGTGGTTTGACCTGCTGCATCATACCTGGAATTTCCACTTCACATGTACGTTTAAAATGCACCAGAGTCTTATACAACTGCAACATGACCTCAGTACTCCGGAACTCAATTCCTCTACCAATAAAAGCTGGACTATGCTGCAACATACCTGGAATTTCCACTTCACATGTGCGTTTAAAATAAGCGAAAGTAAGGTTCTCGGCGACCTTCTTGGAATAGTGTGTCTGGCCTTTTCCATAGCAACCTGCTCTTGTGGTTAGATAAGGATTGCCAGAATATAGTCCCACTATACTCATGAGGGTTCGTAACAATATACAATCCCTCCATTTCGGGTATCGTCAGCCTGTGCCATTTTTAAGTGGATAATGCAGAGTTCTTACCGTTCTCTAGTTGTGACATCTACTTATTGATTGAGAAAGTTTTCTCGAATGCAATGAACAAATTCCTCCCCATCCAAGCCTTTAGCACTGTGGTAATCCCAGTCTGTTTGGAAAGTTAAAGTGCCAGACCATTACAACACGATTCTTCTTACAGCTGTCCGCGATCTCCCTATATATTTATTGCTTAATTTCCGACAGACTATTTACTCAGCGTGATCACCACCATCTTTCGTTTCAGTTCGAGATATATATCTTCAGTTCCGTCATCAGAGCGAGTATAGTCAGCAGTTCGCTTTCCTACAGGGCATTAGTGAACGAAATGGGTGATTACGACAATTGACGGTAGTTACATGATTGATTAGAGTCATAATTCTATATATTTATTAACTTGAAGTTCTGTCATGAAGATTTGTCCTGGGTCCACAATAATACTTCTGAAGTCTCTTGATATGAAGGCGATTCAGTGTCTGGCTTCCTGGCTCATTTAAGAACCGAAGATAACATTTCTGTTCCAATTACCCAATAAAGCTTAATTTTCTCAATTATCATTCAGTGACAAACTAATTTGTCCCTGTTTGCTCCTTAGAAATTGGGAATATGGAAAGACGAAGTGAGAGTGGTCGAGTGCATTAACTTGAAATCGCTGATAATTTGAGAGATTGTCCATTTAGCTTGTGATGGGGACGGTTTAGCACGTTTGTGCTGTGGGAAGATTGAAGGAACTATAGATGAGCAGAGTCAATTGTGTCTCCAAGCAAAGGAAGGTATTCCAGAAAAAGGCATAAAAATAATTTCTAGGTGTGTATGCCAATTGCGTGTGTGTGTGTCTATGTGTGTGTGAGTGAATTGTATATGTGTGTGTTTATAGACCTCTGCAAGGTCACCCCTCAGTCTTTCATTCTCCAGGGAAGAAAAGTCGCAGCCCATTTAACCTCTCCTTATAACGCAAACCTTCTAGTCCAGCCAGCATGCTAGTAAATCTGTTTTGTACTCTTTCCAGTTTAATAATATCCTTCATATAGTAAGGCGACCAGAACCGCATGTAGTATTCAAAGAGTGACCTCACCAATGTCTTTTACAGCTGCAAAAAGACATCACAATCCAAATACTCAATGATCTGACAGTTGAAAAAACTCTTCTGTCACACTCCCCAGGGCCCTACCATTGACTATGTAAGTTCTGCCAACATGCAACACTCTTCACGAATCAACATTATTCTCAATCTGCCACTCCTCAGTCCAATGGCCCAGTTGTTGAAGATCTCGCTGCATTTCCAGATAACCTTCTTCTCTGCCCACTGTACCTTCAATCTTGGGGCCATCCACAAAATTACTAATGGTACCTCTGGAATTCCCATCCAATTCATTGTCATAAATGATAAATAACAGTGGACCCAGAACCTGTGGGACACGGCTGGTCACAGGCCTGAAGTTTGAAAAACAATCGCCTCCCACCACCCTCTACCGTCTACCATCAAACCAATTTGGGATCCAATTTGCTGTCTCTCCTGGATCCTGTGAAATTTAGAGTCCAGAGTATAGTGCTTGAAAAGCACAGCTGGTCAAACAGCATCTGAGGAGCAGGAGAATCAACGTTTCGGGCATAAGCCCCACATCATTCTTGATGAAGGGCTTATGCCCGAAACATCTACTGTCTTACTCCTCGGATGCTGCCTGACCTGCTGTGCTTTTCCAGAACTGCAATCTCGACTTTGATCTCCAGCATCTGCAGTCCTCACTTTCTCCCCGTGAGATTTTACCTTCCTCAATAACCTACCCATGTGATATCTTGTCAAAGATCTTTCTAAAGTTCATGTAGACGATGGCTATCGCTCTGCCCTCATCTACCTTTGGTCCAATTTTGGTAGGACAAACATGTTGGGCCGAACAGCTTTTTCTGTTCCATGTGATTCTGTCATTCTCTCATTCTGAAGGTAAGGTTCTGAATTTGTTTCTTTTCTCGTATTTGTCTGAGTATAAGTTCCAGTTCTTGTTGCAATCAGTATCAGCTTCAAGTTCAGTATTAGAGTGCTGGTTCAGAGATATAGTTTCCCAAATGAGTTGGAAAGCGGAATGAACAAGAACAGAAGTGGTATAACAGTGTGCAGTAGAAGAGCTCTCAAGGAGCTCGACAGAATGAGGCACTGAATAAACTGAGCAAAATGAAGGGCTTCACGGAAAAGACTATCAGAAGATATTTAGATATTTATGGCATTGATAATATGTGAAATACTGCAAGTATTGTTGTTTGAAGGCAAATTGAAATTAATTATGATGCCTAATAGGTTCAGATTAATCCAGTCTTTGGGGTATTCAATTACAGAGGCAAATCTCCATGATATCACATCATTAAAATAAACCCGTTGTCGTAATCTATTTGTTCAAAATGATATTAAAAAATTGAAGATATAATCACAGTTTCCTAATGGAGATTCCATGCAGAATTTTTTTTTAAAAATCACGGGAACTGTGTCAGTTCCAATTTCGAGAGGATTCTCCCAACTGTGTCAGTTCCAATTTCGAGAGGATTCTCCCATTCCGACAGATTGCCAACAGCAGGGAGAGATTGTTTCACGAAAATCAAAATGCATCTTCCAGTACAGATGGTCGCCAAAGGATACTACACCATCCTTGCTGTTGTTGGTATTCCTGGTAAGTCTTGTAACAGCTTAAGTTGTGTACATCTCTGCATTAAATCAGACTTATTCCCAGTGTATGACTCTTAATTATTTTATTTCCATTAGAAAGGCAAATATTGATGCCAGATGTCAGCATCCTCACTTACTGAGTTTAAAAAATATTATTTTGATTCGGAGGTTCCTCAGCAATGTGCAGCAT
This sequence comes from Chiloscyllium plagiosum, assembly GCF_004010195.1. NCBI lineage: Eukaryota > Metazoa > Chordata > Chondrichthyes > Orectolobiformes > Hemiscylliidae > Chiloscyllium > Chiloscyllium plagiosum. The sequence continues at coordinate 7,815,751 of NC_057746.1, read as the reverse complement.
TGACTGTTTCTCTATACTGTGCAGAATGGGTTTGCCCTGAGGCCTCATTGATGGGGTTTGCCTTAGCACCGGCTCTGGCTGGTCAAGAAAGTGTTTAGCCAGACACTCTCTCTCTCTGTGGGAGTTTAAAGCCTGCTATCGATCAGATGGGTTTTGCAACCTCTCACCTCTTAGTGATACCTGGTGTTCCCCATTCCTTGATGTGAAGGGATTGTGTTGTTGGGTTTTGCTCAGGCATCTCCCTCCAAATGGCAGCCCAGATACAAAAGGTTGGCAACATCGAGTTGAGCAAGTCATTACATAGTGAGAAGTGAATGTCAGCACAGATAGCTTTGACAATTTTGTTTTTATTTTCAGTCAGTGGATGTGGGGGGGGGGGGGGGGGGCATGATATTTGTGAGGACAGTTCACTGGGAGGGGCGTTGAGCACAGGATTCCAGTTGTGATGCACAATGATGAATTATTTGACGGTCAAAAGAATGAGTTGTGCCATTTGTAAAACGTTGGACAGTACTGTGCTGTCGAGTTTATTAAGACAAACATTGAGAGCTGGAGTATAGTGGTAGCAGCTCTCACACAGAGGATCAAACAATATTGTCCAACAGGATGTATCTCATGATGCCCTATGTTGCTGTTACCCTTTGATGTTCCTGGAGCAATACTGGTAAATGTGAAGGGGCTTCCATGTACATTCGTTTGGGATTGTTTTTTAGTCTTTGCCTACCGGTTTGAATAAGTCTTATTATTATTTTGATCATTGCTATTGTTATTGTGTTGGAATAGATAGATGAATCATCTGGTTATCATTTAAAACTGATTCACTTTGAGGCCACAGTGTTAAACCATGGAGTGCAGTGCTCTGACAACTTTGTGAAATCTGTTTTTCTATGTGGTCCACAGAGCTCAGAATGGTGCAGACTGGGTGGTTCACCAGGATTTTACATTGATGAAAGACAAGTTGGTTTGTTGTGACTGATGTGTGATTTAGGATATTTGATATTGTTGTGTTGCTCCAAGGGTCCAATCGGGATCAAGAGCATCCAACCATTCGGACTGATAGTTATCCCTGCTGTTGGGACCTTCAGCTGATCTGATGTTCAGGACACAGGGACTCGGTGGATAATATATCTGAGTCACCAGTTGATTCATGTCCATCAGTAGCACACTGATAAAAATATGAATTATAATTTGTATTGTTGAATACTTTGATTGTCAAAAAAAATATGTGCGTTGTTCTGCTGTTGACCCTTGTTTGAGTGATGTTCTTTGCACAATACCATGGGGCACCATTGCACCGATTGTCACACGGGATGTCAGTCCTGACAATGATTGTGGTTTACAGGTGGGGTGGTTTATAGGATATCACATTTAGGTGCTGAGTAAACCCATACTGTTTAGTGGCTATTGAGGGATGTAAATTGTGTTGGGGGTGCGAGTGAGTTAGTATTCAAGGGACTCCTTATTGCCAGCTCGCACTTAGAAGTTTATAAATGTTTGCAGTAACGATAACACTGAGCTGTACGTTCCTACAGCAGGTGGCAAATGTCAGGGCTGCTGCATCAACCCTGCTCACTGGGACATATTTGGCACAGTGCGTTTTACATCAGGGGAGTAACACAGCGGATCAAACTCTCCGATGCAATAAAGTCCCCTTTCTTCAATTCCAAATACTTAACTTAAGGGCAAACATTATTGTTGGAGCATTGGGTAGCTAATGTCAAACAAATTTCATGTGGTATCCAATAAGTCTGTAAGATTCAGAGAACGTGACTGCCATTGTTCCAGAGGTTAGTGCAATACAGAAGACTGAGTCAATAACAACAACAACAAGAAACAGATATTGCTGGAAAAGGTCAGCTGATCTGGCAGTATTTGTGGAGAGAAATCAGAGTTAATATTTCAGATCCAGTAACTAAAGCTGAAAGGTTTACTGTGATTTCTCCTCACAGATGTGGCCAGGCCTGTGGAACTTTTCCAGAAAATTCTAATTCTGTTTATGATTTCCAGCATCCGCATTTCTTTCAGTGTCTTTTTTTTCTGGAAGAGAGAGTGTTCTGGAGCACAAGCATTCTGTCATGGACTGTCCTTGGTGTTTTTAAAATTCTTTTCTTGAAGTTAAGTCTTTACTTCCCAAAGGATTCTCCTCACTGATGTCGGGTGCTGTGTGACCCAGTGCTCTGCATGATGGATGCACTTAACCTTTGACTTATTGAGCACTGGACTAGGGCACTGTCGAGAGTGTGGTGCTGGAAAAGCACAGCAGGTCAGGCAGCATATGAGGAGCAGGAGAATCAACATTTTAGGCATAAGCCCATCATCATGAAAGAAGCTTGTGGGCCAAGGGGACAGAGAGATAAATGGGGAGGGTGGTTGGGCTATGGGGAATGTAACTGTGAATGCGATAGGTAGATGAAAGTATGGATTGTCTGGATGTTCTATCCTGTCCATGAGGGAGGGACTCAATGACCGAACATTTGTTTATCGGCATTGTGCACAGCATTCATTTCTGGACACTGTGAAGTGATTCACTGCCCTGTACTGTCCACATACAGTATGGATGTACACATCATCTGGGGGCACTCTGAGCTGTTGAGCCTCCAGAACCAAAGATATGAATTTTACAATCAATGTCCATGTTAGGTGTCTCCCATTCTTTGTTTTACTGTTTCGAGGTGTCAATGTGTGGATGTTGTGGTCTCAGGGGAAACTGCAGCCAGTCTGGGTAACCTATAAAACAAATGAAATCAACCGCTGCCCACCTGAAAAACATTGTGTGCATGACGTGTTTTGGTTAGCAATCTGCTGTTCATGTTATTCCCTCTGTCTTTAAAAAAAGCCAAATGATTCATTTAGAGAGAGGTTGCTGTTGTGGTTCAGACTCTTTAGAATAGATTAGATTAGATTATTTACAGTGTGGAAAGAGGCACTTCGGCCCAACAAGTCCACACCGACCCGCCGAAGCGCAACCCACCCATTCCCCTACATTTACCCCTTTATGTAATTTAGCGTGGCCAATTCACCTGACCTGCACATCTTTAGACTGTGGGAAGAAACCGGAGCACCCGGAGGAAACCCACGCAGACACAGGGAGAACATGCAAACTCCATACAGTCAGTCGCCTGAGTCGGGAATTGAACCTGGGTCTCTGGCGCTGTGAGGCAGCAAATTTAATATGACATGGAGCAACAATTATCTTTGTGCCATTATTTTAAGTCTGGGCTCAGGCATCAGCGAATATTTGATCAGTAACTTCAAGTCTGTCTATTCCTTTCTCTCTCTCTTGCAGTTTGTCTAGTTGTGATTATCATTTTAGCTCGGTGGAAGTGCGGCCTTTCTACATGCACCACTTGCTATCTGGTCGCCATGGCAACATCTGATCTACTGTTCATAGTTTTCGACATCGTACTTCACAGATTTCCGTATTATTATTATCCACGGTGTTTCCTGGACATCACTCCTGTTTGTAGTGTTATCTATGTCCTGGCTTGTTTGACCATTGATTGCTCTGTTTGGTTCACTGTCGTTTTTTCTCTTGATCGATTTATCGCCATTTGTTTTCACCAGATAAAATCTCAGTATTGCACAGAGAAAACTGCAAAGAGGTTTGTAGTAACAATCTGCATTTTCTTTTCTTTAAAAAACATTCCCAACTACTTTCGATTTGAACCTAAAAAGATTATTAACAATGTTCCATGGCATTGTAGTATTAGGTCCAGTTATAATCGTGACCAATGGGAGAGTTTTAAATACTTTGAACATTTTTTAACACCAATGTTACCATTCACTTTTATTCTCTTTCTCAACATTCTGACTGCCAGACACATCTTCGAGGCCGTGAGAATGCGTAAGGAACTGAGGGGTCAGAGAAAAATGGAGAATGACCCAGAGATAGAGAGCAGAAAGAATTCTGTGATTTTACTGTTTGCCATATCCACCAGCTTCATCCTGTTGTGGCTGATGCATGTTTTAAATTTTTTTCAAGCTAGTTCATCCTTGGTTTCCAAAGATTATCGTCTCTTTCAAGAAGTCGCATATATGCTGCGGAACCTAAGTTGCTGCACAAATGCACTTATTTATGTGGTAACGCAGAAAAAAATCAGAGACCAGTTAAAGTATGCAGTGAAATATCCAGTTATAAAAATAACTCAAATGGTGAATAAATACAAGTAACTGAGAATTAACATTATCTGCAATAGATAATGGAACGAGGAATCCACGTGAGACATGGTCAGAGGGAGAAGGAGGAATACCAACTTGACAACACTCATTTTCAAATGTGCAAGGAATGACTTTATCTGAGGAAATAAACTAAAGAGATTGGAGGAGCAAAGCCATTGTAAAGTGCTGTTAGCAATGAGCAACAGTTAATAGAAAGCTGAACAACAAAAGCAAAACTGAAAGAGAAGTTAGACATGCACGAACGACACATTAATCCCAAGCTATCAGTTCACAATGGGTGACACGGATGCATAAACAAATGAGCTGGAGGAATGGATCATTGTTCACTACAGGTCCAGAGTGGGAAACGGAGCGACAGAGTACTCACCACGCTTCCTCACTGATCCACAGATCTCGACAAAACAAAAAAACAAAGCTTCTGTTCTAAAAAGTAAATAATGCCCTGTAAAATAAAAACTGTATTTTGAGTGCCTGTCCCTGCCGCTTCTGGTTGTCAGTTTCAGCTGTCCGCTGTAGTGGTTGGTATATTGGGTCCAGGGCGATGTGTTTCATCCACAAACTCCATCAACAAACACATCGACCTGGAGCCAATACACCAACCACTACAGCGGACAGCTGAAACTGACAACCGGAAGCGGCAGGGACAGACCACTATAAACACCAGAGGAAACATCAAATAAGCGCTTCGCAGGAGGCTCCCAAGCACTGATGATGTCGCCTAGCCAGGGGACGAAACGTTTGCAACAAAAACTTCCAGCTTGGCGAACAGAACCACAACAGTAATTTACTTCATTTTCTTTAAATCCCTGGAATTATTCTGTTTCTTTATTCCTTCCTTTCCATGAACTAGCTGATTGTGGAGAGTTGGTGGGAGGTCATGTTGCAGCTTTACATGACATTGGTTAGGTCACTTTGGGAATACTGCATTCAATTCTGGCCTCCTTACTATAGAAAGGATGTTGTGAAATTTGAAAGAATTCAGAAAATATTTACGAAGTTAGGTGAATTGACCATGCTAAAATGCCTGTAGTGTTAGATGAAGGGGTAAATGTAGGGGAATGGGTCTGGGTGGGTTGCGCTGCGGCGGGTCGGTGTGGACTTGTTGGGCCGAAGGGCCTGTTTCCACACTATAAATTATCTAATCTAAAAAAAAGTTGTTGCCAGTATTGAAGTGTTTGAGCTACAGGGAAAGGTTGAATAGGCTGGGACTGTTTTCCATGGTGCGTCAGAGGCTGAGTGGTGACCTGATAGAGGTTTATAAAATCATGACGGGGCATGGCTTCAGGTGAGAAGGGAAAGATTTAAACGGGACTTCAGGGACAACATTTTTACACCTGGAATGACCTGCCTGAGGAAGTGGTGGAGGCTGGTACAATTCCAACATTTAAAAGGCATCCGTAAATGGGTATATGAATTGGAAGGGTTGAGAGGCATATGGGTCAATTTCTGGCAAATGGGGCAAGATATATTGAGGGTAACGGGTCGGCATGGACAAGGTGGATCGAATGGTCTGTTTTCGTGCTGTACATCTCTATGATTCTCTGCCTTTTAAACGTTGTAATTGTACCTGCATTCATCACTTTCTCTGGCAGTTCATTCCAACATGAATGTGTAAAAAGGTTGCCCAATATATCCTTTTTAAATCTTTCCTCTCTCACTTTTAAATATGAGCCCTTGTTTTGATATTCCCCCACCTGAGAGATAAGACCTTGTCATTTCTCTTCTCTATGCACCTCATGGTTGTATAAACCTCAATTCTGTCACCCCAATGTTCCAGTGAGAAAAGTCCTAGCCTCTCCAGTTTACTTTTATATCTCAATTCCTCCATTCCTGGTAATATCTTGGGAAATATTTACTGAGCCCTCTCCAGTTTAATCCTTCCTGTAACAGGCCAACCAGAATTGCACGCATTAATCCAGAAGAGTCCTACTGAACACTCTGTAAAACCTCAGTATAACATCCCAACTGTTATATTCAATGGTCTGAGCAATGAAGACAAACATGCTAAATGCCTTCTTAATCACCTTGTCTACATATAATGAAATTTCAAAGAATTATGTATCTTAACTCCTAGGCCTGTGTGTTCTACAACACGACCCAGGGTCCTTCCATTAAAGCCAGTCCTTATTTGTTTTACCAAAATGCAATCCCTCACATGTTGCCAAATTAAACTCCATCTGACACTCCTCAGCCCATTGACCCAATTGATCAAAATCTCTTTGTAATCGGAGGCAACATTTTTCACTGACCTCTATACCACCAATTTTGGCGTCATCTGCAAACTCACTAACCATGCCTTCTATATTCACATCAAAATCAATTATATAAATGACAAACAAAAGTGGATCCAGTACCGATCCCAGTGGAAAACTACTGGTCACAGGCATCCCATCAGAAACATATACCTCCACCATCACTATCTGTTTCCTACCACGAAGTCAACATTTTATCCAATTGGCAAGCCCACTCTAATTCCAATGTGATCTAATTTTACTGATTTGATTGCCAGGCACAGCCTTGTCAAAGGTTTTGCTGAAGTATAGGTAAACAATGTCGACAGCCCTGCTCACATCAATCTTTTTGGTCACTTCTTTAAAAAAAATTAAATTTGTGAGACATGAATTTCCTCACACAAATCCATGTTGACTATCCCTATTTAATCCTTTCCTCTCAAAATACATATAAATCCTATCTTTCAGAATCACCTCCAACAACTTATCCACCATCGATGTCAGACTCCCAGGTTGATAATTCCCTGGCTTCTCCTTCCATCCCTTCTTAAACAATGGCACAACATTAGCCCCCCTCCAGTCGTCTGGGATTTCACCTGTGTAGATTATACAAATATTTCTGCTCAGGACCCCACAATTTTCTCCCTAACGTCCAAACATGTCCTGGGATACACTAGTCAGGTGTTGGATATTGATCTACATTTCGCACTTTATCTTCTGTATTGTAATCCCTGTTTTAAAAATGGTAATATTTATTTCCTTGAGTTCTCTACCATCCATTTCTTTCTCAACAGTAAAAGCTGATGCAAAATATTCATCTCCTGAGGTTCAATACAAAGATAATTTTGTTAATCTTTAAGGGGTCTTGCACTCTGTGGAGTTGCCGTCTGGCTGTTAATGTCTTTGTAGAATAATTTTGGATTATCCTTAACCTTATCTGCCAGGGCTATCTCATATCTCTCTTTGCATTCCTGATTTCATTCCTAAGAATGCCCAAATATTCTTTATAGTCTTCAAGAGATTCAGTTGATCCCAATTGTCTCTATCCAATATATGATTTTTTTCTATTCTTAACTAGAACTACAATACCGATATTCACGCACTGTTCCCTGATCTTACAAGCCATGCCTTTCACTCTAACAGGAGAAGCATGATCTGAACTCTCCTTACCACACGGCGTGAAATTAGGAAAATTAAACTCCCCTGCTATTACAACATTATTGCACTGACATATATTCGAGGTCTCAACATACTTACTTTTCGATTTCCCTCTGAGTACTGAGGGTTGGGGGCGGGGGTGGGGGCGTTGGGTGGAGGTGATCATCCCTTTTCTATTTCTCATTTCAAACCATAGATATTGACTAAATAGTCTCTCGTAATAGCTACACCAAGCACACAAGTAATTGAGTATCTGTGAATCCATGTCAAAACACCATAAACTCCTCAGTTAGATTCCCATCTATAGTTCACTCCCCAGTACTGGTTAATCAGTTGTGAACCACAGCATACCCACGCCTATATTCCTTTATGTAACTCACTCCCTGCTACCTGTTACAGTGTATATTCATGCCCTCCTCTCTTTCTCAAACAATAATGCTACTTCCCATCCTCTCTTGCCTCTCTTTCTTTCCTTCCTATAACATCTGAAATCCAGAACATTGAAGAGCCTGTCTTGTCCTTGTCCCAGCCTTGCTCAGACAGGCGAACTCTATGTTGCCAGACATACCCTGAGTTCATTAGCCTTATCTGTACAGAAGTAAATGCAGTTTAATCCTTCAGAGTTCCTTTGGGCTCTGAATTGCTATTGTCGACCTTTTATAATTTACTTGTTCTTTTCTAATTCAGAACCACCCTCATCTTTCTGTCTACTTTCACTGTTACATACTCCTCTCCTCCCCAAAACAAAGGGTTCACAGCCTCTCGAAACAGAACCCACCAGGATATAGGTCCCTTCCCAGATCAGCTGTAACCCTTCCTTTTTGAACAGGTTTTTCTGTCCCAGAAGAGATTGCGATGATCCTAGAAACAGAATCCCTGCACATTGCACAATCTTTTCAGCTACTGATTTATCTGCCCTGTTTTCTTTCATTTGAAATTGGGTCTGGAAGTAATCCAGAGATTACTACTTGTGATGTTCTGTTTCTTTAACCTTCTACACAAGCTCTTATACTCACTCTGCAAAACCCTAACCCTTGCCCTAACGATGTCATTGCTCCCAATGTATGCAACAACTTCCAGCTTCTCTCTCCCCTTTGACAATATACTTCAAATGTTTTGAGACGTCCTTCAATCGAGCACCAGAAAAGCAACATACCATCCTAAGTTCATTCCTACTGCTACTACATCTTTTCTCTGAGCCCCTGACAGAACAGTCTCCTGTAACAATTATTCTTTGAAATCGTGACAAACCCGTTTAATATGATTCATTCTTAGTGCTGAAGATCTGACCATTACTTCTGCTTTCCTCTGAGAGACTTGAATACCCTTGCCAAACTTTATAGGTGCGTCATCGAGAGCATTCTGTCTGGATATATCACTGTCTGGTATGGCAACTGTACCATTCAAGATCGGAGACGGTTGCAGAGAGTGGTGAACTTGGCCCGGACAATCACAAAGGCGAACCTTCTATCTATAGAATACATCTACCAGGCCCGCTGTCCAGGAAAGGCCGCCAGCATTCTCAAAGATCCATCCCACCGTGGTAATGTTTTTCTACGACCTCTACCATCAGGGAGAATGTACAAAAACCTGAACACATGTGCCAACAAGTTTCGAAACAGTTTCTACCCTACTGTTGTTAGAATACTGAATTGACTCACAGACTCTCAGCATTCGCTTGTCGCTGTGCTTTTTACCTATTATTTACTTATCTATACAACTTAACTCTGTGATCTGCCTGCATTGCTCACAAGATAAAGCTTTTCACTGTGCCCTGGTACACGTGACAATAAATAAATTCAATTCAAATTAAATTAATTTCAATTCAAAATAGAATATCTGTTATAGAGAGAAATAGCAACATGAGAATTCTGAACGACCCCGTTACTGTTCCAGGAAGTCAGTTATCCATCTGACTGATTCTGCTGTATAATCCCTTCCCTAAGTCTACAATGATGGTGGGAGCCGGTGTTGAACTGGGGTGTACAAAGTTAAAAATCACCAGGTACATCCCCAGGCCATAGTCCAACTGGTTTATTAGGAAGCATTAATTTTCGAAACTTCATCAGGTGCTCCTTCATCATGTAGCTGTGGAGCAGGACCATAAGACACTGAATTTATCACAGAAGATTGCAGTGTCATACAACTGACATGGCATATTGAAAAAACCTAAATAGCTTTTAACTCTTTCATCTTTTAATACCCTAAGTTATCTCGGAAATATTAAGTAAATGAATATGGGATTTACATATTAATGAACTGAAACCCGCAACCCATCCTAGACGATATTAGTTCCAGTCAGTATCTCACTCCTGGGCATCTGTTATTCTATATATAAGCTAATCTGAAACTTTCGATAAGATTCCAGCGTGCATCTCACTCTTGAATGTCCGTTATTCTATAAATAAATGCTCTAACTTGCTTGATACAATTCCAATCTCAAACTGATTTTCATTTACCTGTTATTCTTTACATAACACCAGTCTCCGAAACTCTCCATTAGATTCCAGCCCATATCTCACTCCTGAGTGTCTGTGATTCCATGTCTAAACACCATCAACTCCTCAGTTAGATTCCAGTCTGTAGTTCACTCCCCAGCATTCGTCAATCAATTGTAAACCACACCATACCCTCGACTATAGTCATATCTGTTACTCACTCCCTGGTACCTGTTATTCTGTATATTGATCCCCCATGCCACAACTAGCTTTCAGGCTGAAACTCACTCCGCAGCTCGTTATGCAAGACATAAGCTTGCTGAGACCACCAATGAGATTCCAGTCCCTAACTTAGTATAAACTAAACAATTGAATAATAAATTGGCAGCAGAAACACAAAAAGCTAGAATTTAATTTCTGCCACATTCTGTTTCGCCAAAAGTATTGGTTTGAATTAGTGTAGCAGTTCAGTAAGGCAGCTCACTGCCACGTTCTCAACGGCTGATCGGAATGGGGGATAAATGCTGGGCCCAGCCAGTGATGCTCACATCCCGTTAGCCAATGAACATGAACCATCCCTTTGCCTTGCTAATTGCTTACTGCTCTTGCAGGCTAAATCTGCAGGAAAAGCAAGGATTCCTGACTTCCGAAGTCCCATGCCATCGGAAAAATCGGCAAACAAGCCTATTACTTGGTGACACAAGCACATTAGGTGACTGTGATTTGTGAACAAGGATTTGGAAAATAATGTTTAACACCTAAGTCCTGGAGTGAAGGAGACTTGACTAAATATTGCAGAGCCCTACTAACAGGCAGGCCGAATGACAGGCAAACACACACTCACTCAGACACTCGCACACATACACACTCTCTAACAGACAAGCACACACACACAAACACACACACGTGCACACACACACGCAGACACACACGCACACACAGACACACATGAGCACACACAGACACACATACACGCGCACACACATGCAGACACAGAAACGCAGACACACAGATGCATAGACACACATGTACAAACACATGCGCACACACAAATATGCACAAATACACACACACGCGCATACACAGACACACACGCGTGCACACACAGACACACATATACATGCACGCACAGACGTATGCACACGCAAACACACAGACATAAGCACACATACACAGACATATACACGCGCACACAGTTGTGCACACTTACACATGCACACACACACGTGCACACACATACGCACATGCACACACACGAACACACAGACACACGCACACACATGCACACGCATGTAAGTCTACACACACGCACACACACACGGGCACGCACATACAGACTCGGTCACACAGTTGCACAGGGACACAGAATGAATAAATAATGTTGGTATTGTCAAATATTAAAGCTCCACTAAACGATCTCTGATTGTCAGATGAACACAGGACATTCATACACCTGGGTCAGGGTCAAGACTCACCTCCCTCTGACACTGAGAGGCTCCTGCATCACACTCCTTTGAATCAAATGTTGTGTTTGGGAGCAGAACATGGCACTATGGGACTAGGATGACTATCTATGGGGATATAAAGAAACAGCAATCCAACGGAATCAGAACAGAACAGAGAGAATCAAACAAAGATCTTGGTGTTGAATTTCTGGATTAGTTCCATTCTTGTTTAGTGTGTGTGTCTGTGTGTATGATGGGGAGAGTAGAGAATCAGTTTAAATCAGCATCTCTTGTCAGGTTATACCTGCCTTTTCAAGTTTTGATTCAGATATCATCGAGGGAGTTTCACTCTGTATCTAACCCTGTACTGTCCCAGCCCAGGGTATGGTTGATGGTGATAAAGTAAGGGCAGCTTTATTGTGTCTCTACCCCTTCCTGTCCCTTCCTGCGACTGATAGGGATAGAGTCGCGGGATCTTTATTTTGGAGCATTGGAACAGGAGTGGGCCATTCAGCCCTTCGATCCTGTTCCATCATTCAATGGGATCATGGCTAATCTGTGGTCTAACCACATTCCTTCCTTTGACCCATTCCCTCAACACATTCACTGAACAAACATTAATCCATTGTAGATGATCCAGCATCCACTGCTGTTTGTGGAAGAGAGTTCCAAACCTCTCCCATCCTTTGTGGATCAAAGTGCTTCCCAATATCTCTCCTGAACGCTCTGGGTCCTAATTCTCAGACTTTGTTCCCTTTTTTTCCCGATTCTGCAGCCAGCAGTAACTGTTTATCTTGATCTAGCCTGTCTCACCCTGTTTATACCCTGAAGGCTTTGATCGGATCACCCCTTTACCTTCTCCATTCTAGAGGAAACAGGCCTCCTTTATATAATCTCTCCACAAAATGTAACCCCTGCCGTCCAGGATCATTCTTGTAAAGCTCCTTTGTGCTCTCTCTTTTTACTCCACACACTTGCTTGCACTGACAGAGGTTTTTCACTCAACCAGTCTATCAATGCCCCTTTGTAATTCCATGGTACCATCTGCACTGTCTACAATGCTGCCGAACTTTGTAACTAAACCCATGCTGTTGCTATCCTGGGAGTGTACGTCAGGAACAGTGTGGAGGGAGATTTCGTCTGCATCCAGCCCCATATTGCACCAGTCCTGGGAGTTTTGGATGAGGACAGTGCAGCAGGGTCTTTATTCTGTATCTAACTCGATGCTGTCCCTGTCCTGGGAGTGTTTGATCGGAACAGTGTAGAGGGAGATTAACTCCACTTAACGTTATGCTATCCCTGTCCTGGGAGTGTTTGATAGGAGCAGTGCAGAGGGAGATTTATTCTAACTAACACCATGCTGTCCCTGTCCTGGGAGTGGTTGATGGTGAAAGTATCGAGGGACCTGTACTCTGTATCTAATCCCATTCTCCCAGACTCTGGCAGATTCAGATGGAGTAAGTGTCGAGGGACACATACTCTGCATCTAACCCAGTGATGGAGCTGCCCTGAGTGTATTTAATGGGTAAGGATGGGGGAAGTGGATGATTGAATCAGTATCTAACCCCACACTAAACCCAGCCTGGGAATTTGATAAGTTACTGTGGAGAGAGAGCTTTACTCTGAAAGTAAGCCATTCTCTTTCTACTCTGGATAGATGAGATTGGTTTAGATATGGGGAGTCTGATGAATTGGCAGGAGAACTGAAATAATGTGAGATGTGAAGTGATGCTTGCTGGAGGCAGGATAAATTACGCCGTCAAATGTTAAACTGAGAGCAGGAACACAGAAAGCTGCTGGTTGAATGTTACACAAATCCAAGTTTCAGTTTGGGGCTGAAATTCAATCCCTGTAGACAATGTCTCTAAAGCTGTTTCCTGTCCCACAGCGATGCATCATAAACATGTGAATTCTCTTTGTTGATGTAGGAAGTGGAGACAGCTCTTTGAAGAAGTTAAAATGAAAATTCTAGAAGCTGTTTACGGTAAATGCCTGAGACAATGTCACTTTCTACCAACGTTTGCCTTACTTTGAAAGCTTCTGAAAGGTTAAAATGTACAAAAACTGAAACAGCTATTCCTTATTCTATATACAAACCCACGTAAAATCGTTGATTAGATTATAGTGTGTAACTCACTCCCGGTCTCTGCTATTCTACATATAAAAATAAATACTCAAACCGCTCGATAGGATTCCAATATGTAACTTTCTCCTGGGTCTCTGTTATTCTACATATAAAACCAACTGAAAATCACTCCAATATATCTATGGGATGGATATCTACATAACTATGGAGAAGGAGAGAAGCAGGCATTTTGTGAGGATATTTAATTGGGGAAAAGAAAAATATGATTCTATCAGACGTGAGTTGGGAAGCATGGTCTTGGAGCAATTGTTCCATGGAAAAGGCACTATAGACATGTGGAGACTACTTAAGGAACAGTTGTTGCGAGTGATGACAAATGAGTTCCTCTGAGACAGGCAAGAAGGGGTAAGGTAAAGGAACCTTGGATGAGAGAGCGGAGGAGCTTCTTATCAAAAGAAAGAAAGCAGCTTACCTAAGGTGGAGGAAGCAAGGGTCTTGCTCAGCTCTAAAGGATTGCAGGCAGGCGAGGAAGGAGCTCAAAAATGGTCTGAAGAGAGCCAGGAGGGGGCACGAAAAACGCTTGGCAGAAAAGATTAGGGAGAATCCAAAGGCATTTTACACGTGTGTGAGGAATTAGGGAATGATCAAAGAAAGAGTAGGGCCGATCGGTGATAGCACAGGAAACTTGTGCATAGAGTCTGAGGAGTTCGGGGAAGCCCTAAATGAGTTTTTTTGCTTCTGTCTTTACTAAAGAAAAGGACCTTGTAGTGAATGAAACCATTGAGGAGCAGGTAAGTATGCTGAAACAGATCGAGTTTGAGGAAGCTGATGTGTTGAACATTTTGAAAAACATTAAGATTGCCAAGTCACCAGGGCCAGACCAGATTTGTCTTCGGCTGCTTTGGGAAGCGAGAACTGTGATTGCTTCGCCGCTTGCGAAGACCTTTGTATCCTCCCTCTCCACCGGAGTCATACCTGAGGAATGAAGAGAGGCAAATGTAATTCCTCTCTTCAAGAAAGGCAATAGGGAAATCACCGGCAATTACAGACCTGTCAGTCTCCCTTCTGTCGTCTGTAATGTGTTAGAAAGGATTCTGAGGGATAGGATTTATCACCATCTTGATTAAAGGGGCAGGTCATGCCTCACAAATCTTATTGAGTTATTGTTGATGACGGTCGAGCGTTGGATGTGGTGTATATGGATTCAGTAAGGCATTTGATAAGGTTCATCATGGTAGGCTTGGATGCAGGGAAACCTAGCTGTCTGGATACAGAATTGGCTGGTCGACTGAAGACAGCGAATGGTAGTGGAAGGAAAATATTCTGCCTGGAAGTCAGCGGTGAGTGGTGTTCCACAGGGTTCTGTTCTTGGATCTCTACTCTTTGTAATTTTTATTAATGACTTGGGTGAGAAGATTGAAGGATGGGTTAGCAAGTTTGCAGACGACACAAAAGTTGGAGGTGTCGTTGACAGTACAGGGGACCGTTGTAGGCTGCAGCGTGACATTAACAGGATGCAGAGATGGGCTGAGAGGTGGCAGATGGATTTCAACCTGGATAAATGCGAAGTGATGCATTTTGGAAGGTCGAACTTGAAAGTTGAGTCCAGGATTAAAGACAAGATTCTTGGTAGTGTGGACGAATAGCGGGATCTTGGTGTGCAAGTACAGAGATCCTTTAAAATTGCAACCCAGGTGGACAGGGTTGTTAAGGATGCATATGGTGTTTTGGCTTTCATTAACAGGGAGATTGAGTTTAAGAGCCGTGAGATCTTGTTGCAGCTCTATAAAACTTTGGTTAGACCGCACTTGGAATACTGTGTCCAGTTCTGGTCGCCCTATTATAGGAAAGATGGGGATGCTTTGGTGAGCGTTCAGAGGAGGTTTACCAGGGTGCTGCCTGGAATGGAGGGCATATCATACGAAGAGAGGTTGACAGACCTCGGACATTTTCATTGGAATCAAGAAGGAAGAGAGGGGACCTAATTGAGGTGTACAAGGTAATGAGAGTCATAGATAGAGTTGATAGCCAGAAACTTTTTTTCCCTGGGCAGAAATTGTTAACACGAGGGGTCATAGTTTTAAGCTGCTTGGTGGAAAGTATAGAAGGGTTGTCAGAGGCGGGTTCTTTACACAGAGAGTTGTGAGAGCGTGGAATGCTTTGCCAGCAGCAGTTGTGGAAGCGAGGTCATTGGTGATATTTAAGAGACTGCTGGACATGCATATGGTCACAGAAATTTGAGGGTTCGTATATTAGGTTTACCTTACATGAGGACAATGGTCGGCACAACATCGTGGGCTGAAGGGCCTGTTCTGGGCTGAACTATTCTATGTTCTACGCTCTATGTTTCATATAATTTTACATTCACCACCTCAAAACACCGTGATTAGATTCCAGACTGTACCTAACTCCTGGGTATCACTTATTCCAGACATAATTCACCTCAAACCCCTCAATTAGATCTCAGTTTGTAACTCACACTTGGTTGTTTTTTATAAATTTGCCCGAATAAATCGATTAGATTCTAATCTGTAGCCCACTCACGTATATCTGTTAATCCATATATAAACCACATCGGAAGCTTGCTTAGATTCCAGTCTGTAATCACTACTGAGTCTCTGTGATTCCGTATATAAACCATCCCAAACCCTTCGATCAGTTTCTAGGCTGTAATTCGTTCCTGGGTATCTGTTCTTCTCTTCACAAACCGCCCCAAAACCCTCAATAAGATTCCAGTCTGCAACTTATTTCCGGGAGTCTGCTATTCTCTACATAACCCAACTCAATCCCTTCAATATATTCCATTTCGAAACTTGTACTTGGATTTAATTTTTATCTAAAAAAACTGCTTGATAAACCAATTAGATTTCAATCTGCTACTCACTCATGTATATCTGTTATTCCATGTAAAACCCATCTCAAAAACCTCAATTAGATTCCGGTTTGTAACTCATTCCTGGGTATCTGTCATTCCACATTGAAACAAGCACAAACTCCTCGATTAAATTCTAGCCTATAACTCACTCCTGAGTATCTGTTATTCCATATATAATCCAACTCAATCTCCTCGATCAGATTCCAATCTGTAACTAAAACAGATTGGTAGTGGAGGGTTGTTTTTCAGACTGGAGGCCTGTGACCAGTGGAGTGCCACAAGGATCGGTGCAGGGCCCTCTACGTTTTGTCATTTACATAAATGATTTGGATGCGAGTTTGCAGATGACACCAAAATTGGAGATGTAGTGCACAGCGAAGAGGTTTACCTCAGATTACCTCAGGATCTTGACCAGATGAGCCAATGGGCTGAGAAGTGGCAGATGGAGTTTAATTCAGTTAAATGAGAGGTGCTGCATTTTGGGAAAGCAAATCTTAGCAGGACTTATACACTTAAAAGGTCCTAGGGAGTGTTGCTGAACAAAGAGACATTGGAGTGCAGGTTCATAGCTCCTTCAAAGTGGAGTCGCAGGTTGATAGAATAGTGAAGAAGGCGTTTGATATGCTTTCCTTTCTTGGTCAGAGTATTGAGTACAAAATTGGGAGGTCATGTTGCGGCTGTACAGGACATTGGTTAGGCCACTGTTGGAATATTGCGTGCAATTCTGGTCTCCTTCCTATCAGAAAGATGTTGCGAAACTTGAAAGTGTTCAGAAAAGATTTACAAGGATGTTGCCAAGGTTGGAGGATCTGAGCTACAGGCTGGGGCTAAACAGGATGGGGCTGTTTTCCCTGGAGCATCGGAGGCTGAGGGGGTGACCCTATAGAGGTTTTCAAAATTATGAGAGGCATGGATAGGATAAATAGGCAAAGTCTTTTCCCTGGGGTCAGGGAGTCCAGAACTAGAGGG
>NC_057746.1:7739068-7798294 GCF_004010195.1 Chiloscyllium plagiosum | reverse complement strand
GTATGGAATGAGCTGCCATAGGAAGTGGTGGAGGCTGGTCCAACTGCAACATTTAAGAGACATTTGGATGGGTATATGAACAGGAAGGGTTTGGAGGGATATGGGACGGGTGCTGGCAGGTGGGACTCGATTGGGTTGGGATATCTGGTCGGCATGGACGGGTTGGACCGAAGGGTCTTTTTCCATGCTGTTCATCTCTATGACTCGATGACTCTATGTAAGCCACCTCAGACATTTTAATTAGATTCTAGTTTGTAACTCGCTTCTAGGTATCTGCTGTTCTGTACATAACCCATCCCCAAACCCTCAGTTAGTTACCAGTTTGTAACTCTTATTTGAGTATTTTACTTTTATATAAATAAACCGCTGATTCATCAATTAGAACAATTTGTAACTCATTCATATATATCTGTTATTCCATATAAAAATCAACGGGACCCCAAAATTAGATTCCAGCCTGTAGTGCTGCTGGGCATCTATTATTCCATATATAAACCACCCCGAATCCCCCGATTAGATTCTAGTCTGTAACTGACTCCTGAGTATCGGTATTTTTATCGGTAAACCACCCCAAATCCTCTCAATTAAATTCCAGCCTGTTACTTACTTTTGGGTCTGTGCTATTCCATATATAAAGCACCCCGAACAGCTTAATTGATTCCAATTTGTAATTCACTCCCATATGTCTGTGACTCTGTACATGAACCATCCCAATCTCCTGGATTTGATTCCAGTCTGCAACTAACTCCTGGGTATCTGTTATTCTATCTATAAACCTCTCGATTAGTTTTGAATCTGTAATTCACTTCCATGCATCTGTCACTCTAAATATAAACCAATCTGCATCCCTCAATAAGATTCCAATCTCTCCCATGTTTCTGTGTCTCTGCCCATCAACCGCAATGAACCCCTCGTTTATATTCCAGTCTGTAACTCATTTACGGGAATCTGTTCTTCTCATTATAAATCATCCTGAACTCCCGGGAATCTGCTCTTCTCAATACAAACCACCCTGAAACTGTTGATTATATTCCAGTCTGTAACTCGCTGCTGTGTATCTGTCATTCGACAGAAGAACACTACTAACTGCACAGATTACATTTCAGACCTGGACAGTGTTTTACCCACTCACTTACTATCTCTACACTTAAATATCCTTCTATCAAGCCCTCTCCTTTGGTCAGTGTGTGTTTGTCTGTCTGTTTCACTGTACTCTCCTGGAATATCAGTAAATTGCCATAGTCATCTATCAGCCATTTTGATTTAGTTCATGGTGTGGGCGGACGTGATCAATTACCGGGGACCCCAGAACAAAGTGTGAGGGGGGATATTTACAAGAGATCTGCAAGCCAAGATCTTGACACAAAGGGTGGTGTGTACCTGGAACACGCTGCCATAGGAGGTGGTGGATGCAGACACAATGGCAGCATTCAGGAAGTACCTGGATGAAGACATGTATAGGAAGGGAATCGAGGGATTTGGATCTCTAACTGAAGGCAGCTTTAGTATGGAAGGGCAAGGTGAGGCATTGCAAACTTGCAGGGTCAAAGGGCCTGTTCCTGTGCTGTATTGTTCTTTGATCTTATGTTCACAGTAATTTGAAAATGGAGTTGCAGCTAGATAGGATAATGAAGAAGGTCTTTGGTATGCTTATTTTTATTGGTCAGTGCATTGAGTTTAGGAGTTGGGGGGGGGTCTAATGCTGTGGCTGTCCAGGACATTGGTTAGATCACGTGGAATAGTGCGTGCAATTTCGGTATCCCTGCTACAGGAAGGATGTTGTGAAACGTGAAAGGATTCAGAAAACATTTACAAGGATGTTGCCAGGGTTGGAGAATTTCAGCGACATGGAGAGGATGAACAGGCTGGGGCTGTTTTCCCTGAAGCATCGGAGGCTGTGGAGTGACCTTATCGAGGTTTACAGAATTATAAGGGGCATGGATAGGAAAAACAGACAAGGTATTTTCCCTGGGGTGGATGAGTCCGGAACAAGACAGTATAGGTTGAGGATGAGTGGGAAGAGACATAAGGGAGACCTAAGGGGCAACATTTTCACGCAGAGGGTGGTAGTGTATGGAATGAACTGCCAGAGAAAGTAATGAGGACTTGTACAATTGCAGCATTTGAAAGGCATTTGGATGGTACATGAATTTGAAAGGTTTCGAGGGATATGGGCCAAGTGCTGGCAATTGGACTAGCCTGAGCTACGATAACAGGCTGGCAAGTTGGACCAAAGGGTCTTCTTCCGTGTTGTCCAGTTGTGTATCTGTGACTCTGTGACATGACGTGTCAGCTGAACAGGGCGCTGACTTTTATTTGACATTTGCCCAGAATATTTACCCCTGTAAATAGGCTGGTGCTTAGAACAATTCAATCGCTTTAGTTTCTTGTGAACCGATTGGTGTCTTTGCAAGTGAGATGACTAAGTAAATCCTTTCCTGTTGTCCTGACTGGAAAACAGTCTCTCTCCCGTGTGAACGCACTGTTGTTAACTGAGGTGGGAAGAACACTTGAACACAGCCACCCTGTGAGGGAACCTGAATGGTCTCTCATTGAGAACACATGGATGGGAAATCAGATCCCCGCTAACTTTAAAGTATTTCAGTGTGTGGATCAGTGTGAACTTGCTGATGTGTCAGATAAAACATTCTGAGCTGGTGAATTATCTCAGACCCCGCTGCAGGCCCCACCCTGTCCCACCACAGGCCACGCCCACCATGCCACAGGCCCCGCCCACAGCCCTGCCAACAAACCCACCCCTGCCACTCCCTGGTGTGAATACTGTGGGAAGTGCTGGTTTCCTGAACCCACGTCTGTAGTGAGAACATTTGGGTGGTCCCTCCTCAGTGTCTGCACATTGATGGTGTGCCAGTTCCCAAGCATTTTTACTGAATTTCCCAGAATTTGGACATTTAAAAGCCAACTCCCCAGTGTGAACGTGGTCATGTATCAACGCGTTCGCTGATTATGTGAATTCCTTGCCACAGTAAGGGACAGCACTGTGACACAGTGCTTAGCAAAGCTGGCTCACAGCTCTTGGGACGTCAGTCCAATTCCAGGCTTAGATGATGAGATAGAATGTGGGGAAGTGGATGGTGACAGCTTGAAACTGTCCATATTACAGAGGAGGATGTGCTGGATGTCCAGAAATGCATACAAGTGGATACATCCACAGGATCAAATTAGGTGTACCCTAGAGCTCTGTGGGGAGCTAGAGAAGTGATTGCAGGGCTCTTGCTGAGATATTTATATCAGCGATAGTCACAGGTGAAGTGCCAGAATACTGGAGGCTGGCTAACATGAAGCCACTGTTTAAGTAGGGTGGTAAGGCCAAACAGTTCTCAAACAGACTCGCTACCACAGCCACATCTCCTTCCTCAGCACCTGTCTACAGAACCGACTGATCCCGCACGGACTCCGGACTACGTTCTGACCAACAAAACTTGGACCCGACCAGGACAATCCTCCATCGCCAGACCATAGCAACACGACGGTTGGAGGAAGAGCGCCTCATCTTCCGCCTAGGAATTTTCCAGCAACACATTTTCAGCTCTGATCTCCAGCATCTGCAGTCCTCACTTTCTCCTGGTAATGACAAGCCAGGGAATTATAGACTGGTGAGCCTGACGTTGGTGGTGGGCAAATTGTTGGAGGGAATACTTGGGACAGGTTGTACATGTATTTAGAAAGGCAAGGACTAATTCGGGATAGTCAACATGGCTTTGTGCGTGGGAAATCATACCTCATGAACTTGATTGAGTTTTTGAAGAAGTAACAAAGAGGATTGATGACGGCAGAGTGGTTTACGTGATCTATATGGAGTTCAGTGAGGTGTTCAATAAGGTTCCCTATGGGAGATTGGTTAGCAAGGTTAGATCTCATGGAATGCAGGGAGACCTAGCCATTTGGATGCAGAACTGGCTGGAAGGTAGAAGACAGAGGGTGATGATGGAGGACTGTTTTTCAGACTGGAGGCCTGTGACCAGTGGAGTGCCACAAAGATTGATTAGATTCCCTACAGCATGGGAACAGGCCCTTTGGCCCAACAAGTCCATACTGACCCTCCGAAGAGTAACCCACCCAGACCCATTCCTCTGCCCCATATTTACTCCTGACGCTATGAACAATTTAGCATGGTCAATTCATCTGACCAACACATCTTTGGCTGTGGGAGGAAACGGGAGTACCTGGAGGAAACCCACATAGACACGGGGAGAATGTGCAAACTCCACACAGACAGTCGCCTGAGGCTGGAATCAAACCCAGGTCCCATGCACTGTGAGGCAGCGGTGGTGCTGAGTCCATTATGTTTCATCATTTATATAGATGATTTGGATGTGTACATAGGAGATATAGTTAGTACGTTTGCAGACGACACCAAAATTGGAGGTGTAATGGGCAGCAATAAGGTTACCTCAGATTACAACGTGATCTTGATCAGATGGGCCAATGCAATGAGTAGTGGCAGATGGAGTTTAATTCAGAAAAATGCGAGGTGCTGCATTTTGGGAAAGGAAATCTTAGCAAGACTTATAATGGTAAGCTCCTAGGGATTGTTAGGGTCCTCGGGAGAGTAGAGGAGTTGGGAGGTCATGTTGCAGCTGTACAGGACATTGGTTAGGCAATTTTTAGAATATCTAATGCAATTCTGGTCTCCTTCCTATCAAAAGGATGTTGTGAAACTTGAAAAGGTTTAGAAGAGACTTACAAAGATGTTGCCAGGGTTGGAGGATTTGAGCAAAAGGGAGAGGTTGAACAGGCTGGGGCTGATTTTTTTTCTGGAGCTTTGGAGGCTGAGGGGCGACCCCATAAATGTTTAGAAGGTCATGAGAGGCATGGATGAGGTAAATAGGCAAAATATTTCTCTTGGATGGGGGAGTCCAAAACTGGAGGGCATAGGATCAGGGGAATGGTATAAAAGAGACAAAAGTGGGAAATTTTTCATGCAGAGGGTGATACGTGTCTGGAATGAGCTGCCAGAGGAAGTGATGGAGGCCGGTACAATTGCAGCTTTTAAAAGGCATCCGGATGGGCGTTTGAATAGCCGGATGCTGCTAAATGGGACTAGATTAGGTAAGGCTATCTGGTCGGCATGGATGGGTTGGGCCAAAGGGTCTGATTCCATGCTGTACAACTCACTCACTCTGTCACTGTGTGGAGTATATATGTTCTCACGGTGTCTACATGGACTTCTCCATGTCGTCCCGCCTTTCTCCACAGTTCAAAAATGTGCAGGTTAGGTTGATTGGCTATATTCAAGTACAGGGTTATGCGGATAGGGGAGGGTTCTGGGTCTGGGTGTGAAGATCATTGAAAGATTGATGTAAACTTGATGGGTTGAGTGGCTTCTTTCTGTACTGTAGGGATTCTGTGATTCGACTTGGAGCAGGTGAATGGTCTCTCCCTGGTGTGACGGCATTGATGAGTTTCCAGTTCAGATGGTGATCTGTATCCAATCACATTATTCTCACATTCCCCACAGTTGGTCCACAGTGTGAATCTGCTTGTTGTTTGACAAGGACACATGATCAACTAAAACCTTGTCTGCGTCGAGAATATGTGTCTGGTTTCTCAGCACTGAACCTTGCTCTTCCTTTCCTAGTTCAATACCCGATGGTATTCATGTTACAATAATAACTTGGGTGACTCTCTCAGATCCCGAGGTGAACTTTAGTTTCAATTTCCTGATTACAAATCCTCCCCTCTGATAGACTGTAAATTACTTGAAACTTTATTATAACCGGAAGGTGAGGGCACTGTGGTGTTACCACGAGACTATTAATGCAGAGACTAAGGTAATGTTCTGGGGACCTGGTTTCAAATCCTGCTGTGACAGAGGTGGAATCGATTTTCATTAAAAGCCTGGGATGAAGCGTCTGATGGTCATGAAACAGTTGCCAATTGTCAGAAAACCCCATCTGGTTAACTAATGTCCTTTTGGGGAAGAAACCTGCCATCCTCCCCGCTCTGTGCTCGATATGAATCCAGAACTGCCCTCTGGGGAAATTAGGGAAGGACATCAAATCGTCATCTGCTCAGCGGGGTGCACACGCCATGAATTCATGAAAAAGAAGTGTGAGAGGATATTTACAAAAAAAACCTATACAAGTTGTCAAACTGTGCTGAATGAAACAGATATTTAGTGGGATCTGAAATCAAATGAAGCAACAACAGTGGCTGCTGACTGTCATTACAAAATTCCCCAACTGATTGACCGATGTCTTTCAGTGAAGGGACACTTCCCCCTGGTCTGGCCCTACAAACGATGCTGTGCTCTTTGGGAGAAGACTGAGAGAAGAAGTGGTTTGTTGATCTGGACAGATGTTGTTCTTTCATCACCACTGGGTGAATAATTTGTATCTTCTGACCTAACAGCATTGTGGGAGCACTTTCACCACACACAGTCCAGTCATTCAAAGGTTTAACGCTCGGTTCCCAACAGACACCTCTGGAATGGGAACATCTGCTGGTCTTGGCAGTTAATCCCAAATTCCAAGAATACAGATTTACAAATAGGAATGCAAACAACAGCTTCAGAGCATCTACATTATTGCTGAAACAATGTTGCTTTGCATTTTAGGGACAATGTCTAATCAGTAAATTAGATCTTTCCTGGAATCTACCTGCTCAACTGATTTTTACTAGAATCCATCTACTAACAGAATCTTCCATTTAATTCACCTTATCAACCGGATCTTACCGAGAATCCACCTGCTCCGCCCTATTCTCGCAAGAATTTACCTTCTCAACTGACCTCCCCGAGAATCCACCATCTCAACTGACCTCCCCGAGAATCCACCATCTCAACTGACCTCCCCGAGAATCCACCTTCTCAACTGACCTCCCCGAGAATCCACCATCTCAACTGACCTTGCTTAGAATCTACATGCTCTGCTTGATCTACTCTAGAATCTACATGCTCAATCTGATCTTCCCTCGAATTGACTTTCTCAACTGATCTTCTCTGGAATCTATCTGCTCTACCTGGTCTTGCCTAGAACCTGCCCATTTAACCTGATCATTTCTGGATACTAACTGCTTAACATGATCTTCCCAAGTACATATCTGTTCAATCTGATCTTCCCGAAATTCTTGCTGCGAAAACTGATAAAAGGAGATGACTCTGGAAAGCAACAAGTTGATATCCTCGTGCAGAAATCTCCCACAGACACGATGAGGTCAGTAGACTCGCTCTATGTGGTAATCATTCAATGATTCTGTGACTTGGTGAAAATGGAGCAGCAAAGGAGCCATTGATCATCTTCTGCCACCAATGTTCACCCTGATACATCTGACTGTGAATTGCTCTGTCTGTGTTAAAGTCAGTTCAGGGAGCAACATCTGTAATCAAATAATGGAGAAATTCTGCAGCTGCTAAATATTTGTCATCCCAAATGAAGGGCTGGATATTCTCAGAAATTGTGCAGTTATCTATGGAGAAAAACAATCAAACACAGTTCATGTTTCAGATGGGAATAGGAACAGTGCGCAATTTTATCGTCACTATAAGCTCAGAAACATAAGAGAAATGCATTGTAATGCAGGAAAAAAGTTGTGATTGGAGAGAAACTGAGGACGACAAAAATTGTAAATTAGCAGCACATGAGCAGTGGGAGAAAACTCAGTTAAACACTGTTGGTATAAGCAGAAGTCAAATACCTACGTTACACTGAAAGACTAGAGCGACTGGGCTTGTATGCCCTTGAGTTTAGAAGACTGCGAGGGGATCTGATTGAGACATATAAGATTATTAACAGATTGGACACTCTGGAGGCAGGAAACATGTTTCCGCTGATGGGTCAGTGCCGAACCAGAGGACACAGCTTAAAAATAAGGGGTAGATCATTTAGGACAGAGATGAGGAGAAACGTCTTCACCCAGAGTGTGGTGGCTGTGTGGAATGGTCTGCCCCAGAGGGCAGTGGAGGCCCAGTCTCTGGATTCATTTAAGAATGAGTTGGATAGAGCTCTCATGTATTGTGGAATCAAGGATTATGGAGATAAGGCAGGAACAGGATACTGATTAAGGATGATCAGCCATTATCATATTGAATGGTGGTGCAGGCTCGAAGGGCAGAATGGCCTACACCTGCACCGATTGTCTATTGTCTATGCTAAAATACACTCATTATTAAAGACAGTGAAAGTGAAGCAATGAGAATGTGGTCATCAGGAACTGGAGAGGTGAGACGGAGCAATGGATGGGCATAGATACAGATCAACATCAAGGAGCCATCGCAGTCCCAAAGAGATGGAACTTTACACATGGAACAGAGCACAACACAAAAAGAATGACTTTGTGAATGAAAGCTCAAAAGGCACTGAAATAATTTCACTTTTTGGAAAACATTCTGTTCAGTTTCATGTGGAGCCTGCAACTGGAAAGTTATTCGATCTCTGGTGTCAGAGAAAACCCTTAAAGCTGAGGGAATGCCCAAGATGGGGTGATGTCACCGTGTCATTGTCACTGTGTGATGACATCACCAAGAGGGACAAGGAGCATGTGGGTCTGTGCAAGCTGGAGATCCCTGACACACTGGGAAGGATGGCATGTTTCCTGACAGGGGACCCAGGAGATTTACCAGGATGGTATGGAGAATGACGGATTTCAATGATGAGGTTAGGGTGTAGAAATTGACAATGAGCGGAGATTTGACAGAGTGGGAGCACTAGTTTATGATTGGTTCACACAAGGGAAATAAAAAGAAACTGTTTGCATTAGCTGGCCATCAAAGGATTGGAGGAGAGTTACATCAGTTTGGGGATGTTCCACAGGGAGAACGTGGGGAAGAAATTTTATGCAATGAATATTAATGACCTTGGACTCAATGTTGACGCTAAAACGCCAATAATGCTGAGTTCCTGATACTTAGGAATAAGTTTGTTAGAGACTGAAGTAATCTGGAGTAGACAATACCATCAGAGAGGCAGACAGTAACCATTACATCTTCGGATATGGTGAGGAGAAGAACTAGCAATTTTTGAAAAGTCAGGTACGGATTATTACACACACTGTGCGAACACACTGAATCAGAGTCTGTTGTCTCTCAAGTTCACAAACTGAAAGGAAACTCAGGAAACAGATTTATTTTCATGCATACACAAGGAGGGCTAATGTTATCACTGACGTACAAAACCAATCCCACAGGATTATAGATACCTACAAGCTTTATACAAAATATTACAATATTACATATTGCAGTTCTCATGTTTCATCATCCGTGTGTCTCATATAATCTACTGTTTCCCCCCAGTTCACACAGTCACTGTTTATCTGGCCCAAGGCATGTGCCTTTCTGCTGACAGTGCATCTCCCACACACCTGCAGTATAATAAACCTGTTGGACTAGAAGCTGTTGTTGTGTGACCTCTTGCCCTTTCTAACAGCAGTGTATACTACTGACAAGACACACTGCAGAAACTTGCAAAGCAGAGGCAGACCACTTCCATCTAAAAGGACAAGGGCAGCATGTAAATGGGAGCACTGCACCCTGCAAGTTCCCCGCCAAGCTTTGTGCCGCTTGTTTTCACAATACGATTGAAAAGGTAAGCCTTACTTAGCTGAAACTCCTTCAAATAGGAAAGGAGCATAGAAAACGCGCACAGGGGCACACGATGACCTTTTGTGCACAGACTATACTACCCATGAAACAGATTTACCATCAGAGGCATCGTGTTCTTACCACAACAACTGAGTTGCTGCAAACAGCTCCTGGCCATTATTGAACAGCAAGATATGATAGAGGATAGATTGAGCCCTGTGGGAGGTGGTGAATGCCTAATGCCGATTGACATTAAAAGTTACTGTGGCTCTGCATTTCTGCGGCATGGGTAGCATTTGCTGGATATGTCTTGTAATTCCCAGTCTGTTGATATTCCTGACATCAATGTTATCTTTAAGAACACTGGCCACACCATGAGCTTTGGCACAAATTCAGTTAGTTAGGCTGCAGGCCTCAGGGCCTTCATTAGATTGCCACAGGCACAGAATGTTTTTTATTTTTGGTCACTTTTGGGAGACAGGTATTGCTGTCTGGGCCAGCTTTTACTGCCAGTGTCTGGTTGCAATTGAGAAGGTGGTGATGATCTGCCTTCCTTGACCATTGTAGTCCATGTGCTGTGGTAGACCCACAATGCCCTTCGGGAGGGAATTCCAGGATTTCTGCCCACAGTCACTGCAGGAATGCTGATGTATTTCCAAGTCTGAATGGTGAGTGGCTTGGAGGGGAACTTGCAGGGTGCAGTAATCCAATCAGGGAGCAGCTGGAATTTGTGTGCAATTCTTGTCTCCTTCCTATCGGAAAGATGTTGTGAAACTTGAAAGGGTTCAGAAAAGATTCACGAGAATGTTTCCAGGGTTGGAGGATTTGAGCGATAGGGAGAGGTTCAATAAGCCACAGCTGTTTTCCCTGGAACGTCGTAGGCTGAGGGGTGACTTGATCGAGGTTTATAAAATCGTGAGGGGCATGGATAGGATAAATAGACAAAGTCTTTTCCCTGGGATTGGGGGAGTCCAGACCTAGTGGGCATATGTTAAGGGTGAGAGGGAAAAGATATAAAAAAAACCTAAGGGGAAGCTTTTTCACACAGAGGGTAGTATGAGTATGGAATGAACTGCTAGAGGAAGT
Source organism: Chiloscyllium plagiosum (assembly GCF_004010195.1). Lineage (NCBI taxonomy): Eukaryota > Metazoa > Chordata > Chondrichthyes > Orectolobiformes > Hemiscylliidae > Chiloscyllium > Chiloscyllium plagiosum. The sequence continues at coordinate 7,787,667 of NC_057746.1, read as the reverse complement.
GGTGGAGGCTGGTACAATTGCAACAGTTTTTTAAAAAAATCTGGATGGATACATGAATAGGAAGGAATTGGAGGGATATGGGCCAGGTTCTGGCAGATGGGACTATTTTGGGTTGGGATATTTGGACGAGTTGGACTGAAAGGCCTGCTTCCATACTGTACATCTTTATGACTATTCTGCCATTTCAGCTCTTTGTTAATAGCCAATTATCCCTGGCTGCTACCTCCAGTGCTGTTGTTTGAAAGTGCTGCAGACTTGTCTTTAAAAATGTTCCTAACATTGCCTGAACCGGGACATCGTCTGCCCACATTGAATGGATTACTCTCCCCTGCCTGCCGCCCATTAATATTCCGGCTCTGACAATGTTACATTCAGAACTCTGCCTATCCTGCCCTCGTGGCCACACCTCCTGATTCTAGTCCTGTTTCCAGGATTTCATTGCTTCCAGGAATATCATGGCCTTTCCCTTCAACACCAGCACCAACTCCATTCCTGCTCCACTGCCTTATCCCATTATCCTTCCCAGCAACTCAGGGCAAAAACGTGAGGATGCAGAGGTTCTGTTTTACTGAACGTTTTGTTGTTTAATGCCTCCTGTACTTCCATTTTATTCTTTCTTTTCTTCTGGTGACCCTCGCCTTTTTTTGCTGCTAAACCCTTTCAGTTGCTGCTTTTTCCAATTCTGATGAAAGCAGACATCATTCAGACATTTAATTTTACAGGATCAATGCAACTATTCGTCTAAATAATACCTGAGGACTTCACACTGTACACTGATATTGCCACAAAGAAATGCTGTGGATTTGCCCTCATTTCTTATTTTACTCTCTCTGATCCCCAGACTTGGTTATAACAGTCTCACAGATTCCTGTGCCGGGGATCTTGTCTCTGCTCTCAGAACAAACCAGTCATTGACGTATTTTGATCTCTCAGGAAACTCCTTGACAGACCAATCTGTTCACTTCCTCCTCCACCTCATACAGACCTGCAAGAGTCGCCAGGAGATTCAGTAAGTATTTATGTTACTTTTTAATATAATAATGTACGAATAGGATTCATTTAATTTTAGACTTAATACTTAGAGATAAATGATATTGGAATATAAACTACAGCGACATGAAAAGGAAAAATGTGAGATATATTTATTGTAAATATTATTTACAAGACGAGAATATGGATGTTCCAAGTATTTTATATTCATTGCTGTGAAAGTTAAATCATAAAAGCAATTCTAACAATGTAGAACATCAGTTTTAAGCCGCATAGATTATGAGACAATGTGACCGAATATCATCAGAAAAAATGCACTGGTTCCTTACAATGAGTGGGAAGAAATTTAAATTGAGATACATACATAAGTTGTCTTTTTCAAATCTAATTATTTATACAGATCATAGCTCAATAGAAGAAGAAACCTGCTGATTTAGAGACTGGGCAAATCAGGGCAGGACATATACATTTAATGGGAAGGTCCTGCGGAGTGTTGCAAAACAAAGAAACAAAGCTCATAGTTCCTTGAAAATAGAGTTGCTGTTATAAGGGATAATCGGGAAAGGTGAGACACTAATTAAATTCTTTAAAAGCTTACTTCGGAGAGCAGAGATGGCTGGGAAACGAGAGACTTTTTTTTCCCCCCTCAGGTATATAAGTGAGTGTTTTCTAAACCCGACACTCTACCCTTGTAGGGCCTCCTACCCAACCAACTCTTCTATCCTTAAACACGAGGATACATCAGTTGAGTTACTCTTCATTTTTTACTTTGTGATAAGTAGACTAACAGGGATGGCAGTACAGGGAGAGGAATGTTCCTCCTGCATGATGTTTGAGGTGAGGGACACAATTAGTGTCCCATCAAAGTGCATCTACAGGAAGTGCACCCAACTCTTGATATTCCAAGATCGTCTTAGGGAACTGGAGCAGGAGCTGGATGAACTTCGGATTATTCGGGATGGCAGAGGCTGTGATAGATAGGAATTACAGTGAAGCAGTTACTCCGAGGCACGGAAGAAGCTGGGTAACTGTTAGAAGTGGGAGAAAACAGCCCGTGTAGTGATCCCCCGTGGTCATTCCCCTGAAAAACATGTATACCGTTTAGGATACTATTGGGGTGGTCGACTTATCATGGGCTTGCTTTGGGGTGCAACTGTCTGGTACAGAGTATGTCCCTGTTGCACAGAAGAGAAAGAAGGAGAGTGTTGGTCATTGGGGAATCAAAAGTTAGAGGCTCAGATAGATGGTTTGTTGGGAACGAACGAGACTCACGGTTGGTGTGTTGCCTCCCAGGTGCCAGGGTCCGTGATGTCTCGGATTGTGGTCCTGAAGGGAGAGGGTGACTTGCCCCGAGTCGTGGTCCACATAGGTACCAACGACATAGGTAGAAAGATAGATAGGGATGTGAGGCAAAATTTCAGTGGGCTAGGGTGCAAGCTGGGAGCTCGAACAAACATAGTTGTTATTTCTGATTTGTTACCCATGCAACGTGATAGCGAGGCGAAGAACAGGGAGAGATGTCAGCTGAACACGCAATTGCAGGGATGGGGCAGGAGGGAAGGTTTCAGGTTTGTGGGTAATTGGAGCTTATTCTGGGGAAGGTGAGACCTCTACATACAGGACGGTCTTCACTTGAACCAGAGGGGTACTAACGTTCTGGTTGTGAAATTTGAAAGTGCTATTCAGATGGGTTTAAATTATTTCAGCTGGGGCATGGGAACCCAAGGTGTAGTCCAAGTGCGCAGAAGGATGAGAGTATGGAGGGCATGGACAGGATTTCAAAGTGACTGGAATGTGCTGGCAGACGGCAAGCTGGTTTGAAATATGTCTACTTCAATGACAGAAGTATCCGAAATAAGGTAGGTGAGCTTGCAGCATGGTTAGGTATCTGGGACTTCGATGTTGTGGCCGTTTCGGAGGCATGGATAGAGCAGGGTCAGGAATCAGGTTCCAGGATTTAAGTCTTTCATTAAGATCAGGGAAGGCGGTAAAAGAAGGGAAGGTGTGGCGTTGTTCGTCATGGCCAGTATAAAGTTGGCTGAAAGAATATTTGACGAGGACTTGTCTACCGAGGTGGTATGGGCTGACGTTAGAAACAGGAGAGGAGAGGTAACACTGCTGGGAGTTTTTTATAGGCCTCCACAAACTTCCAGGGATGTGGGAAAAGTTTTGGAAAGTTTAATAAGAGATAAGATTTATAATCATCTAGCAAAGCCTTTGATAATATTCCACATGGTAGGCTATTGTAGAAAATGTGGAGGCATGGGATTGAGGGTGATTTAAAAGTTAAGATTAGAAACTGGCTTTCTGTAAAAAGGCAACAAGTGGTAGTTGATGGAAAATATTCCGCCTGGAATCCGGTTTCTAGTGGTGTACCACAACGATCCTTTTTGGAGCCACTGCTGTTTGTCATTGTTACAAATGACTTGGAAGCAGGCATAGCTGGATGGGTTAGTAAGTTTGCAGATGGCACTAAAGCCAGTGGAGTGGTGGACAGTGTGGAAGAATGTTGCAGGTTGCAGGGACACTTGGATAAACTGCAGAATTGGGCTGATAGGTGAAAAATTGAGTTCAATGTAGATAAATGTGAGGTGATTCACTTTGGGAAGAATAACAGGATGGCAGAATATTGGGTCAATAGAACGATTCTTGGTAGTGTGGATGTGCAGAGGGATCTTGGCGTCCCTGTACATAGATCCCTGAAAGTTGCCAGCCGGGTTGTTAAGAAGGCATACATTGTGTTAGGTTTTATTGGTGGAGGGATTGATTTCCGGATCCCTGATGTCATGCTGCAACTGCACAAGACGCTAGTGCGGCCTCACATGGAGCATTGTGTGCAGTTCTGGTCACCTCATGACAAGAAGGATGTGGAAGCATTGGAAATGGTGCATAGGAGAATTACCAGGATGTTTCCTGGTCTGGAGCAAAGGTCTTATGAGGAAAGGCTGAGGGACTTTGATCTCTTCTCATTGGAGAGAAGTCTAAGAGGCGATTTAATAGAGACATTCAAGATGATCAGAGGATAAGATAGGGTGAACAGTGAGAGTCTTTTTCTGAGGATGATTATGTTGGATTGTACGAAGGGGCATAGCTGCAAATTGAGGGGTGATAGATTTAAGACAGATGTCAGAGGCCGTTTTTTACTCAGACTGGTCAGGGCTTGGAATGCCCTGTCTGCCAATGTAGTTAACTCAGCCACATTAGGGGCATTAAAGCAATCCTTGGATAAGCATAGTGTTGCATGATAGGCATGGATTAGTTCGCAGGTCAGCACAACATTGAGGGCCGGAGGGCCTGTTCTGCGCTATATTGTACTGTTTTATGAAGGCAGCATTTGATACGCTTGCCTTTATTGGTCAGTGACTTGAGTGTAGGAATTCGGAGGTCATGTTATTGCTGTGCAGGACATTGTTTAGGCCACTTATGGAATACTGCTTTCAGTTCTGGTCTCCCCGCCAGAAGAAAAAATGCTGTGAAACTTGAAAGATTGCAGAAAAAAATTCAAGGATGTTGCCAGCGTTGGAGTGTTTGTCCTATGGGGGGAGGCTGAATAGGCCGGGGCTACATTTCCTGGAGTGTTGGAGGCTGATGGGGTGACCTCATAGAAGTTTATAAAACCATGAGGAGCATGAGGCTGAATAGCCAAATCTTTTCATCAGGGTTAGGGAAGCGAAACATACAGGGCATTGGTTTGTAGTTAAAGGGGAAAAATTAGAAAGGGACCGAAGGGGAAACTTTTTCAATAGAGATCAGTGTGTGTCTGGAAAGAACTGCCAGAGAAAATGGTGGAGATGGGTACAACACTTAAAGCGCATCTAGGTGAGCACATAATTAGGAAGTATTTATAGGAATATGGACCAAATCTATGTTGTGGAGGTGCTAATGTTGAGCTGTTTTGGACCAAGTCAAAAATCACACAACACCAGGTTATAGTCCAGTGGGTGTATTAGAAAACACTACATTTCGGGCCATTGCTCCTTTGTCAGGTGTCAGAGGAGGCATCAGACACAGAATTGAAAAGGGTCGTACAACTGAGTTAAATGTATTGACCAAACCAAGAATGCCTGATTTCCACCCGTTAATAGCTGAACTGCAGTAAATATGCAGCCTGTTGATTGGTGAATAAAATGGGAAGCACCACTTTCTACAAACCAAGACAACAGAATAAATTTCTACTCTACATAAAATTCAGTAGGATGGATTTTACAGCAGCCATTAGTATGGTTTCATAGTATTCATCAACCGGAAATATTATGAAGATGAAAATGGTATACGGTTATCAAGTACGAGGAATTGCCACTTAAACAAAAGAAACATAAGGAATAGTAGCAGGCATAGGCCTTTGGTCTGTCAAGGTCACTCTGCCATTCAATAAGATCATGGCTGAGCACCACTTACCCACCTGCTCACCATAATCCTTAATTCCTTCACTGTTCAAAAATCTATCCCTCTTTGCATTACAAAGCACATTCATTAAGGTGGCCTCAACTACTGCATTGGTCAGTAAATGCCATAGAGTCACAATCCTTTGGGTGAAGAAGTTGCTCCTCAACTCATTTCTAAATCTGCACCCCCAAAACATTGAGGCTACACCCTCAGTTCTAGTTTAACGCATCAGTGGAAACAATCTCCCTCCTATCTTATCCCTTCCCTTCATAATTTTATATGTTTCTATAAGGTACCCCTCATTCTCCTAAATTCCAATTAGTACAGTCCCAGTCTACTCAATCTTTCCTTATAAGCCAATCCTCTCAATTCCAGAATCAATCTTGTGCACCTTTTCTACAGCCTCTCCAATGCCAGTATATCCTTTCTCAAGAGGGAGAACAAATCTGTATATAATACTCCAGTAGTGGCCTCACCGGCTCTCTATGCAGCTGCAGCACAACGTCTTATTTCTAAATTCCATCCCACTCGCAATGAAGGACAATATTCCATTTGCCTTTTAATTACCTGCTACAGCTGCAAAGCAATTATTTTAAGATTCATGCACAAGGACATCTATTTCCTTCTGCAAAGCAGCATGCTGCAATTTTCACCATTATATCATTTAATTCATGGAAAGTTGTGCCAATCTCATGAATTCCCAAATTTCAAAACATCCAAAATGATGGAAAGTTCCCAAAATATGCCTGGGCCTATCACTGAGCTTCTGGAGATTAAATCTGATCATTGAGGAATGATAGTATTGTGAATGGAAGGAGAGTGATGAATTAATTTTATTGTTCTCTTCTGTCTTTAAGGGAATCATAGAATCCCATCTAATTTGGTACACACTCTGTGGTGCCAGCTTGTCTGCAGCCAATCAGACTGATTGAATAAAGCTGCAGTGTAAATGCCATCTACAATGAGTGTTGGTAATTTTCTTTTAAGTACTGAAATCCTTTCCAAAATCTTTGGCTTTAACACTGTCCTTATCCTGTTTCAGTCCACAATCAGAAATACATAAAAACAAAACTCGCCTCTGTTTTTCTGCCTCCTGGTGAAAATTCGGTCCATATTAATGCATTTTTTTCACTCTCTCTATGTTTAGACTGAGTAATAATAATAGACAATAGACAATAGACAATAGGTGCAGGAGTAGGCCATTCTGCCCTTCGAGCTTGCACCACCATTCAATATGATCATGGCTGATCATCCTTAATCAGTATCCTGATCCTGCCTTATCTCCAAAACCCTTGACTCCACTATCCTTGAGAGCTTTATCCGACTATTTCTTAAATGAATCCAGAGACTGGGCCTCCACTGCCCTCTGGGGCAGAGCATTTCACACAGCCACCACTCTCTGGGTGAAGAAGTTTCCCCTCATCTCTGTCCTAAATGGTCTACCCCGTATTTTTAAGCTGTGTCCTCTGGTTCGGCACTTACCCATCAGCAAAAACATGTTTCCTGCCGACAGAGTGTCCAATCCTTTAATAATCTTATATGTCGCAATCAGATCCCCTCTCAGTTTTCTAAACTCAAGGGTATACAAGCCCAGTCGCTCCAGTCTTTCAGTGTAAGGTAATCCCGCCAGTGCAGGAATTGACCTCGTGCACCTACGCTGCACTCCCTCAATAGCCAGAATGTCTTTCCTCAAATTTGGAAACCAGAACTTCACACAGTACTCCAGGTATGGTCTCACCAGGGCACTGTACAGCTGCAGAAGAACCTCTTTGCTTCTATACTCAATCCCTCTAGTTATGAAGGCCAGTATGCTATTAGCCTTCTTCACTACCTGCTGTACCTGCATGCTTACCTTCATTGACTGGTGTACAAGAACACCCAGATCTCTCTGTACTGCCCCTTTACCTACATTTAATCCATTTAGGTTGTAATCTGCCTTCTGTTCTTGCCACCAAAGTGTATAACCATACATTTATCCACATTAAACTGCATCCGTCATGCATCTGACCACTCACCTAACTTGTCCAGGTCACCCTGTAATCTCCTAACATCCTCATCACATTTCACCCTGCCACCCAGCTTAGTATCATCAGCAAATTTGCTAATGTTATTGCTAATAACATCTTCTATATCATTAACATATATTGTAAAAATATTCTGGAAGATTCCAGTGTGATATCATTGTGTGCAGTTCTGAAAAATCCAGTCTATAAAATGGAGAGACTGAGGTACGTACCAGACTCAGAGACTGTTGACAATAACTGGATGCTTGATGCTGTTTACAATCATCATCATCAGGTATAGTGTTATGTCTACTGTGTCACCACAATCTCACCAGACCAGAGGGCTGCTCTCTCAGTAGAGAAAGGTGACCTAATCTATGGGCCACCAGACCTCAGGCAAGGGAAGCGAGGTTGAGAAGGAGAGTCCTTCATAGTGCTTTGCAAACCAACAATCCAGTCAACTGAGCTAAACTGGTTTCCTGGGGGCATCTATAATAGTACTAATATCACTCCTGTGTGGTCCTCTTCAGCCACAACAGACTCTGATTTACTTTCAAAGATTGAAGCAAGCCTTCCCAGGCGCAGATCCCTGGACTCGTGAGACTAACTGAAGCCACCAAGCCCAACCAGGTGACTGAACTTACACTGAGAGAACATTTTGGAAAGAGATCACAACTCGTGAAGTTGTAAGATGTCTATGAATAAGGACAAGTCTGGACATTCCAGGAAAGTACTACATTGTGTGAAGCCGATTTCAAAAATATTAAGCAAGAGTTAGGAAGTTTTAATTTGGAGGAGCTGTTGCCAGGCAAGTCCATATTTCACATGTGGGAGTTGTTTGAAGACCCACTGATCAGAGTTCAGGGTCAGCATGTTCCAATAAGAAGGAAGGACAAGTATAGCAAGGTGGGGAACCCGTGGATGATGAGGGAGGTTGGGAATTTACTCTAAAACAGATAAAGGAAGCATAGGACAGGTCCTATAGGACAGGTCCATAAGGAATATGAAGAAATCCATGTAGCAGGGACATATCTGAAAGAGGGAATTAGGAGAACAAGGATGAACCATGGAAACACATTGTCAAGTCCAGTTAAAGGGAATCCCAAGATATATCATACTTGGGATTATTCGGGAGAGTATAGGACCACTCAAGGGTAAATAATGGGACTTGTGCTCGGAGGCAGAGAATATAGGTGCGATCCTAAATGTGGACCTTGTATCGATATTCACTAAGGGAAAGAACATGGGGATAGCGAGATTTGTGTGGGGCTTGCAAATATGCTAGGACATCTTGAGGTCAAGAAAGACGTCTTGTTGGGTCTCTAGTAGAGCATTAAGGTGTCTCCAGAGTCTGAAGGAATCTACCTCAGGTTATTGATCGAAATAATAGATGAGATTGTTGGGTCTTTGTTCAAGATCTTGGTAACCCCTCGAGGCAGTGGAGAGGTCCTTGAGGACTGGCAAGTCGTTAATGTGTTTGCTGTATTCAGGAAGTGCTCGTGAGATTAGAAGTAGGAGGATAGAGCAGATGATTAGGCTGGCATGGTAGCTCAGTTGTTAACACTGTTAATTCATGGTTCCAGAGACTCTAGTTCAATTCAAGCCTTGGGCAATTGGAGTTTGCATGTTCTCCCCATATCTGCGTGGGTTCCATCTTGGTGCTCTGGTTTGCTCCCACAGTCCAAAGGTGTGCGGCTCAGGTGGATTAGCCATGCTAAGTTGCCCATAGTGTGCAGGGGTGTGTGAATTAGCCATGGCAAATGCAGAGTTATGGGGTGAGTCTGGGTGGGAAGCTCTTTGCAGAATCTGTGTGGACTTCTGCTCTGTCGAGATTCTCTGATAAACTGTGGGAGTGAAAATGGACATGGGACAAAATGTGACAAAGAAAACATTATATTTGTCTGTGGTTTTACAACACCTGATGTTGAGATCTAATGGTGTAATAGGTTATTGCATCTGCATTATTTTCTAGCCTTTCTGTCTGTAAGAGCTGACTTTTTAAGTTAGCATCAATGATCAACTGTAAAGAGTTAACCAGCTGAATCTTATTTACTTCTGGCTCGCTGTCAATTTTGTCATGGTTCATCGAGAGTTTCTGTCTCTACAAGCTTGAGAGTCCTATTGTACTAATATCCGACTCTTGTCTCATTAACTACGTAGCCTGTCCCCATAGTGTTCCCTGCACCTGCTGCTTGCCTGATTCGCCACCCTCCAATGTCACATATCCTCGAGTGGACCATTCCTGGTGCATCTTTTGAAAGTAATTGCAAACCCAGACAAGCAATGCCAGCTGAAAACTGCCCTATGCGGATCCTGAGATTTGTCCCAGACATAGAGATAAGGGGAATTTGGCACCGTGCTTTACAGATAGGCGACTGGCAGCCTTGCTGAACCGGATTGTGCAGAAGTTGGCCATTCTCTTCCACCAGAACTGACAGAGTAAGCCACAGCACCAGACCCTGGCAGCCTGGACTGAGGACGCCACCTGTGTCAGTGTGGTCTCAGCCGGTGGAGGAATGCTCGACACTTTGGGAGGAAGAACAGTGACCTTCTCTGATCTACCACAGTAAATGGCACAATGTACTCTCTGCTGCCTCACACTCACTCTGTCTCTGCAACTGAATGAACCTCACACTCATTCTGTTACTCACTATTGCACGTACCATCTTCCCTCACTCACTCTTAATCACCCAATGCCCGACATCATTAACCTTGCATGGCCTCTGTGCTGCCTACTCAGAAGATCTCACCACATTTTTCCCACCATCGCTATCTGTAACAGCTGTGACACCCACATACATTTTCCATAATCCATCCTTTGCTCCAATTTCAGTAGAAAATTGCCCACAATATTCAGAAAGTGTCAAGGAAGATGGTAGCATGCCCAATGTTCAGCTCTTCACCCTTTATGAGGCGATAATCTTGATTCTGACCACCTAAGGGGCCAACTGACCATGTCCAAGTTCCCGGACTGGTATTGGAGTCTGTGTACTGTTTACGCATAGATTTCTTTGTTTTCCTTCTGCTCTAAACGACAGGACATTATGCAGTACTGTAAGATTGGTCTCTTTGACTAAAGGGGTAAAGTGCAAAAATGTAAGGGAAAGCACGGATACTGTGGGAATCCAGACAGCACGCAGTCACTTGGAGCCTAAATGATGGTCTTGTCTGATCCATCAGCTTGGTATCTGACACTGAGCACAAAATGTCTTTGCAGCAGCATTGCAATAGTAATCTTTGGTGTGCCCCAAAATGCAGCTTTAAAGTTCACAAGTAGATTGTTATTGAAACATAGCTGTTACTGGGTGCAGTTAATGAGGCTGACAACAAGGAATGATCTCCCTAAACAGGCATTTTATCACTATATAGTGAGGGTCTCTTCTTGACACATGGAAAATTCCACTGTTTAGATGTGAATATAGGCCCCACTAGATTTATCATTTGACTCTCCCAGGTTTCTCACTACAGCCTACATTGTTCAGAACACTTACACTCTGTGTTAGTGCTGTGATCCTTATTCATAACTGGTAAAAGCTGGATATGTAATTGATTTTAAGAAAAATATTTAGCCACACAAATACAAATCAATGACAATCTCCAATATAGAAACATTCTAACCACTACTACCCTCTGCCGTTCAATATCCTTGGGGACACCGTTGACCAGAAAATCAACTGGATAAATACGTAAGCACAGTGCCGACAAGAGCAGGCCAGAGGCTAGGAATACTGTGACGAGTAACTCACCTACCCAAAGTCTGTCCCACATTTACAAGTCACAAGTCAGGAATGTGATGGATTACACATGTCTGGATGCCTGCAGCTCCACCAGCACTCAAACTTGACAGCATCAAAGGAAAAGCAGCCTGACTGATTGGCACTACATCTACAAACATCCTCTCTCACCATCAACAATCCTCAGTAACAGCAGTATGTAGTAGCGACAAGATGCACTACTGACATTGTTCAAAGATCCTGAGACAGCGTCTTCCAAACCCACGACTACTTGCATCTAGAAGGACAAGGGCAACAGAAACACATGAACAGCAACATCTACAAGTTCCCCTCCAAGCCATTCACCACCCTGACTTGGAATTCTATTACCATTCCTTCATTGTCACTATGTCATAATCTTGGAAGTCTCTCCCTAACATCTTTATAAGTCAACTTACAGCATGAGGACTGCAGCTGTACTAGAAGACAGCTCTCCAGCTCCATCTCAAGGGCAACTAGGGACGGACAATAAATGCTTGGCAGTCTGCAATTCCCAGTCCAATGAAAGAATCAAAAGAAAATGTACTTAAGCAGAGAATGTGAGTACCAGAAGTGAAGAAAGGGGAAATAACATTTACAAATAGTGCCAAATAAAAAGGGGATAAAATACTGTTAGGGTTGGAGACCTGAACCCAATCTGTGACAGCAATGTAGAGATGGGTTGAGGGTGCGATTGGTGTAAAAATGGCAGCAAAGGTAGTGGAGAGGAAATCCCAACCCTTTCACTTTGGAAGTGGCTATTACTGGAGGTGGCCTGGCTGACAGGAGGTCAGACTTGAACCCAGATGGAAGGTAATTAACTCTCTTCAACAGGTAATTATCTGATTTCACAAGGTTTACATCTCAATGAAAAGTAGGATTCAAACTGTCTTTACAGCTAAGCATAGAATCTCAGTGTAAGGGCAGTCTTATAATTGAAAGCCATTGTGCCAGGTAACTTTGGGTGCAACTGGTTGCACACACCAGCAGTAACAGTTTGGCACAAAGACAAATTGTCTGTCACAGTGGAGGCACTATGACAGCCCTTGCTCATATGGCATTAATATTGGCTGATCCCAAATCTCTTGTCTCATTCTGTGCAGTTACTTGCATAACTTTCTCACAACTCATTAAACTGGATGTCTTTTGGATCCTAGTTCCTTGTCTCTCGCCACAACATCCCCCACAATCTCATCGCCCTGTTATCATTAATTCCTGTGGAGTTAATCCATTTGTTCTACTGCGTGTTGGCATATGTTCTGTTTGAGACATATGGCAGCAGATCTGTCCATCTCTGCCTTGTTTGCTGTATGGCTTTATCTAATGCTCTCTTTCACGTCCTATTCATTTACATGACTTTTCCTAAGATCCTGCAGGTCGTAGGGGTTATGAAACCTTTGTTTTAGTCATGAATCTTCCTATCCTGCCCACGCGGCTGCACATCCTGATTCCAGTCCTGTTCCTAGGATTTCATCGCTTTCAGGAATATCATGGTCCTTATCTTCAACACCAGCACCAACACCATTCCTGCTCCAATGCCTTATCCCATTATTCTTCCCAGCAACTCGGGCAAGAACGTGAGGATGCAAAGGTTCTGCTTTACACTTTATACTTTTAGCATTTTACAGGATCAATGCAACTTTACTAAATCAAACGTTGGGGACTTGGTCAAAAGCACAGTGTATTTACCCTCATTCGTCATTTTACTCTATCTGATCCACAGGCTGGGTAATAACCGTCGCACAGATTCCTGTGCCGAGGATCTTGTCTCCGCTCTCAGTACAAACCAATCATTGACGTGTTTGGATCTGAGATCAAACTCTCTCACAGACCAATCCATCCCTGCTCTCTGCCTCCTGCAAGGGTCTACAGGAGATTCGGTGAGTAATTATGTTAATTTTTAATATAATAAATAAAGTATGAATAGAATTCCTTAAATTTTAGGATTAATATTTCTAGATTTGCTTTCTTGAAATAGAAACTCTCGTTTTCACATTATTGGTCTTTTCTTTCCATTGACATTTTCCCTGCTTTAATTTTCATATTTCATGCTGTGCCTCAATTGGTTCAGTCCAAGTGGGGCAAGACAGCTGGAGTCGCTGCAGGAACTGAGACCCAACCTTACTGTGGACCTGTGAGCAATGCAGTTTCTGTTCGAACTGAACAATTTTCTCTGATTTCCTCTCTGTCCCATTTAAGCGGCCATACTCCAGGATGAAATCCTATTGGTTCTTGCTGAGTCCCCAGCTGAGCTGAGTAAGGGTCATCTCCCATTGTGAGGTCAGAGTCTCAGCCACCGGGTCACGTGACTCAGGGTCCGCCCCTACAACGCGGCTTCTGTAGGATATCCCGGTCTCAATGTTCCCCAATGGGAACTACACAACCAGGAAGGAGTCACCGTGTGCCTCACTGTGGGCTGCGCAGTGGTACACTGACAATTACACTCCTTGAGGGACTGTCTCATGGAATATCTGTGTCTAGTGACTCTGCTTGGGAAGTGAACTTCCATGGATTTAGTACTGGATCTCTTCAACTTGGTTAGATCCTGTCATTCAAAATGATCAAGTATCTACCTCACGGGACAGTATCATGTTGCAGCAGGTTCTAGTGGATTGTGCATTACACGAAATGGTAGAAACATCTTTCTGCATTACCTCAGTCATAAAGGAACGGTTCCAGAGGCCAAGAATTTGTTGGAGCAGCATATGTCGCAGTTGCATGTCAGGCCCCTGTGGAAGCTTGAATATAATAGACTCTGTGGAAATCGCCTGGGGAGCTGAGGACTCTGATGGGATACCCATCATCCAAAAAAATCCACTAAAATTGGAAGATTTGAAGGGTTCCATTTCAGTAAAGTTAATAATTGCGCGGGAAATGAGAGACAGTGAAGACCCCAACTTAATACCATTGCTATAGTCAGTATGGCCACTGCCTGCATTGACGTTTTCTGCCCCCCGCTCCCCACTGACCTTGATACATACCGAAAGCCCCCTCTGCCAACTTCGACATTCTTGTAACCCTCTCACTAGCCCCAGGAGCCCAGCTCTCCTTCTTCCCACAACTGAAGCATTGCTCAACTCTCGCCTCCAGTAAGCTGGCCAGCATCTTTACAGCACTCTAACTCCTGAACAAACTGCCACCTATCCCTACACTTACTGTCAGGGTCTGGCTGTACCTCTGTGTACTTATCACATTCGACACACTCCTGCACAAAATGGGGTGGCTTGACTTCCCCCACTACCCCTGAATTAAGGGAAACTGTGTTCATGTCAACTACGCTTCACATTTCTGATGGGGCTGGAACCACAATATCTGGATAGAAATGTTGAGCTCAGTACTGACAGTAAAACAAAAATGGAGTGAACTGGAATCACATTCAGAATATCCAGGCCAGTGTATTTAATGCAGACTCTGTCCCATTGTCATTGGTGTCATTTTCAAGTGAATGATGAGTTTCTTAACTGCGGAAATAGCTTACAGCATCTGGAGCGTGTCGAATAAAGAATAGACCAGCAAATTCCCCTGCATGCTCAAACAATAATGAATATGGAAGTCATTGATTCAGTGTGTACTACACTGCAGTAAATGGACATAAATGGGCCCTGCCTAAACTACTCTGGATATAATGCATGGCTTCTGGTCTTAACAGAGCAAGGTTATCAGCAGTTAAGTAACGGGAGGACAGTTTGATATTCTGGATGAGGTTCCTTAAAACATAATTCTGTTCTGTTGATGTTGTGTTTTCTTCAGAGTCGTTTGGTCCGGCAATATATTACGTAATTTGCTGCTTTAATTTGTACCTTGATCCCGTGTAATTTGACCATTCACTCCTTATGCCTGTATGATAAATGGCAAAGTTTCACTGTATTTGTCGGACTTCAATAATCATTAAATGCGAAGACATAATAACTAGTTAAATCAAAGATTCAACAATATTGGCGAATAACAATATTGAGGGGCAATTGAGGTTACTAAAGCATACAGTATTGTTTATGAATTGGAGCATAGAATACAAGAAGGGAGTTAGTCTGAGCTAACAAGGCCGTTGTCAGACATCACCCAGTTTTATTCTTTCAGGGATATAGGCTTCCCTGGTTGGGCCATAACTTACTGATCCTGAGAAGGTGGTAGTGCGCTCACTTTGTTAACCACTACAGTTTATTGGAATATTGTGCATTTGTTCCATGGATCAGAACCTTCAGGTATGAAGATGGATTGGAGAGATTGAGGCTTTTTGTGTTGAAGATGTGATGGAAATTTTCAAAACCATGAGAGCTCTGCATTCAATGGACAGGGGGAGAAAAGATTCTCCAAATATAACGATCTGGTATGAGAAGACATACGCACAAACTAATTTGCATAAGTAACAGATCTGATGTAAGAGATTGTTTTCAAACAACGCTTGGTTTGTGTATGGAGTGCCCTACCTGGAGATGTAGGAGAGGCAGATGTGACTAAGCATTCAAAATTGATTTGGATCAGCATTTGAATCGGACTGAGGGATGGAGAGACAGTGGACAGAGCAGACTGTCACAGTTACTCTGTTTCTGACTCTCCACCATCCACTCTGTCAGTGAGCACCTGGTCTCTGACATCATCGAGAGAGCTGCCTGTGCTGTCCCTGTACTGGTACCTTTTGTTGTAGACGCTGTAGAGAGAGCTTTACAACATTGAGCTCTATAAAACAGGTCATAGCTTCAGAGTTTGGAGATGATACACACATTGACAATGGAGTAAACAGGGAAGGGAGAAGAAGCAGACTTTAGGAGAATACAGGCAGAAGCTGTTACCAGTTGGTCTGAGGAAGAAAGTTGTCCACAGGATTCCTGAAGTTGTCTTAGTAAAATACTCACAGCAAAGACTTCCTTACTGAGATTTGAGAAGATTTGTAACTCAGGTTGCGGGTCTGGATGTAGTTTTGCGCGCTCAGCTGGAAGGTTCATTTCCAGATATTTCATAACCCGAGTTGGTAACATCTTCAGTGGGCCTGATGGCCCATTAATATGAAGCATGGAATTGTGGTGAAATAGACGTGAGAGAGATGAGAGCTTTCTGTTTGTCATAAAGAGCAAATTGTCACACTCACCCAATGTCCTTGGGAGAAGAGGCCTGGCCTGGATTTAACCCAACTCACACCATAACACTGTAAACCCTCATAGTAACAGAGGGATGGAGATTTATAAAGCATATTCAGTGTGAGACCTTGTTCAGAATCTGTAACAGTGTTTTAACCGAGAATCTGACTAGTTTGCTGCCGAAGACTGGAATATATCAAATAGCACACACTGTCCCACCGTGGATTCAGATTGCGTGATTTATGAAAGTAACAAAATCTGTAACTAAACAAGCCTCCTGCATGAAATGATTCACGCCAGAGATTTGACGGTTTGTTAGTCTGTGGGGAGTGTGTGTGTGAAAGAGTGTGTTAGTGGATGGGGAGTGTGAGAGTATGAGAGTGTGTTAGTGGTTGGTGAGTGATTGTGTTATTGAGTATATTTGAGTGACAGAATGTTCAGTGCATGAGAAGTTATGTGTAAGATTAATTGTGTGTTGTTGAGTGTGCATGGTTGCACACGTGTGTATATTTGTCAGGATGGGGCTGTAAGTATGTAAGACTATGTGTGTGAGTGACTGACAAGTTGTGAGTCCATGACTATATATGTTTGTATATCATAGAGTCAAAACCATATCGCTGTACAGCATGGAAACAACCCTTCATTCCAACTCTTCCAATGCTGACCAAATATCATAATTAATCTGGTCCCATTTGCCAGTATTTGAACCATATCCCTCTAAAACCTTCCACTTCATATCCCCATCTCAAAGCCTTTTAAATATTGTAATTGTATCTGCCTCCACCACTTCCTCTGGCAACTCATTCCATACAAACACCACTCTCTGTGTGGAACATTGATCCTTAGAACCCTTTACATCTTTATCCATCCACCTTAAACCTATGCCTTCTAGCTTTTGACTCGCCTACCCTAGCGAAAAGATCTTGGCTGTTCATCCTATCCATGTCCATCATGATTTCAGAAATATAAAGTCACCCCGCAGTCTCTGATGCTCCAGGGAAAATAGCCCCAACATATTCAGAATCGCCCTTTCGCCTAAACCCTCTCACCCTGCCAATATCTTTGTCTGTTCTGAACCTTCCAAGTTTCACTCCATCCTTCCAGTAGTAAGACCAGAACGTCATGCAGTATTCCAAAAGTGACTTAACCAATCTCATATGTAGCCTCAACATGACCTCCCGACTCCTATACTCAATGCCAGTTGGCCCATCTGATCAAGATTCTGTTGTGCTCTAAGTAACCTTTTCCACTGTCCAGTGGACGTCCAATTTTGCTATTACCTGAAAACTCATTAACCATCGCTGCCATCTCTCCCATATACACATGCAAGGGTTTTTTGTGAGATTCAGTTTGTGTGTATTTTTTGAGTTTGTATGAGTGATGGAGTGTATATGTGTGTGTTGAGCTGTGGCGGTTCTCGCCCTCCTGTATTGCTCTTTGCTGTGGACTGTCTACAGCAGTCACCTCCAGGCTCTGGTGCAGTTGCACCAATACTTCCTGTACAAGATCTTGCGAATCCACCGGAACCAAGACACAGCAACACCAGCGTCCTCTTCCAGGCCAGCAGCCCCAGCATCAAGGCACTGACCCTTCCTTGATCGGCTTCAATGGCCTAGACATGTCGTACCCATGATCGACATAAAAAACCCCAAGCAGGTGATTACTCCAAGCTCCGAACCTGCAGGAGATCCACAGGTGGACAAGAAAGTGTTTTAGAGATACACTCAGGCCCTCACTGGTGAAGTGCCTCGAGGATACACTCAGGTCCTCACTGGTGAAGTGCCTCAGAGATACACTCAGGTCCTCACTGGTGAAGTGCCTCAGGGATGCCCTTAGGTCCTCACTGGTGAAGAGCACCAGGGATACCCGCAGGTCCTCATTGGTGTAGTGCCTCAGGGATACCATTAGGTCCTCATTGGCGAATTGCCTCAGGGTTACCCTCACGTCCTCACTGATGAAGTGCCTCAAGGATGCATTCAGGTCCTCATTGGTGAGGTGCCCCAGGGATACCCTCAGGTCCCCACTGGTGAAGTGCTTCAGGGATACCCTCAGGTCCTCACTGGTGAAGTGCCTCAGGGATGCCCTTAGGTCCTCACTGGTGAAGAGCCCTAGGGATACCCTCAGGTCCTCACTGGTGAATTGCCTCAGGGTTACCCTCACGTCCTCACTGGTGAAGTGCCTCAGGGATGCCCTTAGGTCCTCACTGGTGAAGTGCCTCAGGGATACACTTAGATCCTCACTGGTGAAGTGCCTCAGGGATGCCTTCAGGTCCTCACTAGTGAAGTGCCACAGGGATACCCTCAGGTCGTCATTGGTGAAGTGCTTCAGGGATAACCTCAGGTCCTCATTGGTGAAGTGCCTCAGTGATACCCTTAGATCCTCATTTGCGAAGGGCCTCAAGGGTTACCCTCACATACTCACTGGTGAAGTGCCTCACAGGGTGCTTTAGGTCCCCACTGGTGAAGTGCCTCAGGGATTCACTTAGATCCTCATTGGCGAAGTGCCTCAGGGTTACCCTCACGTCCTCACTGGTGAAGTGCCTCAGGGATACCCTCAGGTCTTCACTGGTGAATTGCATCAGGGATACCCTCAGGTCCTCATTATTGAAGTGTAGCACACTCCCACTGACATGTGGGAATCACCAGACCAAGACCATCCAAGCAGAGAAGGAGGGTTAAGCACCTCAAGTCTTGCAGTTGGCAAAAATCAGAGCCCAGGCGAAAGCAGCATAAGGAGCGCACTGCCTCACCAAAGCCTCACCAACTCCTTTCTACAATCACCTTCTGCCCCAAGTTTAACTCCTCATTGTTCTGTACAGACACCTACAGACTCACGCTGAGAGTTTAACAGTCATACCGTCTCTATGGGACTGCCGATGATGATATGTGCAGAATGAATCCCAGAGAGACTGTGTGATGGAAGAATTCCAACGGAGTATTAATATGTTCGGTGAAAGGGAACCTCTGACTTTGCGAGATTCATTGCAAAACTACCACACTTTCCCAGTACAATCTGCTTGAACGATCTGGCAATGTATTTGTCCTTATTGTTGGCTTTATTATCATGTTAAATTGCTGATACCACAAACCTTCTCCCACACCACAAACCCAAATAATGTTTCATAATTTCTGACTATTTTAAACAAGCATCCTCTATATATTGACTCTTCTGACAAATATGAATCACATTTCACCACATCCTAACAAACATGGCCAATTCACCTGACCTGCACATCCTAACACCACATCTGACAAACATGAATCACATTTCAGCACAACTAATCCAGAATTCCAATCTGAAGCCCATCCAACAATATACTATTCCATGTACGTCCATATGCTTGTCCAATGACGACTTAAATTACTTAAATTTGGCGCATCTTCTATCGTTGCAGGCAAATCATTCCATACCCTTACTACTCTCTGAGTCAAGAAAGTGCCTCTGACATCTGTCCGATATCTATCACCCTTCAATTTAAAGCTATGCCCCCTCGTGCTCGCCTTCACAATACTTGGAAAAAGGCTCTCCCTGTCCACCCTATCTAACCCTCTGATTAACTTATATGTCTCTATTAAGTCACCTCTCAACCTTCTTCTTTCGAACGAAAACAGCCTCAAATCCCTCCGCCTTTCCTCGTAAGACCTTCACTTCATAACATGCAACATCCTAGTAAATCTCCTCTGTGCCCTTTCCAAAGCCTCCACATCCTTCTTATAATGCGGTGTACAGAACTATGCACAATATTCCAAGTGCGGCCCCACCGGAGTTTTGTACAGCTGCAGCATAACATCATGGTTCTGGAACTCGATCTCTATATTATTAAAACCTAAAACACTGTATGCCTTCTTAACAACCCTGTCAACCTGGGTGGCAACTTTCAAGGTTCTGTGTACATAGACACCGAGATCTCTCTGTTTATCTACACTACCAAGAATCTTACCATTAGCCCAGTACTTTGAATTCCGGCTATTCTGACCAAAATGAATCACCTCACACTTGTCCGCTTTAAACCCCATTTGCCGCCTCTCAGCTCAGCTCTGCAGCTGACCTATGTCTCTCTGTAACTTACAACATCGTTCGTCACTATCCACAACTCCATCGACCTGAGTGTCGTCTGCAAATTTACTAACCCATCATTCTACGCCCTCATCCAGGTCGTTTATAAAAATGACGAACAGCAGTGGACACAACACTGGCCCTTGCGGTACACCAATAGTAACTGGACTCCAGGATAAACATTTCCCAACAACCACCACCTTCTGTCCTCTTTCAGCAAGCCAATTACTGATCCAAACTGCTATCCCTCTCACAGTCCCTTTCCTCCGCATTGTGTATAATAGCGGACTGTGGGGAACCTTGCAGAAATCCATATACACCATATCAACCAGTTTAGTCTCATCTATCTGTTTGGTCACCTTCTCAAATAACTCAATAAGGTTTGTGAGGCACGACCTAACCTACACAAAACAGTTCTGACTATCCCTAATCAAATTATTCTTTTCAGGATCATTATAAATCCTAACTCTTATAACCTTTTTCAATACTTTACCAACAACTGAAGTAAGGCTCACTGGTCTATAATTACCAGGGTTGTCTCTACTCCCCTTTTTGAACAGGGAACCACATTTGCTCTGCTCCAGTTTCTGGCACGTTTTCTGTAGACCTTGCTGCATACAACTTGGTTCCAATGTCTTCATGCAACAATGATACCATTCCCATGGATTTCATTAATGGAGGTGCACAAGATAGTCCAAAAATGCAAACGTATTCTGTCTCTGTCACTTTCAGCTGGTGATCATCTCTCACGAAAGAATCTCAACTCGCTCACTGACTCCCTCACCAGCATTAACTGTATCATTATGAACATTTTCTTTTCCCTCACTGAATAGAGATTTAACTGGACCACATTGATCATAAACAGGTCTTCAATACCAACACGGAAAGGTGTATCAATCACAATCAATGCTTGCTCCCTCAAATCTTTTCCATACTTAAAAGTTTCAAGTCTCTTTCAAATCTTCTCCCTCTCTCCTCAAACCTATGCCTTCTAGTTCTGGACTTCGTCACCCCAGGGAAAAGACTGTGTCGATTTATCCTATCCATGCCCCCCATAATTTTGTTGACCTCTGTAAGGTCACCTCTCAGCCTTCGACTCTCCAGGGAAAACAATCCCAGCCTATTCAGCCTCTCCCTGTAGCTCAAACACTGCAACCCTGGCAACATACTTCGAAATACAAAGTTTGGGTGAAGATTTGTAGCTCGGGTGCTCGTTGTTGTGGTTCTGTTCGCCGAGTTGGAAATTTTTGTTGCAAACATTTCGTCCCCTGTCTAGGTGACATACTTAGTGCTTGGGAGCCTCCAGTGAAGCGCTTCTTAAAAACACAGAAATAGAGAAAACACACCGGATCATCAACGCCACACTAACAGGAATCCGATTCACGAGAGAAGAAGAAAAGGATAACCAACTCCCATTCCTAGACGTGATGGTACAGAGAACACCAAACGGAGAATTCACCACAAAGGTATACAGGAAAGCCACACACACAGACCAAGTCCTGAACTATGAAAGCAACCACCCCAACACACACAAACGAAGTTGTATCAAGACACTATTCAAAAGGGCCACAACACACTGCAGCTCACCAGAACTGCAAAAAGAGGTATTCGCCAAAAACGGATACCCGCGCAATTTCATCAATAGATGCCTAAGAGAAAGACAACAGAACGAGGACATGCCGCAACCCAAAGGAGGTGTTGATATCTACAAGTAGTTGTTGTGCTTTTTGGATGTACTCTGCTTTGTCCAGGATGACCATCATTCTGACTTTGTCTGCTGGGAATTCGACTGGGACAACACTACCATTATAGGGCAAGCCAAACAGAGAACAGCCAGGGAATTCCTAGAGGCATGGCACACATCCACAGATTCAATCAACAAGCGCATCGACCTGGACCCAATATACCGGCCACTAGAGCGGACAGCTGAAACTGACAACCGGAAGCGGCAGGGACAGGCCACTATAAATGCCGGAGGAAACACCACAGAAGCACTTCACAGGAGGCTCCCAAGCACTGAGGATGTCACCTAGACAGGGGACGAAACGTTTGCAACAAAAATTTCCAGCTCGGCGAACAGAACCACAACATCCTTGTAAATCTTTTCCGAACCCTTTCAGGTTTCACAACATCTTTCAAATAGCAGGAAGACCCGAATTAAAGTCAGAATTCCAAAAGTGGACTCACCAATTTCCTAAAGATGTTAAAATTAGTCCGTTCTTATACACACATATGCAACATAGCTGGGATCCATTAGTAATCAAGAAAAGACCACGTACTATGAACATTTTGAGGAACATCCTGAAGCCAAATCAGATTTTTTCCTCAGGCAAGAAGCGTTAAAGTATGTAGCATTTCTTCCAGACTTCAGCAAACAAGGTGGGGGAGAGGACTTTATAACAACTGAGTGGCACACAACATTCCTGTTGGTGTGTCGGTGCCATCTGGAGCATCATTCAACATGAAACAGCTCATGTTTAAAAATAGATGCACAGCCCTTCGCTCCCTTACCCTACAGACAAGAGGCATCACCGACGGTGATGGTTGGGTTCAGAATAAGTGGAGGTCATGCCTACACACTGATCCTGCTCTCCTGGTCCCACAAGACTCAGCCCATATGGAGACAGATCCTTTTCAAAAGCTCCATGAGCGAAAGGCATTAGCAATATGACTGAAGACAAGGCATGTACCCCCTGGAACTTACAAGGGTCGGAGGTGATTGAATTGTATCATGGAAGATCCTGGTGGAACTTGACCTGGTGTACATGGAAAGGAGATTTCCTGTAGTGGCAGAATCTTGAACTGGGGAAAGAGACAATAAACAAGAGGGTGATCCTTTAAGAAAGAAATGAGAGGGCAAGGTTTTCTGAGTGGACAGTCTGTGGAAGTCCCATCCTCAAATAGACAATGCACGCAGAAATTTTCAATATTTTTAAGGTAGAGGTAGATTCTCGATCGCCACTATCTGCAGTCCTCCACTTCCCCTTGACGACAAAAGATGATGAGAAATCACCAAGGATATGCAGGAGAATTGAGATTATAATAAGAACAGCCATGATCATACCAGACGGCAGAGCAGGTTGGAAGGGCCGAGTGGCATATTTTTGTTTTTGTTCATATGGTTCTGCCCCTTGGCTTCTGGAGCGATCACCAACATTCCAAGGGATCGAATGAAGTGGGGGGTCGGTTATTCCTTCTTCGGTTCAGCATCCGTATGAGGCAGCAGCCCCCGAGTGATACAGAAAGACACTTTTGGTGCCTTTCACCCCGAATCCTGCCAGCAATGCTGCTCAGGCAGGAGACTGGTATTTCAGGATGAAGGCAGGTGGTCAGGTTCCCTAACACCAAGTGACAACCTGAGGTGCTCAGCAGAGAACGAGGGGCAGAATGGTCACACACTCTCAACTGTTCAACTCAGTCCTTATGGGAATAGACACTTTTCAGCCTCCTGGCATCACCTCTGCCTGAAGCAAGTCAAATTAAATTCAATTGTCCCCTTTCACTTCGAGGATTCTGGAACGTGGTTGGCAGAGAAATGGGATGACCATCACGTCAGGATTATGCCTCTGGTTCGGCCAGTCACCAGGGTGGGAGCAACAGCATCTGAAACCAAGCTTCCATCCACCGACTCCATTGACACCTCGGGAAGGCAACCAACAAAGAGCCCTCCCACCCCGGTTATAATCTCATCCAACCTCTTCCTTCAGACAGAAGATACAGAAGCTTAAACACACGCACCAATAGGTTCAGGAACAAATTCTTCCCCACTGTTATGAGACAGTGTGGACCCCTCTAATTTCAAATCTAATGTATCGAGATCATCTTCTCAATTTAATCTGGGGGTGATTGAGTTTGGTTTATAATATCCTCTACAACGGTCAAATAAATGCCCACACAATATCGAACAATGACATTTACAGATCAGAGGAGGATGCAATGACATATTATTTGTCAATCTCTTGGATATGACAAATTTGGGAATAATGTTCCTCAGAATATCAACTGTCAGTTCAACCAAGATTCAAGGCCAGGAATCAGGCAATCCTGGGGACCACATATTTCCTGGGAGACTGAGTCCTCACTAACAGAGTGGAAGCTGGAGAGTCAGGAACA
The DNA here is from genome assembly GCF_004010195.1 of Chiloscyllium plagiosum. Lineage (NCBI taxonomy): Eukaryota > Metazoa > Chordata > Chondrichthyes > Orectolobiformes > Hemiscylliidae > Chiloscyllium > Chiloscyllium plagiosum. Next base: position 7,763,292 of record NC_057746.1, on the reverse strand, counting down.
GAACAACAGGGACACTCTGTTCTGTTCATTCACCCTTCACCCTTCAGTGAATCGTGTGTTAGGAATGAAGGATATTATCCAGAATCTTATGTGAGGCAGACACTGTCCGGTCACACCCTGAATATCGCCCAGTTACCACCCTGCCACAGGTTATCTGCTCCTCTGCCATCTTCAGTACTTCCATCCGAGCAGCTTGAAGCACCTTGTTTTTAGCTGAGCTGTCTTAACTTCTGGGATGCTGCTTGACCTGCTGTGCTTTTCCAGCACTCCACTTTTCGATTCCAAGCCGTTGAACCAGGTTTGCTTCCAGGTATCGCACTGTTGTAGCTTTAACGCAACTTTCAAATGAAAAACTCCAAGACAAAATGAATGAGATGCATTTCTCAGACATTTTCGAAACGTTTCCAAATGATAAGGGGAAAACCACCTGCTATTACATTTCCCCAGTGGGGACAACTCTGTGAGCTCTCAGAAATGAGTATTTCAAGGTGTATTGATTAAAGCAGAAGAATCAGCATGGATGTGTTCAGTGAAAGATGTCCCTGATGATCTTGACAGATTTTGTTTGAAGGAAGTCAATGCCCGATGGAAGGAGTGATTGTGATGTCTATCAAATCAGTCCCCTGATTAGTGCCCCATGTGCCTGGCAGAAATAGCTCAGTTCAGACGCCGTTAGTCTATAGATCTAACCTGGATGAAAACTAGTTTTTGCACAGTGTTCATTTGGTTTCACTGACCCAAAGAGGTGTTTTTTTTTATGCTGCAACCTGTCTCCAATTCCCTGGCCCTCCAATTACAGTCTGCTCCGAAAAGAGAAAGTGATGGGTTAGATTGATAATGATGTCGGCACGGTGGCACAGTGGTTAGCACTGCTGCCTCGCAGCGCCAGAGACCCGGGTTCAATTCCGTCAGGTGAATTGGCCATGCTAAATTGCCCGTAGTGTTAGGTAAGGGGTAAATGTAGGGGTATGGGTGGGTTACGCTTCGGCGGGTCGGTGTGGACTTGTTGGGCCGAAGGGCCTGTTTCCACACTGTAAAGTAATCTAATCTAATCTAATCTAAAGTAATCTAATCTAATGTCAACATAAAAGATAATGACATACTCGTGTTTGTTTGATTGGAAAGTTGGCTTCGAAATGTTTCCTGTGGATTCATAAACGAAAGTAGAAATTTCTGGAAAAGCTCAGCAATCTGAGACCATTGAGGGAAGAAAACAGAGTTCACATTTTATGTCCACCTGTCCTAGAAAATCTGATAAAGACATTCCCAGCAATACTTCCTCACATTTCCAATACAGTCGCCTGGCAGTGTATCATTGTCCTCCTCATTGCTGGCTCTGCCATCATGTTAACTCTCTGATTTTTATGGAGAAAATCACCTGAACTCTCTGGATGTTAATATTCAAACATTTCTCAACATTTTAAATGAATAAATCCTGCTTTTGTGAAAGAAATTCTGCACACAAACATAAATTACATGTCGCCATATAGCGTTCCATACCCTGATTTTTTAAACATAATTCACAGGATACAGACAGTAGAGCAGATGATATGGTGGGATGTAGCAAACTCTGTGACACTCAGTACCTATATGTGGCAATGTTATAATATCCAGTGACAAAATTGCCCCTCCCCAACATAAACACAGTGTAACAATAGGACTGGGTATGGATGTGTGCACTGGGCAGAGAGGAAAAAGCTGCAGTTCAATTTATGTTTCTTTCCAGTTCTGTGCAAACTCAGTTTGACTGCTGAACTCTGTCAAAAAGTTCAGCTCACTACCAAATTCTCAATGGCTGATAGATGCAGGATAAATGATGAGCCACACTCCGTGCACGAATGAAAACCAATTGTCTTTGCCATATAAGGGAGAGTGTGTACGTGCATGTGTGAGAGGTTTCGTACGTAAGAGTTTTTGTAAGAGCGTGAGACTATGTGAACATTGGTTTGATTACCCTGGCACATGGTTGAAGATGAATGAGAGAGTGCCAGCGTAGCAGCATTATGAGCAGTCTAGAATTAAAACATATAAGCATGTTTAAATAATGGAGAAAACAGCGTTAGATGAAATTCGATTGAGGCACGTGCTAAGTCACTAAAATAGTGTAGTTAACGTTAAAGTTAGAGAAACCTCAAATATACGTCATTCAATGAAATACACACACATTGAAACACGTCTGTCAAAGATGAAAAAAAACAGATATGTAATTAAACCTCTCGAATGGAATGATTCATCCCATAGATTGTGTGTGTGCACGCTTGTCTCTCTCTCTCTCTGTGTGTGTGTGTATGTGTATGTGTCAGAGAATTTGTGAGTGTGTGCCTTTGAGAGAGTTTGTGGGACAGTGCAAGTGTGTGCATGACTGTGACTGTGAGTTGACTGTGCGTACATTGGGTTCATTATACTGACACATGATTGAAAATGAATGCGACAGTCGTAGAGCATCGATGTATAATATGATTTTAATATCATAAATTAATGGGGAAAAGAGCGGGCAATAGAATTCAATGTATACAACTGGGAAGTCACTAAAAGTGTGTAGTAACAAACACACACGTCACTCAGAGATATAGTACACTCACAAACACATACACAAAACACAGGTCTCTCAGAGATGTACATACGCACACAAACAAACACAGGTCTCGCAGAGATGTACGTAGACACACAAAAAACACAGGTCTGTCAGAGATGTACATACACATACAAATAAACCCAAGACTCGGAGATGTGCATGCACTTACAAACAAGCACAGGTCTGTCAGATAGTTACATAGACACAAAAACAAACTCAGGTCTCTTAGAGATGTACATACACACAAATAAATACAAGTCTCAGAGATGTGCATGCACACTCACATACACCAGTCTCTCAGAGATGTACATAGACATACAAACAAACACAGGTCTCTCAGAGATGTACATACACACACAAACAATCACAGGTCTCCCAGAAATGCACATACACAATAACACACGTCACGAAGAGAGGATGGATACAGACAGAAGGTGTTTCCAGTCGGCCTGAGGATGAGAGGGTCCACTCTATACCTGATATTGCCTCAGCAAAACACGTATGGTAAGACTTCCATATTCTTGATGGACAATTAACTGTAAAATCAGAATTCGAAGTAAAATCTACACCAGAGAGATCAGCAGACAGAAGGTGTTTCCAGTCGGCCTGAGGATGAGAGGGTCCACTCTATACCTGATATTGCCTCAGCAAAACACGTACGGTAAGACTTCCATATTCTGATATTGCCTCAGCAAAACACGTACGGTAAGACTTCCATATTCTTGATGGCCAATTAACTGTAAAATCAGAATTCGAAGTAAAATCTACACCAGAGAGATCAGAGCTTTTAGTTTGTCACAAGTTTTCACCCAATGTCCTTGGGGGACAGGCCTGTTTTGTATTTAATCCAAGTTTTCTACATAATTAAAAATCCCCACAGTAACTGAGGGTGTAAATTTATAAAGCACTTTTCATGAATTAATGGTAGCCCTAAGTCTGTTACACACAATGGAGAAGTTTTGAAATAGACTCAAAATGAGTGAGGGGCTGAGAATTTTAATTTCAGAGATAGGGGGAAAGACTGTTACGGACACAGACACAGAGCCAGTTGCAGGATAACACTGTTCATGGAAATATTTCAGAGCTGACTGAGCCATGACTTGGAGATGCCGGTGTTGGACTGGGGTGTACAAAGTTAAAAATCACACAACACCAGGTTATAGTCCAGCGGGTTTAATTAGAAGCACACCAGCTTTCGGAGCGTCACTCCTTCATCGGGTGATAGTGGAGGACTCAATCCGAAAACACAGAATTTATCGCAAACATTTATAGTGTGATGGAACTGAAATTATACATTGAAAAATACCTTGATGGTCTGTTGAGTCTTTCGTCTATTTGAATACCATGATCGTTTCACTTCTTTCATGTGTAAATCACAAAACCTTTTTTTTAAGTTGCATTCTTAGCATAGCCGTAACATGTACACGTGACAGAAGTGAAACGATCATGGTAACAGATGAAAGACTCAACCGACAATCAAGGTATTTTTCAATTTATCATTTGAGTTACATCATATTGTAAATTTTTGCTATAATTTCTGTGCCTCAGGATAGATGAAGGAGCGACACTCCGAAAGCTAGTGTTGTGGAGTATTAGATTGTAAGACACCGAATTTATAGCAAAAGTTTACAGTGTGACGTAACTGAAATTATATATTGAAAAAGACCTGGATTATTTGTTAAGTCTCTCATCTTTTAGAATGAACATGTTGGTTTCAGTTCTTTCATATGTAAATCGCAGAACGTTTTTAAAAGTTACATTCTCAAGAGAACTTTAACAATTGGCGTCATGTCGGCTCAGATAATTGATTGAAGGTGTGAGCTGCCCTGTGTGAGGCTGTCTGTGCCACAATGGTCTGACTGATTCTCGTCTAAAAAATTGATTTACTTGTTCAAACTCATAAACATCAATGATTCCTGAATTCAAACTGTATTGCTCTTGAAGAAAGGTGTTATTGTTACTCATCGAGAAATGAAATCTATATCAAATGTAGTTTCATAACTGAAGAAAACAAAATTGGAAAACTCACACATGTCGCTCTAAAGAAAGAAACCAATGGGAGCTTCAAATGAAGCTGCACACAGGGTTTTCCTACAGCCTCATGCCTTTTTTCAAAGACTCAATTTTATTTAACTATTCTCCGAATTAGTTTCCAAGGAGATGTAATTACATTTTTCAGTTCTTCTCTGAAATTGCTCTGGGTTACTGCATAAATGCATGGATTTACAAATGAACTCAGACACGCCAGGAAGTCTCGAATTTCAGTCGCGACATACTTGGGGTCTGTCCGATCACCTCGATAATAATTGGTGTTTGTCACTCTCGTAATTACTAAAGTCATTGAATATGCTAACCATAGCAACAGAAAACTGACAGATACAGAGAATAATAGAATAATGGATCTCCTCCGGCTTTCCGTTTCTGAATCGCTGGGATTCTCACTTCTTTGACTCCGAAGTCCTGTGCGGGTTTTATTGGCCACCAAAATACGTCGAACAGTTAATGAGTTAAACAAGACAATGAGAGTAAAAGGAACCCAAACGACGGAAGCACTGTAAAACCAGACAAATGTTATCCCTGCAGGTGAAGTAAAAAATGCCTTGCGTGAGCGGCAGCCCCACTGCACCTTATTAATTATTTGCTCCGGTTCATATGCGAATAAAACTGGGATGTCCTTTAACACGATCAGAGAACAGAGACTTGTTACAACGGTCGATGCAGTTCTTTTCGTGCAATATTTTGTTTTAAACGTTTGGCTGCAGATCACTACAAATCGATCAAATGTGAAAGAGACAATGCACCAAACTGATAAACTAGGACAGAGAGCGACCATATATACAATTATCCGACACACAGGAGTGTGAGACAGGAATGAAAGTGGAAAGTGATAAGTGAAAATATAGTACACCACTACATTGATGATGATGACCAGTAGATCAGTTGTTGCCATAGCCAGCATGTAAACAGAGATACATTTGGAAAGGCCACATTTCCCTCGTGTGAGAATCACAATAGTCGTCAAGTTCGCTGGAAGAGTGAGAAAATAAGTAATAAATCAGGGTCTGATTAAATGTGCACGGATATATCTGTTCACAATCAATTTCTTGTGATTACCAAAACATGGTAAGTACCATCACAATCATTGAACCATGTACAACTCACCCTGCGCTGGATGGTAGAACAATCCAAGCATCCACGGAAATATTTTTCCAGGATCATTCAGTAAAATTGCGATCACATCAGTGAGGCTTTCATATAATGCAAAATGCAAAATTGACAGTTTTGATGAGCTTAAAAATGTATTGCTGGAAAAGCGCAGCAGGTCAGGCAGCATCAAAGGAGCAGGAGAATCGACAGTTCGGGCATAAGCCCTTCCTCAGGATTATGCCCGAAACGTCGATTCTCCTGCTCCTTTGATGCTGCATGATGTGGTGCGCTTTTCCAGCAACACATTTTAAGCTCTGATCTCCAGCATCTGCAGTCCTCATTTTCTCACAGTTTTGATGAGTTTGATTACAGTAATTCCATTACGAAATGAAAAGATAAATTGCTGGAAAAGCTCAGCGGTTCGAGCAGGAGCTCGGGGCGAAAGCAGAGCAAATGTTTCAAAGAAGGATCACTGGTCTCGAAATTTTCTCTTGCGTTCTCTCAGAGATGCGAGCTGACCTGTTGAGCCTATCTAGCAATTTCTTTCTTTGTTTCAGATTTCCAGCAGCCACAGTTCTTTGTTTTTATTCCCTGTTATAGATTACTGACACTGGGAAAACACATCTGTTCATCCAATATGGAATAGAAACGAGACAATATTCACAGACAAATAATAAACACAGTAGACTGGCTCACCAGGGAAAGCAACGGCTGCAAGAATGGGATAGTAAAGCTCTTTCACAAGCAGAATGGTCGGTTTACCCATTTTCAGTGATGGTGCGTGTCTTCTGTGCGAGCTGAAAGACTCCGACTGGATCATCACAGAGTCAGTGGAGGGCAACCAGAAATAAAGCAGCATCAAACCTCGAAGGAGTCAAACAGGTGATATCATCATGAACATTTTTAGAACCATTTACCAAACATATGCAGGGAATAGCTAATAGTTTGATCTCTCAAATTAAAAAAACACTTCACAATGAATTAGATCATAATAAAGTCTGCAAATGAGAAAATATTGTTTCAAATTATTAGTGTCAGTTTTTTTTCTAGACAACTCATGCATGCCCTTCTCGCACATAACATCCTGACCTGGTCGTTGACTAGCACATGATCACGTATCTTAACTCTGTTAGACAGTCATACTATATCTGCCATTGGGAACAGCACACAAACCTTTACGCTGATCAGAAGGTAAGTAGGTTAGATAGTGGAGAGTGTGTGAGTTTGCAAATATTTGTGTGTATGAGTGTTTGCGATGATGTGACAGTGCCTGTGAGTGGGAGTGGCTGCATGCATGTGTCCCTGTGTGAGAAAACAACTGAGCTTCTGGTTCTGAAGATGGTCATTGGACCTGAGACATTTACTCTGACTTCTCTTCAGAGATGCTACCCGACCTGTGGATCTTTTCCAGCAACTTAAGTTTTTCTCTCTCAGCTGGTGGGTTGATTTGTAAATAAACCAGCATTGAAAATTAACCTTGTGAGATTGGACTTATAGGGGATGTATAATGATTCATGTGCCACATCTGTTGATAGCACCAGACTAGGTTGAACAGAAAAATGTGAAGAGGGCATAGAAAGGTTGAAAAGGGGGTTAGACAGGTTTACCAAATGAGGAAGAAAATGTCACCGCAGTATGTGGACTTCCAGACAGCATTTGACAAAGTCTCACGTAAGAGAAATTTAACTAAGATTTTTTTTAAAAATCCACAGAATGGAGGGCAAATTATTGACTTACAGAGTGACAACATGGAAACAGACCATTTGTCCAACTTGTTTGTGCAGATCAGAAATTCTGACCTGACATAGTTCCCATTTGCCGGCATTTCGTCCGTATCTCTCTGAACCCTTCATAAATGGGTGTCTTTTAAATGTTGTAATTATATCCACCTCCACCACTTCTTCTGGTATCTCGTTGTACACACGCAACTGTTTGGAAAGCAACTGCACTCACCACTACACCACGACTTATCTGGCAGCAATTGCCTCACCATTCCCAAACTAAGTTATCTGGATTCTGATCATGACCATTGAATGAAACCCACGCAGAAATGGGGACAATGTACAAACGTCAACCACATTTGCCCAAGGATAGCATTGAACATTGGTTGCTCGACCCATGACGCAGCGATGTTGACTACAGACCATTTGGTCCAACTCATCCATGCCAACCAGATATCCCAACGCAATCTAGTCCCACTTGCCAACACCTGGCCCATATCCCTCCAAACTATTCCTATTTATATACCCATCCAGGTGACTATTAAATGTTGCAATTGTACCAGCCTCTACCACTTCCTCTGGCAACTCATTCCATGCATGTACCACCCTCTGAGTGAAAAAGTCACCTAGTAGGTCTCTTTTATATCTTTCACCTCTCACCCTAAATTGATGCCTTCTAATTCTGGATACCCCCTCTTCCATGAGGAAAAAGACCCTGACCATGCCCCTCATTATTTAAAATCCTCTACAAGGTCACCCCTCAGCTTCCAAAGCTCTAGGGAAAGCAGCCCTAGCCCGTTCAACCTTTCCCGAGAGCTTAAATCCTCCAATTTTGGCAACATCCTTGTAAATCTTTTCTGACCCCTTTCAGGTTTCACAATATCTTTCCAATCGGAAGGAGACCAGAATTGCACACAATATTCCAAAAGTGGCCTAACCAATGTCCTGTGCAGCCGCAACATGACCTCCTAACTCCTGTACTCAATATTCTGAACGATAAAGGAAAGAATACCAAACGCCTTCAACACTATCCGACTTACCTGCGACTCCATTTTCAAGGAGCTATGTACCTGCACTCCAAGGTCTCTTTGTTCAGCAGCACTCGCTCGGAATTCGGTTGATATACTCTTTGTCTGACGATGGAACCTGGTTCAAAGCTAATGTTCGCAAAATGATAACTTAGTTTCACTGATCCAAACAAGTGGCGATTTTCGATGTTGCAACCGGTCTCCAATTCCCTGATCGCATATTACAGGGAAAGTGACGGGTTGGGTTGATAATGAGGTCAAAGTGAAAGTTAATGACAGACTCGTGTTATGTGATTGGAAAGTTGGCTTCAAAATGTTTCCTCATGATTCATAACCAAAAGCAAAAATTTCTGGAAAAGCCCAGTATTCTGATTCCATTTCTATGAAGGAAGAAGAATCAACGTTTTGAGACCAGTGATGAAATTGTACAGATCCTTGATTTATCTTCAGGCTTCAGCATTGGTCACCTGGTTTCCTAGTATATATCACTGATCTGGAACTGGATGTACCATATTCAATTTACAGGTGACAATATGTTATTAATTGCAAGTGGGGGACATGTCTGTATACTGCAGGGAGATCTTCAGCATCTGGTCAGCTGGGCACAAAATCTATGAAATGGAATTCCATATGGATAATGGCGAGATTTAGTGAGAGATCACCAGTACAGATCTATCATCCTTTCTACTGAGTGGTCAACAGGAAATTACAGAGATTTGAACTGTTCCCTCAAACAATACATTTTCCTGTTTCGAGAACACTAAAAGTAAATACAAGTTTGAGCAAATTTGTTACAGTCCTTGTCTGGAACTGCACGTAAAACAATATATTTGACTCAATGTGTATTTGCCAAGGGTGTGTTTCATGCCATGATATTATATTGGAACAGATACCATTTAGTCTTTATATAATCTTAAACTCAGTTAAGTTTTTTGATTAAGTTAGGTTAGTCCAAAATTTCATTGTTTAGTTTGTATTTCAATGATAGATAGGAATAATGTATATATTGATTCTTTCCTGGCAGTTTGACCAATCGACTTGCAATGCCTCATAGCTGCCTTTAGAAGATCAGAAAATGTTGGGATTTAGACAATCTTCTGAATACATTTTGAATGGGTTTGGTTCTCAGTTTCAGTCAATAAATGCCCCAGAGTTCTGAACAAGTACATTTGCAGATTAGAGGAGGATACAATGACATATCACTTGTAAATATCTTGGATAAGATATATTTGGGAATGATATTCCTCAGACTGTCAGTTCAAAGAAGGTTAAAGGCCAGAAATCAGGCAAAATTAGCGACAGCACATTTTCAGGGAGACTAAGTCCTCACTAACAAAGTGGGAGCTGGAGAGTCAGGAACACAACATCAGGTATACTCTGCTCTATTCATTCACCCTCCACCATTCAGTGAATCCAGTGTCAGGAATGACTGCTGTTATCCAGAATCTTATCAGATGTAAACAATGTCCTTCCGCACCCTAATATTGCCCCGTTACCACCCTGCCACAGGTTATATTCTCCTCTGCTCATCTTCAAAATTTCCATCCGAGCAGCTTGAAGCGCCGTGCTTATAGCTGAGCTGTCTTAACGTCTGTACTCCATCTCTAAACTGCTCCAAACACCCAGAACCCTCTCTGGGTTAAGATGCAGCTTCACATCTGCCTCAATGAATGAGGGAGACTGCCAGCTAACTCAGAACACAGTTTTGGTGAGTAAATATCAGGGTCAATTTCCACAAGGAACTGCAGATACCGGAGAGCTGAGAGGCCACACGGAAAATGCTAGTGAGAATCAGCAGGTCTGGCTGCATCTGTGGGGAGGAAACAAAATGAATGTTTCGAATCTAGCAATTGTTCTTCAGAACGAAGGAGTTCTGATGCTGATGCTACCAGACATGCTGAGATTCCCCAGCACTTTGTTTTTGTTTCAGCTCTATTTCATTTGGTCATGATCATGGTCTGGTTAAGTGTGTTTGGAAACAGCTATTAGTATAATGGCCATGAGGGGTGGTATAGCATTAACCTGGGTTTGATTCTGGCTCATCTCAGTGCTGTACTTCAATGCAATTTTCAAATGAAAATCCCCAAGATGGCATTAATGAGACTCGTGACCCAGACGATTTCCAGACCTGCGAAACTCTGAAAGATCTTAAAAGTGATTTCCTTGAGACTGACTGATTAATCTAGGTGATTCAGAATGGACTTCGAAAAGAAGGTCATGTCTACTCAATGTGAAAGATTGTCCTTGAAGGAACGAGATGGATCGACGAAAGGAGTGTGTGCGATATAGATCACATGGATGATAGCAATAACGCAAGATATGTTGGCCTGGAAACATTCAGTTGGGAGCGCATTAGATTGAAGATCGAACCCGATTCAAAGATCGCTTTGGCAGAACGTTCACTGGGCTTAACTGACAAATACGAAATGCCATACAGCTTCTTTCTGTGCTGTAATCTATCTCCAATTTCCTGACGCTATCTGACAAAGTGCTCAACAAGGGAATGTAACTGGCGTGATGGATCGTGAGAATAATGTGAAAGATCATGGCGGACTCGTATTTATGTGATTGGAAAGTTGGTTCCAAAACGATTCTTCGGGATTCACAGACAACAAGAATTTGATGGATAATCCTCGCAGGTCTGGCAGTATTTTGGGGAGAAAGCAGAGTTAATATTCAGTCACTCTCGAGTTCAGTGATTCCTGTTCGGAACTGAAGAGTTCTGATGCTGATGCTGTCAGTCCTGCTCCATCACGCCAACAGTTTTAGTTGTTCTTTCATGTCTTTAAAAGCATCGTGATTCGGACACGGTAAAGATGGTTTGGGGAAGGCACAGCACAGTGTTAACGGATGATGTTGCGACAGTGGTGAGTATAGCTGCTTTCCAAGCAGTTGACCCAGGTCCAATTCATGGCCATTATGCTGTTCAATTGTAAATTGGCCATCAGAAAATCCGCAGGATAAAATTAGGTTGATCGATCGTCCACTTGACCTGAAAATACAAGGGGGCTAGATTTTACGGAAAACATATCATCCTATTTTTCAATATGATGGTTATTAGAGAATGCCAGTGTGGAACAGGGAAAGTAATGCCCAGATTCTCTGAATTCATGAAGTATTACTCTCTATTACGACCCATTTTGTATTTCAACATTGATTTCTGCACATGGATTCTTTTAATTCTCACACAATGTGATACTGAATCTCCAATAACCACAGATGTTGTTGCAAACACTCAGCAGGTCTGATTGCTTCTGTAGAGATGAGGAGGGAGGATTAATGTCTCAGATCTATAAAAGGGTAAAAATAAATCACATTAGTGGGAACATTAATGGAAGGGGCATACAATTCTTATTATTCCATGCGGTCTCATCCTGATACTGGGCTATCATGCATGTCATGCACCTCCTGTCTCAATTCCACCCGTGCCGAAAAGGGACTACTTGGGCGATTGGTCTCCCAGAGGCATATGTATAACAATTGCTTTTATTCAGACTTTTCACATTATACTTTACACATTCAACCCAGGCATTTGTATCCCCATATCCTGTTTCTACTTCAATGGCCTGCTTTAAGTCCTTTACCTCTACAATATTTATCACCTTAGGATCAGAGTAAGGGCTTTAACTATTCCTTTTTCCTTCTCCGGTTCTATCTTTCACCTGTATATAAAACAACATCCCAAGAACTCCTTCCCGTCTACTTTCATCTCTATTCCAAATGTTTGGTTTAATTGGACCTGATGGGTTTCTACCCCCAAAACCAATTCATGCCATGAGTTTTTCTTTATTGTTAAATACATTGGGTTACACTTTTTATTGGGACATTGATGGTAATACCATTCAATATCAAGAGGCGGTGGTTAGACGGACTCTTATTTGTGATGATCATTGTCTGGCATTTGTGTGGCGTGAATGTTACTTGCCACTTGTCGGCCCAAGCCTGGATATTGTCCAAGTCTTGTTGCAGTTGAGCACGGGATGCTTCAGTATCTGAGGAGTCGCAAATGATGCTGAATACTGTGCAATCATTGGCGAACATTCCCACTTTTGACCTCATGAAAGAGGGAAGGTCATTGATGAAGCAGCTGAAGATTTTTGGGCCTCGTGAGGAACTCATTGGGGTGACCTGAGGGACTCCTGCAATGATGTCTGAAAGCTGAGATGACTGACCCTCCCCAACCACAACCATCTGCCTTTGTTCCAGGTATGACTCTAACCAGCGGATTGTTTGCCCTCTCATACCCATTGATTCTAGTTTTGCCAGGGCTCTTTGATGCCACACTTGGTCAAATATGACCTTGATGTCATGAGCTGTCACTCCCACCTCACCTATGGAATTCAGCTCTTTTGTCCATGTTTGAACCAAGGCTCTAATGAGTTCAGGAGTTGAGTGACCCTGGCGAAACCCAAAATGGGCATCACTGCGTGAGCAAGTGCTGCTTGATAGTACTGTTGATCGTCCCTTCTATCACTTTACTGATGAAGCTGTCATCAATTTGGGAAACCTGATGGAAGTCATAATAACTTTGAGAAAAATAGGTTATTATGAGACATTCCTGAAGAAAGGCTTATGCCCGAAACGTCGATTCTCCTGCTCCTTTGATGCTGCCTGACCTGCTGCGCATTTCCAGCAACACATTTTTCAGTTATTACAAGACAGTCAACATGACTTTGTCAAGTGAAGGTCATGTCTCACAATTTTATTTGAGTTCTTTGTTAAGGATGGATACAGGCAGTGGCTGAGGGTTGTGTTGTGGATGTTGTATTTTCCACAATAAAGACGAACGAAAAATAACTGACGAACTGCCATTTTCCAGCACTATTTCTGCAGATTGGAAAAGAGGTTTGACGAGGTAGAGAGGGGGTTTTACTTCGTGGGACAATCTGGAACAAGAGGATATAGATTAGGATAAGGGAGTGGCAGATTTAAAACAGAGATGAGGAGAAATTACTTCCCAAAGGATCATGAATCTGTGCAATTCACTGCCCCAGAGTGTATGCCAGGACACTGAATACATTTAAGGAGGAGATTGACAGATTTTTAACGGGTAATGGATTGGAGGGTTGGAGAGAGCAGACAGGACAGTGGAGTTGAGACCGAAATAAGATCAGCCAGGGCCGTATTTTATAGCAGAGCAGGCTTGTGTGGCTGAATGGCCTCCTCCTGAACCCTAATGTTTATATTCGCAGGGTAACTTCATAGAAACATGAGATAGCTCTTCTCCCTCTCTCCATAAATGCTGCCAGACATGCTGAGTGTCTCCAGCATTATCTGTTTTTGATTGTGTTACAATTTGAGGTGCTATATTTCATCGTGATATTAAAGTGAGATGTGAGTTTAATTTATTTTGGAAATGGGGGTCCCATTTGCCAGCATTTAAGCCATATCCCTCTATATCCTTCCTATTCATATACACATTCAGATGTCTTTTCAATGTTGTAATTGTAACAGCACCCAGCACTTCCTTTGTCAGCTCATTCAATACACACACCAACTCTGCATGAAAATGTCACCCTTTTGATCACATCCAAACCTCCCCCTCCCCCGTCACCTTAAACCTATGCCATCTTGTTTTGGACTCCCTTACCTTGAGAAAAAGATATTGTCTATTTACTCCATCCATGTCCCTCATGATCTGAAAAACCTTCATTAGATCGCATCTCAGACTCTGACACTCCAGGGAAAGTAGCCTCGGCCGATTCTGCCTCTTCCTCCAGCTCAAACCCTCCAAACCTGGCAACGTCTTTGCAAATCTTCTCTGATGCCCAAGTATCACAACATGTCTTATAAAGCAAGGAGGCCAGAACAGAATGCAACATTTAAAAGTGGCCTAATCAGTGTGCTTTACAGCCAGAACATGACAGCTCAACACCTATACTCAATGCACTGATGAATAATGGCAAGTGAATTAAACACCTTCTTCATGGCCCTGTCGAATGCAACTCAACTTCCAAGGAACTATGAAACTGCACTCCAAGGTGCCTTTGATCACCAACAGATATTACCATTAAATGTGTAAGTTCTGCCCTGATTTGTCTCACCAAAATTCAGCACCTCACATTTATCTAAATTAAACTCCACCTACCACTCCTCGGCCCATTGGCCCTCCTGATCAAGGTCCAATTGTATACTGCGGTAACCATTTCCACTGTCCACCCCATCACCAGTTGTCGTGTCATCTGAAAACTTCCTAAACATACCTCCTAAAATAACATCTAAGTCCTTTAGATAAATGTTGGACAGCAGTGGACTCAGCACCAATCCTGGCAGTTCACCTCTGGTCACAGGCCGCCAGTCCAAAAAGCAATCATCAAAAACCACCTTCTGTATCCTAATTTCAAACCAATTTTGTATCTAAATGACTAGCTTTCCCTGCATTCCATGTGACCAAAACTTCCAACTGTTCTAATAAGATTTCTGAAAAGTTCACTGGGTAAATAAAATTTTAAATTTTACAAATCAAACGTGATGTAGTGAAATGTAATTCATGATAGTAGGGAGTATAGATAAAATATGAATGCTTCTGTTTAAAATGGTGAGAAATTTTGAAAATTACCAACCTTTGGGAAAGGCAGTGCCCTGTACATAACGATCAGAAAGTTAATGTGATGGTGCAGCCAAACAGGAGGACAAATTATACGTTCCCAGTTGTTGCCAGGCAATGACAGTGAAAAGGGAAGCTGACAGTTGTTAGCAGGATAGTGTTGAACGTCGGAAAGATATTGGCATTTTGGTGAGGTAGATGGATTGATGTAGATGAAGTCAAATATGGAGATTTCGAGCAGAAGAAGAGTCAATCGACAATCTGTCATCCAAATCAAAAAAGGGCTTACAGTAGCAGGGTGTACATGGACTTATGGAATCTATGTGTCAGGAGAGTCTGAGAGAATATCTGATAAAGAACATTGTCTCCTGGTCCTTGTTCACAGTGACTGAGACTGCAAGAGCAATGAGGTGTTGGTGTGTTTTTATAAAGCACCAGTTCAGGTTCAGCTGGAACATTGTTTTCCGTTCTGGAAACCACATAATGGGAAGGATTGTGGAGACAATCCAGACAAGGTCAAACAGGTTTACAAGAAACCTCCCGGGGACGATCTTGTTCAGTTCACATCATCGCTTGGAGGAGTTGGAGCTGAGGAAGAGTCGGCTGAGAAATTGCAAAACCTGTGCCCACATCTCCCTGCTAACCTCTGTCCAAGGCCCCAAAGCAGCCTTCCACATCCATCAACGTTTCACCAGCACTTCCACAAATATCATTTATTGTATCCGTTGCTCCTGATGCGGTCTCCTCTACATTGGGGAGACCGGATGCCTTCTCTCAGAGTACTTCAGAGAACATCTCCAGGACACCTACACTAATCAACCCCACCGCCCGGTGCCTGAACATTTCAACTCTCCCACCCACTCTGCCGAGGACATGCAGATCCTGGGCCTCCTCCATCTCCGCTCCCTGACCACCCAACTCCTGATGGAAGAACGCCTCATACTCTGCATAGGACCGTTCAACTCCAGGTCATCAGTGTGGACTTCACCAGTTTCCTTATTTCTCCTACCCACTACTTTACCCCAGTTCCAACCGCCCAGCTCAACACCATCATAGCCTGTCCCACCTGTCAATCTTCCTTCCCACCTATCCGCTCCACCCTTATCTCCGACATATCACCTTTACCTCACCTCGACCCACTTATTGCACTTTCAGCTACCTTCACCCTAGCCCCACCCACCTCTGACTTACCTCTCCACTCCCGAGGCTCCCAGCCTCATTCCTGATGAAGGGAGTTTGCCTGAAATGTCAATTTTCCTGCTCCTTGGATGCTGTCTGACCTGCTGTGCTTTTCCAGCACCACTCTAATCTTGATGATGACACCAATATCACTTCTCTGCCTTTTGGCTAAGATCATGTGTAGTATCTGTTCTAATATCAGATACGTTCCTGATTTAGGGGGGGAATATTAATCTGATTTTTGTAGGAAGGAGTGGGATTAGGAGCTTGCTCCACCAACTTCGCGTAGCGTCCTGGTATTGCAATGTTTCTGGGAATGGTGCACCCGTCATTAAAGAATCCGAAACACAGCTTTATTAGTTCACTTCTTTGTGTGCTAGCTTATTTCTCATCTACCGAGTCTCTAAGTAAGAAAGTATACAGGCAGTCTTTTGGTCAAGTCAGACTCGCTTTCATGCAAATCAATTCGCTCTAGGTTGCTATCCATCGGTCTCTTTCTGTATGTTCAGCCTTCACTCTCAATGTTGTCATTTCATCCCTGTTGCATGCCCCCCCTTCACACCAACTCCCAACTCCGAACAGCAGAAGTAAAACCATGTTGCCCCCAGCTCTACCTAATGGCAAACGGCATTTTGGAAAACAAAATGGAGAAGATGAAGCTGTTGAAGTATTCAACAGTTTGGATTTTGATGATAACAATGATGACTCAGATATATTGAACGAGAGATTTTGAGAACACTGTGAAGCAGGAAAAGATATGATGTTTTTAAAGCACAACTCGTCCATGCTGACCAGAATTTGTAACCTCATCTAGTCCCATTTGCCAGCACTTGGCCTATATCCCTCTAAACGCTTCCCATTAATATACTCATCCAGATGCCATTTAAATGTTGTAATTTTACCAGCCTCCACCACTTCCTCTGGCAGCTCATTCCACACATTCACCATCGTCTGTGTGAAAACATTGCCCCTTAGATTCCTTTTATTTTATTTCCACTCTTGCACTAAACCTATGCACTCTCATTCTGGACTACTCAGCGCAGGGAAAATACCTTGCATATGTAACCGATCAATGCCCCTCATGATTTTATAAACCTCAACACGGTCATCCCTCAGCCTCTGACACTCCAGGGAAAACAGCCCCAGCCTATTCAGCCTGTCGCTGAAACCTTCCAACCCCGGCAACATCTTTGTAAGTCTTTAAGAATGTTTTTCATCAAAGTGCAAGAACAACCAGAACCAATAGTTTTGTTTGTGACGGCTTTATTTTCTCAGTTCAATGGCCTGTGAATTGAATCAGATTACATATTCACTGATGTAGGCCACAATTGTGTGTTGTATCACGAATGTCCAAGTCAGAGGCATATTACTCCGACAGCCGATACTCACATTAACCAATCCAATAGATATTTGTGGAGCTGGTGAAATGAGCCAGAGTTAAGTAAAAACACTGCATCAAATGTAGAATTACCTGTGCACAAAGTACATTGCTACTCTAAGAACACGAACAAACTTTCCAGCACTTGAGACATGTCCTGCTCAGGGACGGGCACAACATCTCTGCCTTTCCTTGGCTTTTTTGCACTTTGATGGCTAGACCAGAAATTAATGTTTCACAGTGCTCCTGCCTTGCCTGCTTGTTTATCGCAGGCATACCCAGGCAGCTTATCCTTGTTGTTAGCGGTGATCAGTCAAGGGACTGGACTGTCAAGCACTTGGAACAGCAGCTAAAGCAGCAAATACACTGCACGTGCTTCAAACAAATGGTCACGTTTCAAAGACACAGGAACCAGTTCTCAATCAGGGCATGGGAGACAGGATTCAATCAGGAGACCCTGGCACAGTGCATCCAGGGACTTTACCATTGTTTGGGACAATCAGGACCAGGAAATCTATATCACTACAGTCCAGAGAGGTTACCACATAAACTATTCATTACATCCCCGAAATGTTCTGGTAGATTTTTCGATCCTGAATTCCCGTTCACCAATCCATGCTGACACTGGCCGTTCCTGTCACTGGAGATTAGTTCGAAGAAATGCTCAAGGAGGGGTTCAGAGGCCTCTGCAGTAGCAGTGAAGTTGGGGAAGTCAATCCTGGGCACTGGGGACAGCCTGCTTGTAGCAGAGTGGACAGGAATTGTGGAAGGGGTGGCAAAGGCACCATATTAGAGGCGGAGGAAGACAAGGACGTGGGTAACTTGGAAGTGCAAGGCACCTTCACTTTCCCGGTTTTGATGTGGGGACAATGCAGCGTGATGTTGGCATGGCAACGCTGTAGGCCAGGAGCTTGGGGATGGGTAATGTTGTGAGAGAAAGGTTGTAAATGAAGGAGCTGGGTGGGAAAGTACAGACGCTCAAGGACTCGACACAAAATGCAAGGAAGAAATAAGAGTGAGGATGTCATGTTGCAGCTGGAAAAGACTTTAGTTAAGCTTCGCTTAGAGTGTTGTATGTAGTTCTGGATGCCAATTTACAGGGAGGATGTGGAGGGTACAGAAGAGGTTTACCAGGATGCTGTCTGTATTAGAGGGCATGAGCTATAAAGAAACTCTAGAAAAACACAGGTTGTTTCTCTTGGAGCAGCGGAGGCTGAGGGGAGACTCCATAGAAGTCTATAAAATTATTAGATGCAATAATAGAGTTGACAGTCAGATTCTCTTTCCCAGAACTGAAATGTCTAAAATTATGGAGCATGCATTTAAGGTGAACATGGGAAAGTTCAAACAGAATGTGGGGCAAGGCTTATTTCCACAGACAGTGGCAGGTGTGTTGAACGTAATGTCAGGGGTGGTAATGGAGGCAGATATGATAGGGGTGTTTCAGGGGCTTTTAGCCCCATAAGCAAATGGATGTGCACGGAATGGAGGGACATGGAGCAAGTGACCATCAACCAGCTGGAACTGCCAGTTGTGTAATAAATGAAAACAGAGGTGAATGTGTTTGCAGGAATGGTGGGCAGCAATCTTGTTGAAAACATAAACTATTCTGAAAGTGCTCCCAATCATTAGGCTTACTATTGTTTATGGTGTTCTTAACTGTCATTTCATTTGACATATTCCAAAGTGATCAGTAACTTATTTCGCCATCGCACACACTGGTAACATTGACAGCACAGGAGAATATCTAACACTTTGATAGAGGGTTTATAATACAAGATTCACACCAGTCCAAAAAAAATGAAGAAATCAGTAGAAGAATATGGTAAATTTTGAATCCACAAGTGAGAATCGATAACCAAGAATTTGGAGGACAACGTGTTGGATCTGGCAGTCAACAAATGATCATGGAATATTGGGATTTGTTGGGATATGCAAACTCGGAGGATAGAAGAAATTTGGAAAAAATAAAGACATGGAGTTTATAATTTAGTATCCAGATGATATGGCTCTGGAATATAAGGGTACAGTGGTGACAATGTTTCACTAATTATGAGCTGAGGCAGAGATTTCGGAGCCGTTTTGCTGAAACAAACAATTCTTCATGATGGTCTAAACATCTTTTTGAATTTATCACACCCTTCTGTATGAAGCCACAATGGAAACAGGGTTCTTCCAGAGTCACTAAGAGGCACAAACCTTTTTTTAATGGAAGCAGTAAGGATGTAGACTTACCTGCCACATCCAACCCCATTTCCTAGTTCAGATCCCACTTGCCACTGAACCCTCTGACTGGGCCTTGCATTCTCCATCAACACAGCAATTGATTTATGGGGAAAAAAAGCAAATCAAAAAAGGGAGTGGTATCAGCATCAGGCTGGGGGAACTGAATGGAAACAGGCAAAGTAATGTATTGCTGAAATACATTTGTAAACAAAATACACTTTTTTTACAGTGTATTATTTAATCTTTGGTACAGGAAATTTCTCACAGTTTTGAACTTTTGTTCCGATGAGTGAATCAGAGAATTCAGTAAGGAAGAATGGTTCAGGAACCTGTTGATACTTTTCCCACTCTGACCTGCAGTGAATGATGATACTTTCTTTCAGGTCATTTATATTTGTACTCGCTTCACTCACTGCGAATGTATTACATGGGATAAATGTATTTTTCTGCATATCGGTTATGCTTTTGTTGTTCAGCTTTCTATGAAAAGTTGCTCCTTGATAACAACACTTTACACTGGCTTTGCTCCTGCAGTCTCCTTTATTCTGCCCCACAGATGGAGTCATTCCTTGCCCATTAGAAAAGGAGTGTTATCATGCTGATGCTCCTCCTTCTTCTTTCAGTCCATTCCTCATGTGGACACTACGTTCCATTATCTGCTGCATCTCATGTTGGTTCTTAGTTACTTGGATGTATTCATCAATTGAATTACTTTTATAGCTGGATATTTCACTGCATGCTTTAACTGGTCTCTGAAGTTTTTGTGTATCATCACATAAATAAAAGCATTTGTGCAGCAACTTAGGTTCCGCAGCATTAATTCAACTTGTAGAAAGAGACGAAACGCAGCGTGATGCAAGGAATGACCGACATGAAAGATGTATAAATTATAAATCAACCAGAGAAGTATGAAGCTGGCAGATATGGAAAAGAATAAAATTGCAGAATTCCATCTGCTCTCTGTTTCTGGATCATTCTCTGTGTTTCTCTGACCCCTCAGTCCCTTCTGTGCCTTCATAGCCTCAGAGATGTGTCTGACAGTCAGAATATTGAGAAAGAGAATGAAAGTGAATGGGAACATCGGTGACAAGAATTGTTCAAAATATTTAAAACTTGCGCACTGAAGATCATTATAATAACTGAAGCTGGTTTTACAGTTCTATGGAACGTTACTAATGATCTCTCCACGTTTATATCGAAAGTAGTTGGGAATATTCATTGATGAAAAGAAAATAAAACAAATTGCTGTTAGAATCCTCATTGCAATTTTCTCTGTGCAATACTGAGATTTCATCTGATGAAAACAAATGGCAACAAATCGACCAAAAGTAAAATCGCCAGTGAACCAGACAAAACAATCAATGGTCGAGCAGCTCCGGACACAGAGAACGCAACAAACAGGAGTGATATCCAGGAAACAGCGTGGATTATAACAAAATGGAAACGAAGAAGGACAACATCAAAAACAATGAATAGTAGATAAGACGTTGCCATAGTTAGAAACAAAATCAATAAAATTTAGACGAGACCACCAAAACAGGAAACAAGACAATTTATTATGAACTTGTAAGTAAGGGCTTCAATTGCAGAAGCAAAATGAAGTAAATTAGAACTTAGGTTAGTGTCCAGTTATTCCCATTGAACTGAGTGAGGTCATCTCTCCAGACTCCTAATTACCCAATCTCTCTTACTATTTCGCCTCTACCCATCTATACTCCACACCCATTGCCCCTTTCTTTCCAAGTTGGCAATTTCCCCCTTGCACGTGCTGTCATAAGGCTAAACTCTTATCTCGATGTTCCCCATTGTAACTTCTTTCATTATCCATAGGTACATTCCATTCTTGTACATATATGTTTCTGTAATCTTAGATTTTTGCTGAAACTGCTATTTTAAGCATTATGGTAAAAGAAATTATTTTCTTTAATAAATCTACATTAAAGTTAGTACTTAATTGTTGTCGTTCTGTTCACCGAGCTGGGAACTTGTGTTGAAGACGTTTCGTCCCCTGTCTAGGTGACATCCTCAGTGCTAGGGAGCCTCCTGTAAAGTGCTTCTGTGATTTTTCCTCTGGCATTTGTAGTGATTTGAATCTGATACTTCCGACTGTCAGTTCCAGCTGTCCGCTGCAGTGGCCGGTATATTGGGTCCAGGTCGATGTGCTTATTGATGGAATCTGTGGAATTCCTCTAGGAATTCCCTGGCTGTTCTCTGTTTGGCTTGTCCTATAACAGTAGTGTTGTCCCAGTCGAATTCATGTTGCTTGTCATCTGCGTGCATGGCTACTAAGGATAGCTGATCGTGTAGTTTCGTGGCTAGTTGGTGTTCATGGATGCGGATCGTTAGCTGTCTTCCTGTTTGTGAGACACGACCTGCCCTGAACGAAACCATGTTCACTATCTGAAATCAAATTGTTGCTTGCTCCTGCATCTGTGCCAACAGGGTTCGGGTTTGAGTCTGGATATTAACTTTCAATCTCAGTTTGACCATCGCTCTGAGGTTGCTGCAGCTCCAGGCTCCAGACCAAAGCATAGTGGGCAGCACGGTGGCACAGTGGTTAGCACTGCTGCCTCTCAGCGCCAGAGACCCGGGACTGACTGTGTGGAGTTTGCACATTCTCTCCGTGTCTGCGTGGGTTTCCTCTGGGTGCTCCGGTTTCCTTCCACAGTCCAAAGATATGCAGGTTAGGTGAATTGGCCATGCTAAATTGCCCGTAGTGTTAGGTAAGGGGTAAATGTAGGGGCATGGGTGGGTTGCGCTTCGGCGGGGCGGTGTGGACTTGTTGGGCTGAAGGGCCTGTTTCCACACTGTAAGTAATCTAATCTAATCTAATCTAAAGCACCGGAGAAGTAAACTTCCAAAAATAAAAAGACCACTGTCATCTAAAAGGACAGGTTCCACAGACACTTCGGAACCCATCAATTGATAACATCACATCAACCTGAACTGAAACTACATTGCAGTTCCACCCATATTATTTAATCACAAAATTCCAGAAACTTCTCTCAGAGTATATGTACATCCATAAATTCACATCCTTTCAGAAAATAGAACATAGAACAGTATAGCACAGGACAGGCCCTTCAGTCCACGATATTGTGCCGACGATTGATCCTCATGTATGCACCCTCAAATTTCTGTGACCATATGCATGTCCAGCAGTCTCTTAAATATCCCCAATGTCCTTGCTTCTAAAACTGCTGCTGGCAACGCATTCCAGCATTCCATGCTCTCACAACTCTCTGTGCAAAGAACCCGCCTCTCACATCCTCTCTACACTTTCCTCCAACCAGCTTAATTAAAACTATGACCCCCTCATGTTAGCGCTTTCTGCCCTGCGAAATTATCGCTGGCTATCGACTCTATCTGTGCCTATCATTATCTTAAATACCTCAATTAGGTCCCCTCTCCTCCTCCTTTTCTCCAATGAAAAACGTCCGAGCTCAGACAACTTCCCTTCATAAGATTAGCCCTCCAGTACAGGCAGCACCCTGGTAAACCTCCTCTGAACCCTCAATCATAAGAATTTCAACATTTGTCCCAAACTCCCCCGATGTGTCCAACACTGTTAACCACATCCCACACCCAAAAAAATCAGAATCCTTGCAGCATTGCAAATTTCTGGTTCATAAACCACACACGTTATCTGGGATTAAACAAATCTCTCTGATGTCCAGGTGCACGCACCGAAGCTCCTCTCCTCGTGAACAGAGATCCAGCTCCCATATTCGGAGCAGAATCTGGGGTTAGGAATCCCCACAGTTTAAGCAGCACTCCCCATCGAGATCACCAGAATTTCACCACAGCTTGTTCCAGGAGACCCATGCATTGTACCATTGCTTAGTGTCAGACACTGTCTCTGGATTGAAGCCAATGTCAAAGTCAGGTCAGACGATGGTAAAATACTGGAATGTTAATTCAGAGACCTCAGTAATTATGTGGGGTCTTGGGTTTGATGTACACTGTAGCAGATGGTGGGATTTTAATTCTATTAAAAATCTGGATTTAAGTTTCTCATGATAACCATGAAACAGTTCTCACTTATCAGAAAACCAGTCCCCGATAACCGATACCCCGAGAGGGAGTTACAGACTGGAATCTGATCGAGGGGTTCGGGGTGGTTTATATACAGAATAATAGATACCCTGGGAGGGAGTTACAGACTGGAATCTAATCGAGGGGTTCGGGGTGGTTTATATACAGAATAACAGATACCCCGGGAGGGAGTTACAGACTGGAATCTAATCGAGGGGTTCGGGGGGGTTTATATACAGTATAACAGATACCCCGGGAGGGAGTTACAGACTGGAATCTAATCGAGGGGTTCGGGGTGGTTTATATACAGAATAACAGATACCCCGGGAGGGAGTTACAGACTCGGAATCTAATCGAGGGGTTCGGGGTGGGGTGTATATACAGAATA
>NC_057746.1:7704438-7738770 GCF_004010195.1 Chiloscyllium plagiosum | reverse complement strand
AAGTAGGGAGCGCCAACACAGACCACTGAAAACCAAGGCAAAAATATCTGTCTCTTCGCTCTGAGACCAATAATAGTTGAGAAATTCATTGGACTCGGCAAACTTAGCTTTGACATGTGCCATCCTCTGAGATAGCTGACACCCTGAATCCAGCAGGACATCAGCACCAAGTTTCTCTACTTTTCCCTTGGATATTTCTCAGGCTGTCTCCGATGTCAAGCACTCCCTTGTACAATAATCACTTTTCGGGTTCAGAGATATCTTCTTTCAGATTGGGAGTACTGGTTTATTTTTAAATATGCTGATAGAATATAAGTTCTGATGGCTATGCCAATACTCATTGCCAAGTTCTGATTGCCTTTGTGATAGTATTGGAGAGTGGCATCAGCGAACATCTCTACTATCTGGTGTACAGGAAAACCTTGTAGTTTTGGAGGTGAGTTCCAGAAGTTTTCGACAGGGCTGCCATTGGTGGAACAACGATGTGTTTCCAAGTCAGAATGAAAGCTGGCTTAAAAGGGAACTAGTATGTGATGGCATTTCTATGCAGCTTCTACCCTTTTTTTAGGTTTTAGAGGTTATGGTTTTGTTAGGTGTTGCCAAAAGAGACTTGTAGTGTTATTGTCGCTCACAAGACAAAGCTTTTCACCGTGCCTCGGTACGCGTGACAATAAAGTCAATTCAATTTAATTCAATTAAATCTTGTCGATGTATTCATTGTGGTCATGCATGTTGTTGGTGAACAGAATGATTACTGAATGTGGTGACTGATATGCCAATCAATCAGCTGTTTGTCCTGCACAGTGTGAAGCTTTGTGAATATTGCTGGAGCTGCAGTCAGTCATATACGTGGGGGGCATTCCATCCCACACTGTGGTAGCTTTCTGAATGGTGGAGAAATATTCGGGAGGGAGGCCGAGAGCTTCTTGCTACAGTAATCAGACTGTCTGATATATTCCTGTGGCCACAGCACTCATGTGGCTGGACAAGTTCATTTTCTGTCAGTGGTTGGTGCAGGTTGCTGATAGCTATGCATTCAGTGATAGTACTGTCATAGGAAGCCAGTTGGGGAAATGGTGGATTCTCACTTTTGGAGATGGTCATTGTCTGGTGCTTGTGGATTGTGAAAGTTACTTGTCAATTATCAGGCCAAGCTCGATCTTGTTGTGTATGGATACAACCTGTTTATGATCTGAGGAATCGGAAATGATGTTGAACATCGTGCAATTACGAGCAATTCTCTTCACTTCGGAAATGACAATGGAGGCATTCATGATGCAGCTGCCGATTTTGGGGCGGAGGACATGACCATGAAGAATTCCTGCCGAGATATACAATGGCTGAAATGACTGACCACCAACAGCCAGAGCCATCTTCACTGTAGCCAGTATGATACCAAACAGAGCTGTAGTCTCACTGATTCCAGATTGGGTCCTTATTATGAATATAGTTCACAATGTATATGATTAAAAACTGAGCGTTTCTTTTTAGTAATTAAAGTGTAACTGTAAAATGAGGACCATCTCATTGAAATAAATGTAATCAATGCTTCTGCAAATTCAAGTCAAACAAAACTGAACATGATTGTGGTGGATACCCTTATCAAGGCAACTTAAGCTGACATTCTATCACGCTCCTGATTTGTACCTTGTAGATGGCAGACAGGGTTTTGAGAGTCAGGAAGTGAGTTACTCTCCATAGTTTTCCTAGCTAACTACTTTCTGATTAAGTCACTGTGTCTATGGGGTGAGTCCAGTGGTCAATGGTAACCCTGAAGATGTTGGTAATGAGGGATTCGGTATCTGTAACACTAAATATCGAAGGAGTGGAGGTTAGATTTTCTCTTCTTGTCGATGGTAATTGCCTGCAATTTGTGTGACATGAACATAACTTTCTATATCCAGCACCTCTGATGGCACAGTGTTTCGCATTCATGCAGGGACCCAGATCTGATTCTGGCCTTAGGGAATTGCAGTTTGCACGTTCTCCCCATGTCTGCATTGGCATCGAACGGATGCTCCGACTTCTTCTCACGGTCCAAATTTGTACAGGCTATGTGGAGTAGCCATGGTATCTGCAGGGTAATGGCAATAGGGTGGGGTGCATGGGTGGGATGTTCTTCTCAGGATGAACGCAGTCACAATCGGGTGAATGGCTTCTCTCTGTTCTGCAGAGATTCTAGGATCTTATGATATTGTCCAGATCTTGTTGCATGATCTTTAAGTCTTACAATGTCCTATCGGCAACGAAATGAAATTCATTAGATACCTTGCCTCCGAACTCTCTAACAACAGCTTTTTCTCTCAAGTGAACCATTTTGGCATTGAAGAAACAGATTGTCATTGCATCAAAGCATTTGACCCATTGTGTTACTCCCTTGATGTAAAACAAATTGCGCCAGCTATGTCCTAGCCAGCAATACCATCTCACTCCCACTTCCAACATAGATTACAGCCTTCAAATCGCCACAAAACAGTCTGGGGTTACTCAGTGTTTAAATGTGATATTCATTAAACCACCTCACCTTGCTACAGCAATTTGAACTACATGAAAAAAAATCATCCAAGCAGAAGAAGCTTAACGTACTGAGCTGCCCTCTGTGGGGTCTGGTCCCTAAATGGCCATCCTCAATCAGCACAGGGTCTAGTCATGACCAACTTCCCACAAAGTGACGACAGGTGAGCAGACATTCCCAGTCACCCCCGCTTTCCAATCATCCAGAGTGCAAGGAATACGTGACAACTTTTCTTGAGGCAGATTGGTTCAAATTGACCAGTGAGATTTTGAACTGCATCGATGTAACTATAACAAATAACATTATAACTGTAGAAATTTATTTGTTTCATATAACTGTCTCTGTAGTGTAAATCCCAATTACTATTTGGTCAGAAATCCCATGTGACAATCCGTGCAATGAAGTCTCACCATCTGGGTTAATAGATCCATATTCTTTTAGCAGTGTGCTGCTGATGGACAATGAATCAGCTGGCGCCCCTGATATAGTATCCAACTCACTGAGCCCCTCAATGCTAAACATCAGGTCACCTAGAGGTCACAGCAGCATTACTGACTATCACCCCATATGGCCAGAAGTTCTTGATTCTGATTGGAATCTCAGAGCATCAGAACAATACCAAATATCCTGAAATCATACATCAGTCACCGCAAACCAACGTTCTTCCATTTGCCCAAAATCCTGTTGTATACACAATCTCCACCATTCTGAGTCCTGTGGACCTGGGACAATAACAGATTTCGTAAAGTTTACAGAGTACTGAAGTCCATGGTTATCACTATGGCCTCACAATGAATTAGTCTGAAAACATATTAGGTAGACCCATCTCCAAAATGTCAATACCACTAAATAAAAATAGCATTTTATTATTATTATTATTATTATTAATAATAAAAAGTTTAATTTGACAGTCAACAATTAAATGACATTCCCAATGAACACCAGTGGGAGGACCTTCACATAAACTGAGTTTTCAGGGAACATCAAAGGATAACAGCAACAAAGGACTTGGTGGGAAACATCCGGTTTGACAAAGCTGTTTGATCCTCTGTGGGAGAGCTGCTACCACAACACTCCTGATCTCAGCGTTTGTCTTATTAGACTCTGCACCAAAGCAGTTTCTTTTTACCAATGACACAACTCACTTATCTTGTTGAAAATCAAATAATTCAACAATACACATCATAATTGGAATCCTGTGCTCAGCATCCGTCCCAGGGATCTGTCCTCACAAATACCATATCTCTCCACATCTGACAGGCAAAAATACACAGGATAGTCGAAGCACTCTGTGCTGACCCTCACTTACCACTCCATAATGACCTGCTCAACACTGTGTCTGTACCACATTGTATCATTTAGAGCAAGCTGCCTGAAGAATATCTGTCAACAAATTTCCTTTAGATCAGGGAATGGGGACCATCAGGTGTCACTAAGAAGAAGGTTGTTGCAGAACTCATCTGACCAGTAGCAGGTTTTGAACTACCACGGAGAGAGAGAGAGTGGTCATGCTAAACACATTACAGACAAGGCGAAAGTGAGCACTACAGATGCTGGAGGTCAGAGTGGAGAATGTGGTGCTGGAAAAGCGCAGCAGATCAGGCAGCATCCAAGAAGCAGGACAGTTGATGTTTCGGGCAAAAGCCCTTCATCAGGAATGAGTCCTCATTCCTAATGATGGACTTATGCCCAAAACGTCAATCCGATTATGTCTCAAATGTTAATTCCAATTTATCTCCAAACAACAAGACTTGCACTATTTCACTCACTCTCAGTCCCAGCAATACATAAATATATTTTCATATTCTTTTCAGTGATGATCTTCATTCTACCAAGGTTATTGATAAAAACAGATGAACATAAGAACTAGGAGCAGGAGGAGGCAATCTAGTCTGCTTTGCCATTCAATAAAATCATCTTTTCATAGGAGAAAGTGAGGACTGCAGATGCTGGAGATCAGAGCTGAAAAATGTTTTACTGGAAAAGTGCTTTTCATAGCCTCAGCTCCACTAGTCCACCTTTACTGTTCAAAACATTATCTATCTGAACTTAAAAAAACATTCATTGAGGAAGCCTCAATTACTTCACTGGGTAAGAAATTCCACAGATTCACAACCCTCTGGGTGAAGAAGTTCCTTCTCAATTCAGTCTGAAATCTGCTCCCCTAAATTTGAGGCTGTGCCCTCTTGTCCTAGTTTCACACCCCAGTGAAAACAATCTCTCTATTTCTATCACATCTTAATGTTATCCACGAACTTTGATCTACAGCACGTATTCCTCAACTCCAAATCATCTATGTAAATTGTCAACAGTTATGGTCCCAACACTGATCCCTGAGGCACACCACGAGTCACTAATTACAAAGCAGAAAAGCACACGTTTACCCCTACTCTTTTCTGCCTGTCAGTTAACCAAATCTGTACTCATGCTAGTACATTACCCATGCAGCTTAACCTTACGCAGCAACCTTGCCTTTTGGAAATCTAGATACACCAACCTCGTTCAATACCGCATGTTGCAGAGCTCCTTAAAAGCTGTTCTACTGCTCACTGTTATCCCACTGCGGTTCTTGTTCACTCAGCTTTACAATACATTTGGGAAATTCAGTCTGTGAATGAGCACTATAATACAGAACTTGAAGCTGATACTGACTACAACAAGAGCTGAAGCATACACTTGGGAGCATTTTCTCAAAACAAATACAGAACAAAACAGAAACTAATTCAGAATCTAGCATTCAGAATTCCAGAATGATGGAATCACATCGAACAGAAGAGGCTTTTTTGGCCGATCATATTTGTCTGGCAAAATTACAACAATCCCACTTTCCAGCACTTGATCTACAGTGTTGAATATTTCAACATTTCAAATACTCATCTAAGTACTTTTTTTGAGGTTTCCCCTTTCAATTACAGGCTCCTACCATTCTTGAGGTGAGAATGTTTTTCCACATATCCCCTCTAAATCTCCTGCCTTTTGGCTTAAAATTATACCACCTTGTTGGTGGCTCTTCGACTAAGGGGAGCAATTGGTTTCTATTCACTCTGACCATGTCCCTCATAGTCTCACACATCCCAATCTCTGTTTTAAAGAAAGCAGCCCAGCCTATCCAGCCTCCCTCTTCACAACTAAATTGCTATAGCCCAAGCAACATTCTGTGTGAATCTCCTTTGCACTCCTTCCAACGCAGTGACATCCTCCTTCTGATGAAGTGACCAGAGATACACACAATACTTCATCTGTGGCCAAATAAAACAGCTCCAATAGGATCTCCCTGCTCTCATAATCTCTGCCTTGACAGGTAACCTCGACTGGTTCTGTATGCCTTCTTAACTACCTTATTAAACTGTCCTGCTGCCTTCAGGTATCTGTTAATAAGCTCCTCAAGATCTTTCAGTTCTTTTGAGCATCCTCGTGTCCAACCATTCATTGAGTATTTGCTTGTCTTGTGACTTCTGTCAAAGTGCATCACCTCATATTTATTTGGGTCAAATTTCATCCACCACTGATCTGCCCACCTGAACAATCTGTCTATTTCTATCGGTCACTGAAGACATTATACATCCCTTCCAACAACCCGGTCAATACTTGTGCCATCTGCAAACGTGCTGCCTATCCCCAAAATCACCCCCTGCACCTCCGTACCACAAACAAACCCACTCTCCCATCAATATTATTTATAGATATTATAAACAATAAGGGAGTCAATGCTGATTCCTGTGGATACCAGCTTCCAATTACACAAGCAGCCATCAATCAACACCTTCTGCCTCCTTGAACTGAGCAAATTTGGAGCCATTTTACAAAGTTATTACAGATGCCATGTGCTTTTACCTTCGTTTTCAACCTCCACGTTGGACTTTGCCAAAGTCTTTTTAAAATATATATAAACTATATCAATTGCCACAGACCTGGTCACCTCGTTGAAAAGCTCCACTAGATTTGTGAGGCATGACGCTATCTCTGACAAATCCACGTTTACTATCTCTAATCAAACTTCACTTCTCCAAATGGAGATTAATTCCCTCCTTTGCAATTTTCTCCAATCGTTTCCCTAACAGTGATGTGAAACTCAATGGCCTGTGATTCCTGAGTTATCTCCACAACCCTTCTTGACAAATGGAAACACATCGGCTCTCTTCCAGTCATCTGGCACGTCCTTCACGGAATTAACTGTTTGGCTCAGAGTCCCATCTGTCTCATCAAGTCCACATCAACTCTCCAGAGAGCAACTCAACTTGTCCCATCCCCTACCCAATCTCTGTTAGCCTGCATTTCCCATGGCTAATGCACCTATCCCGTATATCCCTGAACACTATGTGCAAATATCCTAACCTGCACATCTTTGGATTATGGGAGGAAACCGGAGCCACCACAGGAAACCCACACAGACGGGGGAGAATATGCAAATTCCACACAGACAGTTGCTGAGAATGGAAATGAATCTGTGTCCCTGGCACTGTGGGGTAGCAATGCTAACCACTGATCCACTGAATAAAACACACATAACTCAAAAGAATGTCTTAGGCATTTTACTTACACACACACGCACACACACACACAAAAATGATGCTTCCTCCTTTCTACTCAATACTTTCCTTCGCATGTAAAATCAATTCCCGTAGCTCATACATAGTTCATTCAAACCTTCTTCTAAGCAAGTCCATTAACCCATCTCAAACAGATACTAACGGGATTGTCTCTCAATTGTTCACAATCAATTCATCGTGATGTCGTTGACAGTGCTCACTTTGTCTGCATTCTCATTTTCTTGGAATCAAGTAGAAACAAGTTAATACTTCACAAAACAATAATAATATGACTTAAATCTTTGATGATTTGGAGATGCCGGTGTTGGACTGAGGTGCATAAAGTTGATTGTCTGTTAAGCCTTTCATCTGTTAGAATACAGTGATAGTTTCACTTCTTTCATGTGTAAAGCACAAAACCGTTTTTTAAAGTTGCATTCTCGTGTTAGTTGTTAACAATGGTGATGGCTCGACAATATGTTGAAGGCGTTGGCCCACTGTGTTCTCTGTCCAAGCCATGATGTTTAGATTGATTCTAATCTAAAAAGTGTGATAACGGAGTTTTACATCAATTCATGCAGTTTTTGACCTCAGAGTTCTACATGAACGCATGCAGTTTTTGAGCAAAGTACAATGTAACTCTGCAAGTACAAATTCACCCCACAAAATATATGCGTGCATGTGGGTCTTTGTCTGTCTGTCTGTGTGTTTCTGTCTGGGTTGTGGGTTGTGAATGTGAGAAAGTGTGTGTATGTGTGTAGTGAGTGCAGAGTGTCTTAAGTCTGTGATGGGGTGCATGTGTGAGTGTGGGAGTGTGTGTGTCTATAAGGGTGTGTGTGGGTGTCCGTGTGCGCGTCTGTGTGTACCTGTGTCCGTGTGCATGTGAGAATGTGTGTGTGTAGGATTATCTGCGTGTGTGTGTTTACAATCATTATAATTACAATTATTACAATGATTATCGTCTCTTTGAATAAGTTGCATATATGCTGCAGAACTTAAATCGCTGCACAAATGCACATATTTATGTGGTGACACAGAAAAAAATCAGAGACCAGTTAAAGTATGCAGTGAAATATTCAGTTATAAAAATAATTCAGTTGATGAACAAATCCAAGTAACTGAGAGCCAACATTAGCTGCATTAGATAATGGACCAAGGAATCCATATGAGGCATGGTCGGAAGGAGAAGGAGGAATACCAACATGACAACACCCATTTTCAAATGGGCAAGGAATGACTGAATCTGCGGAACAAAATGAAAGAGACTGGAGCAGCAAAGCCAATGTAAATGTAAGGAGCAACAATTAGTAGAAAGTTGAACAACAAAAGCGTAAGTGAAAGAGGAGTTAGACATGCACGAAAGATACATTCATCCCAAGCAATCATTTCTCAGTGGGTGACCCGGATACATGAATAAATGAGCTGGAGGAAAGGATCATTGTTCACTACAAGCCCAGAGTGGGAAACGCAGCGATTGAGTCCCCTCCACTCTTCCTCACTGAATTCACTTGAGACTGGAGCAGCAAAGCCAATGTAAATGTAAGGAGCAACAATTAGTAGAAAGTTGAACAACAAAAGCGTAAGTGAAAGAGGAGTTAGACATGCACGAAAGATCCATTCATCCCAAGCAATCATTTCTCAGTGGGTGACCCGGATACATGAATAAATGAGCTGGAGGAAAGGATCATTGTTCACTACAAGCCCAGAGTGGGAAACGCAGCGACTGAGTCCTCTCCACTCTTCCTCACTGAATTCACTTATCCGCACATTTCAACAAAAGGGGGAAAGTGTTATCAAGGGTAAATCATGTCCTGTAAAAAAATCCTTTGTCTTCTGATTGCAAATTTATTTTCAACACTAATTGACTTCATTTCCATTCAATCTCTGGTATCATTCCGTTTCTTTATTCTTTCCTTTCCATGAGCCAGCTGATATGTTGGCGGGGAAATCAAGCCCAACCAGTGGGACTCCTGGACTCTCTCTCTCTGCACCTTCCAATGACACAGCACACCTCCGATTTAATATGCTCCTTCAAATCTGCCCCTTTATATTAGTTACTGTCACCTGACCTAATATCAACTTCGGTGGGTCAACATCAACTCTGTTTAATTTGTCATGATAAAAATGTGTTTGGGGATTATGTTGAGTTAGAATGGACAGAGATGGTACTATCGTGGTGAGTACAGCTGCCTTCCAAACAGGTGACCTGGGTTTGATTCTGTGTTTGGGGATTATGTTGAGTTAGAATGGACAGAGATGGTGCTATCATGGTGAGTACAGCTGCCTTCCAAACAGGTGACCTGGTTTGATTCCCGGCAATCGCAAGTTATGATTTTGCCATTGATCAGTTGCAAAACCCAAAGACAAATGAAATTTGATCAGAATGAGAATATATACAGCTTTCATTCCAAGACTGTAAAATGCTAAGCAGGAACAGAAAGTGGACAGTCTAGACTAAAGTTTTTACCTGCTGCTTTCTCTCACTCCTTTCTCACTTCCTCCCTCTATTCACACCAAAATGACTCAGGCTGTGCTGCCTCTCTGGGAGAGGTTTGCCACAGGGAGAGGGAGCTGGGAGCTGACTGGACGAGCGGAGACTTGGGTGTAGAGGGTGTCTTTGAGTGACAGACCTGGGGTCATTTCGAACAGGTTCTCGCAGCCACTGTCCCTTTCACCATGTGCACTGAGCAGGGAGTAAGTATCTGATTGGTTATGTCTGCCTTTGTGAGTGAGAGTGTGAGGAGTGTTTGAGTCTCAATCCCAGTTTGATCCATTAATACCCACATTCTCTCCCTGAACCAGCCCTCCTAAAGCAAGCCCCTGGAGCAGGATCTGTCCCCAATGGAAAAGAGGGAGTGTGAGAGAGCATCGAGAGAGCTGGGACCAACCTGAATGAAGAGTATCACCATTTTAATCATGTCATGTCTTTCCTTAACTCCTGTTTATCTCTCTCGGAGCTTTCCTCTTTTCTCTCTCTATCTCTCTTACATTCCATACCTTTCTAGCAATCTTTTTCCCTCTCACACTATCTCTCTCCCTTTCTTACTGACAGCCTTTCTTTTTTTCCCTCCTACTTCTTTCAGCGTTGTGGATATTTGTTCCCAATCTGTTGCTTTCTTTCTTCTTGGTTCACCTTTTCTCTCTCTTTCCTTCCTTCCCTATTTCCGTCTTTCTATCCTGAACCTGCAGCCCTCCCACCCCAATTTTAAAGAACCCACCCTGGCAAATTTTGCAGTCTCACAAACTTAGCACCTCCCCCTTCCATGGTCCCTGTCTAATTGCCCTCCCCTGTGTGTCTTCATCTCCCCTGAACCACCCAATCTCTAGTTCCTCCATTACACACTCACTGTATGTAGGAGACCCCCTTTGTCTCCATCCATCCACAATGCTCCCCATGCCGTGTCCAAGCCCCTGGGTTGGATGACAAAGCTAGCATGTGCAGAGACTAATCTGTCTTTTGACTGCCTGCTGTAATGCCATAGAGTCATAGAGCACAGAAACAGAACCTTGGGGCCAACCTGTCCACACTAACCATATTCCAAAACCAGAAAGTCACAAGTGCCTCTGCTTGATAGGGAGAGGCTGTTTTCCCTGCAGCATTAGATTTTGATGGGAAAGTTTATAGCCTTAAAAATTGTCCTTAAGTATTTAGATTAAAATGTAATTTTCTGAATTATAGAACACATTTACTTCACACGAGAAAATAGGCAAGCAGGGAATTTAAGATAATTAAGAATAATTTGCCTAAATATCAACGAATCTGTACAAAGAAAATACGGAGTGATAATATTCACAGCTGTTCTTTTATGAAATTAATAACGGTGTTTGGTTCTGAACTCGAAACAAACTTTGTATCAATTCACTTATCTCCCTAATTATCGTCCTACGCTGTTATCTTTCTACTTAAGGATATGCAGTGCTTTCATTAACTTTTGTGTTTGTGACAGTAACGCTTGTGTAAACCTTTGTATATAAATAGTCTGTTTTTGATAACCTGCCAAGGCTCTTGAAGAGCTCATGTTCTACTCTCCTGTGTTATTGCAATCCAGTTATCCTGGCTTATCGGTATCAGTGTTATGTTGTAATAGTTGATGCTATTAGTAAATGAAGGGAAAGATTAAAATTAAATTAAACTGTCTCTCAGAGTTTTTTTATTCCAGACCACTAAAGAGTACGATCTCCAGGACGAAACATGAGAGACACTTACATGTCTGACTCCACAAGTGATTCCCTGATCCGTCTCATATCTGTACCTTAACAAACTTATATAGGTTCATAAAATCATCGGGGGGAGGGGGAGGGTGGGGGGGCATGGATAGGTGAAAGAAATAGTGCATTGGCTTCATTTGAGAAGACAAAGATTCAAAAAGGGACCCAAAGGATAATCACCAACGGTCATTTGAGTGGGAGCAGCGGAAGTGAGGTTGGAGCGCATAGCTGGGCGGGAAGGTAAGTGATTAGTATTTGAGTGGGTCAAATACTTTGAGAAGACAAAGATTCAAAAAGGGACCCAAAGGACAGAGAGGGCGTTTGCAGAGGGGGCGTGGCGTGTTTGGAATGTCCTGCCTGAGGACGTGGTAGAGGCTGGTACAATTACAACATTTAAAAGACGTCTGGACGATGATATGAGTTGGAAGGGTTGAGAGGGATATGGGCCAATTGCTGGCAAATGGGGCAAGATTTATTTAGGTTATCTGGTTGGCATGGAAGAGTTTGACCAAAGTCTCTCTTTTTGTGCTTACCTCTCTATGACTCTCTGCCTTTTCAACGTTGTAACTGTACCTGCATTCATCACTTTCTCTTGCAGTTCATTCCAGCACACAAACCACTGTATGTTTAAGAACGTTGCCTCTCATATCCTTTTTAAATCTTTCTCTTCTCAGTTTTAAATATGAGTCCTTTTTTTGATACTCCCGCACCCGATGGAAAAGACCTAGTCAATTACCTTCTCTATGCACCTTATCGTTATATAACTATCAATAAGGTCACGCCTCCATCCCCAATGCTCCAGTGGGGAAAAGTCCTATCTATTTTATATATCAGAACCTCCATTCCCGGCAACATGTTGGTAAATCTTTACTGAGCCCTCTACAGTTTAATACTTCCTATAACAGGCCAACCAGAATTGCACACATTCATCCAGAAGAGGCTTCTCCAACACTCTGTAAAACCTCAGTCTCATATTCCAACAGCGATATTCAATGGTCTGAGTAATGAAGGCAAGCATGCTAAATACCTTCTTAACCACCCAGTCTGCCTCGAACAAACATTTCAAAGAATGACGTACCTGAATCCCGAGGCCTCTTCTGTTCAGGACACTACCATTAAGTCTTATTCTTGTTTGTTTTACCAAAATTCAACCCCTCACACGTTTCCAAATTAAACTCCATCTACCACTCCTCAGTCCATTGACTCAATTGATCAATATCTCTTTGTAATCTGAGGTAACATTCTTCCATTTTGCTGTCATCCGCAAACTTACTAACCCATCCTTCAATATTTCCATCAAAACCATTTGTTTAAATGAAAGACAAAAGTGGATTTAGTACAGATCTCCGTGGTATACCGCTAGTCACACGCCTCCAGTCCAAAACATATACTTCCACCATCACTGTCTGTTTCCTGCCATGAAGCCAATTTCGTATTCAATTGGCAAGCACTCCCTGAATCCCATGTGACATAATTTCACTAATTTGATTACCATGCAGAGCCTTGTCAATGGCTTTGCTGAAGTTCAAGTAAACAATGTCTACCGCTCTGCCCACATCAATCTTTTCGGTCAATTCTTTTTAAAAAAACTCGATCAAATTTGTGAGGCATGATTCTCCTCACACAAACCCATGCTTACTATCCCCATGCAATCCTTTCCCCTTGAAATACATGTAAATCCGATCTTTCAGAATTACCAACAAACTATCCACTACCGAAGTCAGACTCACAGGTTAATATTTCGCTGACTTCTCCTTCCCTCTCTTCTTAAGAAATGGCACAACATGGCCCACCCTCCAGTCGTCTGGGATTTCACCCGTGTTTATAGACGATACAAATATTACTTCTGGGAGCCCCGCAATTTCTTCCCTAATGTCGTCCCATGTCCTGGGATACTCTTGTTCAGGTTCTAGAGATTTAGCCACCTTTATGTTTTCGAAGACCTCCAGCACTTTCTCTTCTGTAATGTCATCCCTGTTATCAAAACATTAGTATTTATTTCCCTGAGTCCTCTCACCTTCAATTCTTTCTCAACAGTAAAAACTGATGCAAAATATTCATCTCTGAGATACAACACAAAGATGACTTTGTGAAACTCTGAGGGGTCTTGGTCTCTCTGGAGTTGCTGTCTGGCTCTTAATGCCTTTGTAGAATCTTTCTGGATAATCCTAGACCTTATCTGCCCGGGCTGTCTCATATCTCTCTTTGTCTTCCTGATTTATTTCATAAGAATACCCTAAAACTCTTTCTCGTCTTCAAGAGATTCAGTTGATCCCAACTGTCTGAATCTAATACATGTTTTTTCATTCTTGACTAGAACTTCAATACCATTATTCATCCATTGTTCCCTAATCTTACCAGCCTTGGCTTTCACTCTAACGGGAGCAACATGCTCTGAACTCTCCTTACGACACGTTTCTAAATGGCACCGGATTGGGAAACTTAAACTCCCCTGCTATTACAAAGTTATTATTCTTCCATACATTTGAGATCTCAACATATTATCTTCTCTATTTCCCTCTGACTATGGGGGGACTCATAGTCCAATCTTATCAAGGTGACTATCCCTTTCTCATTTCTCATTTCAAACCATAGTTTTTCACGAAATGGTCCCTCAGTAATAGCTACACTAAGTAAAGTAGTAACTGAATGTCTGCGATTCCATGTGTAAACACCCTAAACTCCTCCGTTAGATTCCAATCTGTATTTCACTCCCCAGTACTGGTTAATCGTTGTGAACCACACCATACCCCGTCGAATATACTCTAATCTGTAACTCACTCCCTGGTACCTGTTACTCTGTATTTAAGCCCCCTCATCTCTTCCTCAATCAGAAATGCTCCTCCCCCTCCTCTCTTGCCTCTCTTTCTCTCTTTCCTATAACATCTAAAACTCAGAACATTGAGCAGCCTGTCTTGTCCTTACTTCAGCCATGTTTCTGTAATCGCTCTGACAGGCGAGTTCAAAGTTTCCTTGCAGACCCTGAGTTCATCACCCTTATCTGTATAGAAATAAATGCATTTTAATTCTTCAGAGTTCCTTTGGGCTCTGAATTGCTGTTGACTACCTTTTCTAACTAACTTGCTCTTTTCTGATTCAGAACCATCCTCGTCTTTCTGGCTGTGTTCACTGTTACACAGGAAATCCCCACCCTCCTCCCTCCCAAAGAAAATCATTCACAGCCTGTCAACATAGAAACCACTGGGATATAGGTCTCTTCCCATTTCAGGTGAAACTCTCCCTTTTCGAACAGGCCTTTTCTGTCCCAGAAGAGATCCCAATGTTCCGAGAAACGGAATCCCTGTACATTTTCAGCCATTGATTTATCTGCCCTGTTTTTCCCTCATTTGAAATTGGAACCGTTCATAAACCTCCTCTACTTTTTGACATTTACATAAATGATTTGGATGCGAGCATAAGAGGTACAGTTAGTAAATTTGCAGATGACACCAAAATTTGAGGTGCAGTGGACAGCGAAGAGGGTTACCTCAGATTGCAACAGGATTTTGACCAGATGGGCCAATGGGCTGAGAAGTGGCAGATGGAGTTTAATTCAGATAAATGCGAGGTACGGCATTTTGGGAAAGCAAATCTTAGCACTACTTATACATTTAATCATATGTTCCTCGGGGGTGTTGCTGAACAAAACGACATTGGAGTGTAGGTTCACAACTCCTTGAAAATAGAGTCGCAGGTAGGAAAGAAGGCTTTCCTCTATTGGTCAGAGTATTGAGTACAGGAGTCGGGAGGTCATGTTGCGGCTGTACAGGACATTGATTAGTCCACTGTGGAAATATTGTGTGCAATTCTGGTCTCCTTGCTATCAGAAAGATGTTGTGGAATTTGAAAGGGTTCAGAAAACATTTACAAGGATTTTGCCAGAGTTGCAGAATTTGAGTGATAGGAAGAGGCTGAACAGGTTGGGACTGTTTTCCCTGGAACATCGGAGGCTGAGGGGAAACCTTATAGATGTTTACAAAATTATGAGGGGCATGAGGATAAGTAGACAAGGTCTTTTCCCTGGTGTCGAGGAGTCCAGAACTAGAGAACATAGGTTTAGGGTGAGAGGGGAATGATATAAAAAAGACCTAAGGAGCAACATTTTCACACAGAGGGTGATACGTGTATGGAATGAGCTGCCGGAGGAAATGGTGGAGGCCGGTACAATTGTAACATTTAAGAGGCATTTGGATGGGTTTGTGAATAGGAAGGGTTTGGAGGGATATGGGCCGGGTGCTGGCAGGTGGGACTAGATTGGGTTGGGATATCTGATCGGCATGGACGGGTTGGACCGAAGGACCTGATTCCATGCTGTACATGTCTATGACTCTATGACTGTATGTACTGTTTCTTTTATCTTCGACCGATTCTCTTATACTCACTCCGCAAATCCCCAATCCTTGCTCTCATGATGTCATTCCTCCCAATATATACAACAACTTCAATCTTCTCACTCTTCCCTTTGACAATCTGCTTCAAATGTTTTGAGATGTCCTTCACTCTGGCACCAGAAAAGAAACATACAATCCTAGTTTCACGTCTACTGCTGCTAAATCTGTGCCTCTGGCAGGACAGTCTCCTATACACAATTGTTATTTTAAATCTTGACAAACCCATTTAACATGATTCATTCTTGGTGCTCAACGTCTGACTCCTACTTCTGATTTCCTCTGAGAGACTTGAATACCCATGACAACTTTTATAGGTGCGCCATCGAGAGTATTTTGTCTGGATGTATCACTATCTGGTATGGCAACTGTACTATTCAAGATTGGAGACAGTTGCAAAGATTGGTGAATTCGGCCTGGACAATCTCAGTGGCCAAGCTCACATCTATAGAATCCATCTACCAGGCCTGCTGACAAGGAAAGGCCGCCAGCATTCTCAAAGATCCATCCCACCATGGTAATGTTTTTCTACAACCTCTACCATCAGGAAGAAGGTACATAAGCCTGAACACACGCACCAGTCGGTTTCGAAACAGTTTCTACCCTACTGTTGTTAGAATACTGTATGAACTCACAAACTCTTAACATTTGCCTGTACCTGTGTTTTTGTTTTAATTTGACACTGTTTACCTATTATTTACTCATCTATGCCACGTAACTCTGTGATCTGCCTGTATTGCTCGCAAGATAAAACTTTTCACTGTGCCTCAGGAATTGAATAAATAAATTCAATTCACATTTAATTCAATTCAAAACGGAATATTTGTTTGAGAGAGGAACAACCACACGAGAATTCTGAACTACCCTATTACCTTTCCATAGAGTCATTTATCTAACTGACTGAGCCTGTTGTGTAATCCCTTCTCTAAATCTACTCTGATGTTGGGGAGCCGATGTTGGACTGGGGTGGACAAGGTTAACAATTAAACAACTCCAGGTTATAGTGCAACAGGTTTATTTGGAAGCATTAGCTTTCGGAACACTGCTTCTTCTTCAGGTGGCTGTGGAGCACGATCATAATTTATTGCAAAAGATTACACTATCATACAAACGAAATGATATATTAAAAAAAACCTATTTGGCTGGTAGGTCTTTCATATTTTAAAGTCATTCCGAGAATATGACGTAAAAGAAGCTCTGGGATTTACATGTTAATAAACCGAAACCTGCAATCCATTCTAAAAGATATTAATTTCAGTCAGTATCTCACTCCTGGGCATCTGTTATTCTATACATAAACTACCCCGAAACCAGATTCCAGCTTAGATCTCTCTCCTGAGTGTCCATAATTCTATAAATAAGTGCTCCATACCCCTTGATAAAATTCCGGTCTCTAACTAATTTTAATTTACCTGTTATTCCATACATAGCACCAGTCTCCAAAACTCTCCATTAGATTCCAGCCCATATCTCACGGGATCAGTGCTGGGACCGCAGGTTTTTACAATGTACACTAATGATATAGATGAAGGTATTAAAAGTAATATTAGCAAATTTGCCGATGACACAAATCTGGGTGGCAGGATGAAATGTGAAGACGTTTTTAGGAGAATACAGGGTGTCCTGGACAGGCTCGGTGAGTGGACAGATGCATGGCAGATGCAGTTTAATGTGGCTAAATGTGTGTTTATCCACTTTGGTGGCACGAACAGGAAGGCAGATTACGAACTAAATGGAGTCATTTTAGATAAAGGGGCTGTACAGCGAGATCTAGGTGTTCTTGTACATTAGTCAATGAAAGCAAGCATGCAGGTACAGCAGGCAGTGAAGAAAGCCAATAGCATGCTGGCCTTCATTACAAGAGGAATTGAGTAAAGAAGCAAAGAGATCCTTCTGCAGCTGTACAGGGTCCTGGTGAGACCGCACGTGGAGTATTGTGCGAAGTTTTAGTCACCAAATTTGATGAAAGACATTCTGGCTATTGAGGGAGTGCAGCGTAGGTTCATGAGGTCAATTTACGGAATGGCAGGACTTTCTTACGCTGGAAGATTGGAGCGACTGGGCTTGAAAACGCTTGAGTTTAGAAGGCTGAGAGGGGATCTGATTGAGGAGAAAGTGAGGTCTGCAGATGCTGGAGATCAGAGCTGAAAATGTGTTGCTGGAACAGCGCAGCAGGTCAGGCACCATCCAGGGAACAGGAGGGCTGTCCTGAAGAAGGGCTTATGCCTGAAACGTCGATTCTCCTGTTCCCTGGATGCTGCCTGACCTGCTGCGCTGTTCTGGCAACACATTTTCAGCAGGGGATCTGATTGAGACGTATAAGCTTATTAAATGATTGGACATTCTGGAGGCAGCAAGCATGTTTCCGCTGATGGGTGAGTCCCTAACCAGAAGACACAGTTTAAAAATAAGGGGTAAGCCAGTTAGAACAGAGTTGAGGAGAAACGTCTTCACCCAGAGAGTGGTGGGTGTGTGGAATGATCTGCCCCAGAAGGCTGTGGAGGCCAAGTCTCTGGATTATTTTAATAAAGAGTTGGATAGAGCTCTTAAGAATAGTGGGATCAAGGGTTATGGGGTTAAGGCAGGAACAGGATACTGATTGAGGATGATCAACCATGATCATATTGAATGGTGGTGCTGGCTCGAAGGGCAGAATGGCCTACTCCTGCAACCTATTGTATATTGTCCTGAGTATCTGTGATTCCATGTCTAAGCACAGTAAACTCCACAGTTAGATTCCAATCTTTACCTCACTCCCCAGCATTGGTGAATCAGTTGTGAACCACGTCATATCCTTCGACGATACTCCTATCTGTAACTTATCCCCTGTAACTTCTTACTCAGTATATTAATCCCCCATCCCTCAATTAGATTTCAGCCTGAAACTCACTCTGCAGTGTATTATACAAGACATAAACTCGCTGAGACCATCGATGAGATTGCAGTCCATAACTCAGTATAAACTAAATGGTTGAGTATTACATTGGGAGCAGAAAAACAGAAATCTGGAACTTAAATTCTGCAACATTCTGTTTCTCCAACAATATTAGTTTGATGGAGTGCTGTGATTCAATAAGGCAGCTCACTGCCACCTTCTCGAGGGCTGATGGGAATGGGGGATAAATACTGGGCCCAGCCAGTGATTCTCACATCCCCTGAACCAATGAACATGAACAATCCCTTCGCCTTGCTAATCATTCACTGCTCCTGCAGACTAAGTCTACAGACGAAGCAAGACTTCCTCACTTCCCTAATCCCATGCCCTCGGAATAATCGGCAAACTAGCCAATTACTTGGTGACACAGTAATTAGGTTACTGTGATTTGTGAACAAGTCCTGAAGTGAAGGAGGACTTGACTCAATATTGCAGGGCCCTGATAACAGGTAGACAGACTGACAGACACACACACACATACTCACTGAAAGACACTTGATCACACAAACACTCACTCCCGGGTCTCTGTTATTCTGCATATAAAGATTTCAAACTCCTTGATAGGATTCCAATATGTCACTCATCCCGGGTCTCTGTTGTTCTACATATAAAAACCACCTCAAACCCCTCAATAGTATTCCAATATGTCACTCACTCCCGGGCCTCTTGTTATTCTACGTTAAAAAAAACTCAAACCTCTCGATAGGATTCCAATATGTAACTCATTCCCATATATCTGTGGCTGTTTATGTTCACCACCTCAAACCCCTTGATTTGATTTGGCAATGT
This sequence comes from Chiloscyllium plagiosum, assembly GCF_004010195.1. Classification (NCBI taxonomy): domain Eukaryota; kingdom Metazoa; phylum Chordata; class Chondrichthyes; order Orectolobiformes; family Hemiscylliidae; genus Chiloscyllium; species Chiloscyllium plagiosum. The sequence goes on along the minus strand of NC_057746.1, from coordinate 7,719,405 downwards.
ACCTCACTCCCGTGTTTCAATTATTCCAGACATAATCCACATCAATCCCCTCAATTAGATCTCAGTTTGTAACTCACACTTGGGTGTCTTTTTTATAAATAAACCCCAATCAATCGATTAGATTCTAATCTGTCATCCAAACACGTGTATCTGTGATTCCATACGTAACTCACATCAAAAGCTCGCTTAGATGCCAGTCGGTAAATCACTCCTGATTATTTGTTATTCTATACATAAACCACCACAAACCCCTCGAATAGATTCCGGTCTGTAATTCACTCCCGGGTATATGTTCTTCCATACATAAACCACCCCAAAACTCTCAATTAGAGTCCAGTCTGTAACTCACTCCTGGGTATCTATTATTCTATACATAACCCACCTCAAATCATTTAATGAATTCTATTTTAAACTTACACTTGAATTTTACTTTAATATAAATAAACCCTTTGACTCACCGATTAAATTCAAATCTGCATCACACTCCCGTTTATCTGTTATCCCACATATAAATCACCTCAAAAATATCAATTATATTCTCGTCTGTATCTCACTCGTGGGTATCTGTAATTCTATATATCAACCAACACAACCTCCTCGATCAGGTTCCAATCTGTATCTAACTCCTGCGTATCTGTTACTCTATATATAAACGAACACATCATCCTTGATCAGATTCGAATTTGTAACTCACTCTTGGGTATCTTTTATTCTATATATAAACCAACAGAAGCCCCTCGATCAGATTCTAGTCTGTAATTCACTCCTGGGTATCTGTTATTCTATATATAAACAACCCCAACATCCTCGATCAGAGTCTAGTCTGTAATTCAGTCCTGGGTATCTGTTATTCCACGTATCAACCAACACAAATGCCTTGATCAGATTCTAGTCTGTAGCTCACTCCTGGGTATTTGTTATTCCATATATAAACCAACCCAACCCCCTCGATCAGATTCTAGTCTGTAACTCACTCCTTGGGTATCTGTTATTCCATATATCAACGAACCCAATCTTCTCGATCAGATTCTAGTCTGTAACTCACTCTTGTGTATCTATTATTCCATATATAAACCAATCCAACCACCTCGAAAAGATTGCAGCATGTATCTCACTCGTGGGTATATGTTCTTCCATATATCAACCAACCCAGTCTCCTCGATCAGATTCTATCTGCAACTCACTCCTGAGTATTTGTTATTCTATATATAATCCAACCTAATCTCCTTGATCACTTTCTAGTCTGCAACTCACTCCTGGGTATCTGGCATTCCAGATATAAATCAATCCAACCTCCTCAATCAGATTCCAATCAGTAACCTATTCCAGGTGTCTGTTCTTCAACATATAACCAACTTCAGACACTTCAATTAGTTTCCAGTTTGTAACTCACTCTCAGGAATCTATTATTCTGTACATAACTCACCTCAAATCCCTCAATTAGATTCCAGTTTGTAACTCCTACTTGGGTACTTTATTTTTATATAAATAAACCCACGATTCATCAATTAGATTCCAATCTGTAAATCATTCATGTATATTTGTTATTTCATATATCAACCAATCCGACCCCGAAATTAGATTCCAGCCTGTAGCACACTCCTGGTTATCTATTATTCCATATATATATAAACCACCTCGAATCCCTCAATTAGATTCTAGTCTGTAACTGACTCCTGAATATCTGTCATTCTACAGGTAAACCACCCCAAATCTTTTCAATTAAATTCCAGTCTGTTACTTACTCTTGGGTCTGTGCTATTCCATATATAAAGCACCCGAACAGCTCAATTAGATTCCAATTTGCAGTTCACTCCCATATATCTGTGACTCTGTACATGAACCTTCCCCAAATCCTGGATGAGATTCTAGTCTGCAATTCACTCCTGGGTATCTGTTATTCTGTCTATAAAGCTCTCAATGAGATTTGAATCTGTAACTCGCTTCCATGCATCTGTCACTCTAAATATAAACTACTCTGCATCCCTCAATAAGATTCCTATCTCTAACTCACTCCCGTGTTTCTGTGTCTCTGCCCATCGACCGCAATGAATCTCTCGATGAGCTTCTGGTCTGTAACCCATTCCCGGGAATTTGTTCTTCTCAATATAAACCGCCCTGAACTCGTCAATTAAATTCCAATATGTAACTCACTCCTGGGTATCCGTCATTCGATATAAGAGCACTCCAATAAGACTTCAGGCTTAGACAATGTTTTATGCACTCACGTACCATCTCTACATCCAAATATCCTTCTCTCAAACCCTCTCCTTTGGTCAATGTATGACTGTCTGTCTGTTTCACTCTCCTCTCCCAGAATATCAGTAAATTACCATATTCATCTGTCAGCCATTTAGAATTGGATCATGGTGTGGGCGGAGGTGATCAATTACCAGGGGACAGAGTTTGAGGAACAACGTTTAAAAGAGATGTGCAAGCCATGTTCTTCACACAAATGGTTGTGTGTGCCTGGAATGTGCTGCCAGTGGAGGTGGTGGAAGCAGACGCAATAGCAGCATTCAGGAAGCACCTCGATGAAGACATGAATTGGATGGGAATATAGAGATTTGGATGCTCTAAGTGAAGGTAGCTATAGTATGGAAGGGCAAGGGTGGCAGTGCAAACTTGGAGGGCCAAAGGGCCTGTTCCTGTGCTGCATTGTTCTTTGTTCTTATGTTAACAGGTATTTGAAAGTGGAGTTGCAGGTAGCTAGGATAGTGAAGAAGGGCTTTGTTATGCTTGTCTTTATTGGTCAGTGCATTTAGTTTAGGAGTTGGGGAGTCATGCTGCGGCTGTACAGACCACATGTGGAATAGTGCGTGCAATTTCGGTCTCCGCACTACAGGAAAAATGTTGTGAAATGTGAACGGGATCAGAAATGATTTACAAAGATGATGCCAAGTTCAGAGAGTTTCAGCTACAGGGAGAGGCTGAATGGGTTGGGGCTGCTTTCCCTGGAGCATCGGATGCTGTCGGTGACTTCATAGAGGTTTAAGAAATCATGAGGGCATGGATAGGCTAAATAGAATAGGTTTTTTCACTGGGGTGGGGGAGTTCAGATCTAGACAATTTCGGTTTAGGGTGAAAGGGGAAAGATGTAAAGGGACCTATGGTGCAGAGGGTGGTGCGGCTATGGAGCGAGCAGCCAGAGGAAGTGGTGGAGGTTGGTACAATTGCAGTATTTAAAAGGCATTTGGATGGGTACATGATTTGAATGTTGAGAGGGATATGGGCCAAGTGCTGGCAAATGGGCTTAGATTGGGTTGGGATATCAGGTTGTCGAATTGAACCGAATGGCCTTCTTCTGTGCTGTCCAATTCTCTCTCTGTGACTCTATGACATGACATGTCAGTTGAACAGGACGCTGACTTGTATTTGACTTCTAGTCAGAATATTTACTCCTGTAACTGGGCTTATGCTTCGAATAATTCAATCACTGCTGTTTCTTGTGAACTGTGGAGATCAGATCCCCGCTACTTTTAGAGCATGTCAGAGTGGAGATAGTTCAAAGGTCAGTGTGAACTCACTGCTGTGCCAGTCAACTGGGAAAATGAGTGAATCCTTTTCCACATTCTGAGCAGGTAAATGGTCCGCACCTCCACCCCTGCTTCAGGCCCCGCTCCTTCTCACCACAAGCCCCGCCCACATCCCTGTGCCTGCACCTGTCCCTGCCAAGCCGCACCCTGGCCCCGCCCGTGGCACTGCCCCTGCCCCACCCCTGCCATGCCCCGGTGTGAATACAGTGGGTTGAGCTGGTTACCTCATACGAAATGTTGTGCAGTGAGAACATCTAAGTGGCCCCTCCTCAGTGTGTGCACATTGATGTTGTGTCAGTCCCCAAGCACTTCTACTGTGTTTCCCACAATTTGGACATTTAAAAGCCAACTCCCCAGTGTGAACATGGTCATGTATGAACAGTGGGAATGTTTGAGTGTATCCCTTCCCACTGTAAGAGACAGCACTGTGGCACAGTGCTCAGCAATGCTGGCTCACAGCTCGAGGAACCTCGAACCAATTCCAGGCTTGGATGAAGATATAGAATGTGGGGGCATGGATGGTAACATTTTGAAAATGTTCATATTATACAGGACAAAGTGCTGGATGTGCTGAAATGCATACAAGTGCATAAATCCCCAGGATCTGATCAGATGATATCCTAGAAACCTGTGGGAAGCTAGGGAGGTGATTGTTGGGCTTCTTACTGAGATATATGTATAATCAATAGTCACAGGTTATGTGCCAGAAGATTGGAGGTTGGCTAACATAGTGCCACTGTTTAAGAAAGATGGTGAGGACACGTCAGGGAACCATAGACCAGTGAACCTGACGTCGATGGTGGGTAATTTGTTGGAGGGAATACTGAGGTACAGGATATACATGCATTTGGAAAGGCAAGTACTGATTAGGGGTAATCAACATGGCTTTGTGCCTGGGAAATCATATCTCATGAACTTGATTGAGTTTTTTGAAGAAGTAACAAAGATGATTGATAAGGGCAGCGTGGTGGACGTGATCTATATGGACTTTAGTACGGTGTTCCACAAGGTTCCCCATGGGAGACCGGTGAGCAAAGTTAGATCTCATGGAGTACAGGGAGAACTAACCATTTGGATACAGAACTGGCTCAAAGGTAGAAGACAGACGGTGTTGGTGGAGGGTTGATTTTCAAACTGGAGGCCTGTGACCAGTGGAGTGCCAAGGATCAGTGCTGGAATCAGTATTTTTTGTCATTTATATGAATAATTTGGATTTGAACATTGTATGTATAGTTACTACGTTTGCAGAGGACACCAAAATTGGAGCTATAGTGGACAGCGAAGAAGGTTACCTCAGATTACAACGGGATCTTCATCATATTGGCCAATGAGCTGAGGAGTGGCAGATAGAGTTTAATTTAGAAAAATTCAAGCTGCTGGATTTTGGGAAAGCAAATCTTAGCAGGACTTCTACACCTAATGGCAATGTCCAAGAGTGTGTTAAGTTCCGAGGAGACGTATAGGAGTTGGGCGGTCATGTTGTGCCTGTGCAGGAAATTGGCTAGACCACTGTTGGAATATTGTGTGCAATTCTGGTTTCCTTCCTATCAGAAGAATGTTGTGAAACTTGAAGATTTTTCAAAAATATTTCCAAGGATGTTGCCAGGATCTGAGGATTTGAGCTATAGGGGGATGCTGAATAGGCTGGGCTGAATTCCTGGAACGTCAGAGGCTTCGTGGTGACCTTACAGCGGTTCATAAAATCATGAGGAGCATGGATAGGGTAAACAGACAAAATCTTTCCCGTGGGGTGGGGGAGTCCCGAACTAAAGGGCAGAGCTTCAGGGTAAAATGAACTGAGGGGCAACTTTTTCACACAGAGAGTGGCATGTCTGTGGAATTAACTTCCAGAGGAAGTGGTGGAGGGTGGTTAAATTGCAGCATTTCAAAGGCATCTGGATGTGTGTATAAATTCAAAGTGTTTAGTGGGATATGGGCGAAGTGCTGGCAAATGGGACTAAATTCGGTTTGGATATCTGGTTGGCATGGACGAGTTGGACTGAAGGGTCTGTTTACATTCTGTGCATACCTATGACTCTCTGTTGGAGTATTTATGTTCTCACTGTGTCAGTATGGGTTTCTTCATGTGGTTCGGTCTTTCCCCACAGTTTAAAGATGTGCAGGTTACGTCGATTGGCCTTGTTCAAATATAGGGTTATAAGGATAGGGTAGGGAGCTGGATCTGGGTATGATGATCTTTGGAAGGTTGGCGTTGAATCGACGGGCTGAGTGGCTACTTTCCGCATTGTAGGGATTCTGTGATTCGACTTAGAGTAAGTGAATACTCTCTCACTGATGTGACTGCATTGCTGAGTTCCCAGTTCAGATGGTGGTCTGTATCCCATCATATTCTTCTCACATTTCCCATAGTTGGTCCACAGTGTGAATCCACTTGTTATTTGACAAATCACATGATCAGCTAAAACCTTGTCCATGTCGGGAATATGTGTCTGGTTTCACAACACTGAACCATGCTCTTCCATCCATGTTCAAAACTCGATGGTATTCAGGTTACAATAATAAACTGGATGACTCTGTCAAATCCTGATGTGAACTTTGGTTTCAATTTCCTGATTACAATTCCTCCACTCTGATAGTCTGTAAATTGTTTGCAACTTTATTAAAACAAGGGAGGTGATCGCATTGTGGTATTAGCACAAGAGTATTAATGCAGAGACCCACGGGGTCCACATGTCATGAATGGATTAAAAAGAAGTGTGAGAGAGATCAAAGTTTGTGCGAAGATTTGTAGCTCGGGTGCTCGTTGTTGTGGTTCTGTTCGCCGAGCTGGAAGTTTTTGTTGCAAACGTTTCGTCCCCTGGCTAGGCGACATCATCAGTGCTTGGGAGCCTCCTGCGAAGCGCTTCTTTGATGTTTCCTCCGGTGTTTATAGTGGTCTGTCCCTGCCGCTTCCGGTTGTCAGTTTCAGCTGTCTGCTGTAGTGGTTGGTATATTGGGTCCAGGTCGATGTGTTTGTTGATGGAGTTTGTGGATGAATGCCATGCCTCTAGGAATTCCCTGGCTGTTCTCTGTCTGGCTTGCCACTACTATCATAGGGTGATTCATCTGTAGCTACTCACCAAACAGCATTGGGGGACCACTGTCGCCCATGCACACTGCAGTCATTCAAAGGTTAAACACCAGATTCCCCACAATGGGAACAACTGCTGGTCTTGGCAGTGCACTCCAAATTCGAAGAATACAGATTTATAAATATGTCTGCATGAAACAGCTTCAGAGCATCAAATTTGTTTCTGAAAAAATGTTGCTTTACATTTTATAGACAATGTCTATTCAGCAAATTGATCTTCCCTGGAATCTACCTGCTCGACATGATCGTCATTATCATTTATCTTCTCAACCAGATCTTGCCGAGAATCTGTCTGCTCCACCTGATCTTACCAAGATCCTGCCCATTCAACTGATCGTTTCCAGAATCTAGCCACTCAACATGATCTTCCCTAGAATGTAACTGCTCAATCTGATCATCCTTAAATGCTAGCTGCTAAATGATACAAGTGGATGACATTGGAACGGAACAAGTTGATCTCCTCGTGCAGAAAGCTCCCACAGACACAATGAGCTCAGTCGACTCACTCCATATGAAAATCATTCAATAATTCTGTGACTCGGGGTAAATGAAACAGCAGTGGCGACCAGGGATCACCTTCTGCCATCAATGTTCACTCTGATACATCTGGCTCTGAATTGCTCTGTCTATGTTAGAGTCAGTTCTGGGAGCAACATCTGTAATCAAATAATGGAGAAATTCTGCAGCTGCTGGAAATCTGTCATCTAAAAGGAAGCGCTGGATATTCTCAGAAAGTTGGGCAGTATCTATGGAGAAAAAAACCAAACACAGTTCATGTTTCAGATGGGAATAAGAAGAGTGCACAATTTTATCATCACTATAAGCTCAGAAACATAAGAGAAACACACCCCAGTGCAAGGGAAAAGAATTCGTGATTGTAGAGAAACTGATGGAAGATAAAAATTGCAAATTAGCTGCACATGGGCAGCGATGGAAAACTCAGTTAAACACAGTTGGCATGAGCAGAAATTAAACACCGTATTGAGCTAAAATTCACTCATTGTTAAAGGCAGGGAAGTGAGAGAATGGCAACGTAATGGTTAGGATCTGTAGAGGTGAGACAGAGCAATGGATGGATAGAAATTCAGATTAACAGTAAGGAGCCATCACAGTCACTGAGACATGGATCATTACCATGGAACACAGCACAACACAAAAAGAATGACATTGGAGATGCAAGCTCAAAAAGCGATGAAAGAATTTCGCTTCTGAAATAATTCTTCAACTGGAAAGCTATCTGAATTAGGATCTGTAGAGGTGAGACCGAGCAATGGATGGATAGAAATTCAGATTAACAGTAAGGAGTCATCACAGTCGCTGAGACATGGATGGACTCATGGAACACAGCACAACACAAAAAGAATGACATTGGAGATGCAAGCTCAAAAAGCGATGAAAGAATTTCGCTTCTGAAATAATTCTTCAACTGGAAAGCTATCTGAACTCTGGTGTCAGAGAAAACCCTTAAATCTGAGGGAATGCCCAGGATGGGTGTGATGTCACCATTTCATAGTCACTGTGTGATGACATCACCCACAGGGACACAGAGCATCTGGGTCTTTGCAAACTCGAGATCCTCCACACACTGGGAAGGACGGCAGTGTTCCTGACAAGGGACGCAGGAGATTTACCAGGATGGTTTGGAGAATGAGAGATTTCGGTGATGAGGTTAGGTTGTCGAAATCGGCATTGAGGGAGATTTGACAGAGTAGGAGCAGAAGTTCATGATTGGTTCGCACAATGTAAATAAAATGAAGCTGCTTCCATTAGCTGACCATAAAGGGATTAGAGGAGAGTTACGTCAGTTTGGGGATGTCCCACAGGGAGAACGTGAGGAAGAAATTTTATGCAATGAATGTTAATGACCTTGGACTCAATGCTGACACACAAACACCAATAATATTGTGATCCTGATACTTTGATGGAGGTCATGCGTAAATAAATATCGATCTGATCAATGATGGAATTTAAATTGAATCAAAACTAGCATTGATCTGACAGAGTTAATGTGAAATGTCTCTCAATGGACATAAACCAAATGATTCCAGGACAGAGAGCACATCACCTTTCCACAGATTACTGGTTGGTTCTGGAGAAATCTTCAGCTAATTCTGGAAATCTTTCCATAGATTGACGTTGTGAGACGTCGCCGTTGTATAAAGGTCCAACTCTCGGAAGGACATTGCTGGGAATACTCAACAGATCAGGCAGGTAGAAATACACACAGAGAAAATTTTAGCTCAACGAAATTTCATCAACATCTTTTTGTAGTGGGATAAGTAGGTGGTAAATAGAAAATGCAATTTATCTGGAGCAATTGTACAAGAGTGCAAACCAAAGTTGAAATCACGAAGAAAAGTAAAATATTTTGGATGCTGCAGGAGGAGGTGTGGCTTCTGGGGAGACACACAAATGATTAAAGTTTTGAGTTCACAGTCACTGAGAGACAGCTGCTTCTCTGTTCATAGAGGGTATGTTCGATGTAGGAGGATAGACTAAAACAATGGGTCGCTTGTAAGAATCGAAGATGGATGGGAATCCGTTGTTGAGCACACTGAATTGTTAACATTTAGTATGGAATACTTTATAAATCGGGAAATTGCACTCAGGTCATGTGGCTTTTTATGTGTTAATCAGCACTTGGTTAATACATCTGCACACCTTTACAGTTGCAATTCCTATTACATTTCCACAGACATTCCAGCTCCAAATAGATATTTGTTTGTTGGAGACAACATAATCTTTCAATTTGTGGATAACAATCAAAGGAAAGTTTTAACTCCAAACAAATGTTTGAGACGAGTCCTGTGCTATATCCCTGCTTACATTTTCCTGATCTATTCTCGACCCTGGCGAGCATTGTGATGCCGTTCAGGGGAAAATACAGTCTCTTCAGAACTTTCCCTGGTCTCCATGGCAGTGAGAGATCTCCTGACCAATACAAGAACAGTGGCACTGTTTGAATTCTCGTCTATTTTTTCGATTAGGTTGCTGCCCACTATTCCTGCAAATACGTTCACGCCTGTTTGCATTTATTTATTAACTGTCAGTTCCAGCTGGTGGATGGTCACTTTCTCCATATCCCTCCATTCCTTGAACAGACATCTGCTTATGGGGCGAAACGCCCCTGAAATACCCCTGTCATATCTGCCTCCATTACTACCTCTGACATTACGTTCCGGACACCTACCGCTCTCTGTGGAAAACAACAGTGTCCCACATCTCGTTTGAAGTTTCCCACTTTCACCTTAAATGTGTGCTGGATAGTTTTAGACATTTCAATTCTGGGAAAGAGATTCTGACTGTCAACTTTATTGATGCTTCCAATAAGTTTATAGATTTCCACGGAGTCACCCTTCAGACTCCGCTGGTCCAAGGAAAACAGCCTGAGTTTTTTCTCGAGTCTCCTCATAGTTCATACCCTCTAATGCAGGCAGCATCCTGGTAAACCTCTTCTTCACCCTCCACATCCTCCCTGTAAGGTGGTGAACAGAATTAAACACAACACTCGAAGTGAAGCCGAACCATAATCTTATACATTTGCAACATGACATCCTCCGCCTCCTTTCCCCCTTGCACTTTGTGTAGAGTCCATGAGCTACTGTACTTTACCACACAGCTCCTTCATTTGCAAACGTCACCTCACAACACTACCCATCCCCCAGCCCCAGGCCTACAGCGTCACCATGACAACACCACGCTGCACTGTCCCCATATCAAAACCGGGACAGCGAAGGTGACTCGCACTTCCACAGTAACCCACATCCTTGTCTCCCTCCACCTTTTCATATGGTGACTTTCCCACTCCTTCCACAATTCCTGTCCACTCTTCTACAAGCAGGCTGTCCCCAGTGCCCAGAACTGACTTCCCCAACTTCACTGCTTGCTGCAGGGGCCTCTGAACCCCTCCTTTAAATTTCATTGAACTGATCCCCAGTGACAGGAATGGACAGGGTCAGCATGGATTGGTGAACGGAAATTATGGATCGAAAAATCTGCCAGAGCATTTCGGGGATGTAATGAGTAGTTTGTGTGGCTCTGGACTGTAGTGATACAGATTGCCTGCTCCTGATTGTCCCACACAATGTCAAAGTCCCTGGACATGCTGTGCTAGGATCTCCTGACTGAACCCTGTCTCCATTGCCTTGACTGGGAACTGATTCCCTGAGGCTTTGAGACGTGACCATTTGGTTGAAGCAGATGCAGTGTGTTTGCTGCTTTAGCTGCTGTTCCAAGTGCTTGACAGTCCAGCCCCTTTACTGATCACCGTTAACAACAAGGCTAAGCTGCCTGGCTTATGTCTGTCAATAATCGCCTAGGCAAGACAGGAGCACTGTGAAACATTAGGTTCTGGTTTAGGCACCAAAGTGCAAAAATGCCAAGGAAAGGCAGAGATATTGTGCAAGTCCCTGAGCTGGACATGCCTCAGGTACTGGAATGTTTGTAGAGTTCTGAGAGCAGTAATGTACTTCGTGGACAGGTAATTCTATATCTTGCTGCAGTGCTTTTACTTAACTCTGGCTCATTTCGCCCGCTCTGCAAGTGTCTATTGGATTGGTAAATGCGAGAATTGACTTTCGGAGTACTATGCCTCTGACTTGGTCATTCGTGATACCACACAAAATTGTGTCCTACATCAGTGAATACGTAATCTGATTCAGCTCACAGGCCTTTGAACTGATAAAATAAAGCCATCACAAACACACCTATTGATTCCAGTTGCTCTTGCACTCAAATGAAAAACATTCATGAAGATTTACAAGGATGCTCCCAGGGTTGGAGGATTGCAGCTACAGGGAGAGGCTGAATAGGCTGGGGCTGTTTTCCCTGGATTGTCGGAGGCTCTCGAAAGTTTTCCCTGGAGTGTCGGATTTTATAAAGGTTTATAAAATCATGAGGGGCATGGGTAGTGTAAATAGACAAGGTCTTTTCCCTGGGGTGCGTAATCCAGAACTAGGGGGCATAGGTATAGGGTTAGAGGGGAAAATTTTAAAATCTATAATTTAAAATAAATTTACCACTGCAACTGGTAATGGTGTGGAGTGTGAATTAGGTTACCTCAGAATACAATGGGGCCTTGACCAGATGGGACAATGGTCTGAGGAGTGGCATATGGAGTTTAATTTATATAAATGTGAGGTGTTGAATTTTGGTGAGGCAAATCAGGGCAGAACTTACACATTTAATTATAAGATGCTATTGCTGAACAAGGATACCTTGGAGTGCAGGTTCATAGTTCCTTGGAAGTGGAGTTGCATATAGACAGTGCCATGAAAAAGGCGTTTGATACACTTGCCTTTATTAGTCAGTGCATTGAGTATAGGTGTTGAGATGTCATGTTGTGGCTGTAATGGACACTGGTTAGGTCACTTTTAAATACTTCATCCCAATCCGGCCTCACTGTTAGAGGAAAGATGTTGTGATACTTGGGTATCAGAAAAGATTTACAAAGGAATTGCCAGGTTTGGAGAGTTTGAGCTAGAGGAAGAGGCTGAATAGGCCGGGGCTATTTTCCCTGGAGTGTCAGAGACTGAGAGGAGACCTCATGAAGATTTATAAGATAATGAGGGACAAGGATGGGGTAAATAGACACTTTCTTTTTCTCAAGGTAGAGGAGTCCAAAACTGGATGGCACAGGTTTCAAGTGAGGCAGAAATGATTGAGATATGATCAAAAGAATGGCACTTCCATGCAGAGAGTGGTGTATGTATTGAATGAGCTGCCAAAGGAAGTGCTGGAGGCTGGTACAATTAGAACATTGAAAAGGCATCTGGATGTGTCTATGAATAGGAAGAGTTTAGAGGGATATGGATTAAAAGCTGCCAAATAGGAACCCCATTTTCAAAATAAATTTTATTCTCATCTCACTTCAATGTCACGACTAAATATAGCACCTCGAATTAATACTCAAACAAAAACAGATAATGTTGGAAAAACTCAGCAGGTCTGGCAGCCTCTGCGGAGAGTTATCTGATGTTTCTGTCAAGTCACCATGAGAACATAAGCATTAGGGGCAGGAGGAGGCCATTCATCTCCTCGAGCCTGCTCTGCTATTCAATACTGATCTCATTTCAGTTTCAACTCCCACTGTCCTGCCCACTCTCTGTCATCCTCCATTACCCATTAAAAACCTATTCATCTCCACCGTAAATATATTCAGTGTCCTGATGTCCACTGCACTCTTGGGGAGTGAATTCCACAGATTCATGATTCTGTGGGAAGTAATTCCTCCCCATCACTGATTTAAATCTGCTACCCATTTATCCTAAACTCTATCCTCTCGTTACAGATTGTCCCACTAAGTAAAACCTCCTTTCTCCCTCGTCAACCCTCTTTCCCAATCTGCAGAGACAGTGATGGAAAATGTCAATTGGCAGTTATTTTACATCAGTCTTTATTGTGGAAAATACAACATACAGAGGACGACACTCATCCGCTGCCCATGCCCCACCTCAACAAAGAACTCAACTAAAATTGTGAGACATGACCTTCCATTGGCAAAGTCATGTTGACTGTCTCATAATATCCTACTTTTCTGAAAGTATATATTTAAATTACTTGTATTCTGACTTCCATCAGGTTTCCCACTATTAATGACAGCTTCATCAGTAAATTGATGGAAAGGATCGTCAAAAGTGCTATCAACCATCACCTGCTCAGAAATAATCTGCTCAGTTTCGCCCAATTTGTGTTTCGCCAGGTTCACTCAGCTTCTGATCTCATTACAGCCATGGTTCAAATATGGACAAAGGAGCTGACTTCCAAAGGTAAGGTGAGAGTGACAGTCTTTGACACCAAGGCCACATTTGACCAGTTACAGCATCAAGCAGCCTGGCAAAACTGGAATCAATGGGTGTCTGGGGACAAACTCTCCACCGGTTTGAGTCAAACCTGGCACAAAGGACGATGGTTGTTGTTGAGACGGGCCAGTCATCTCAGCTCCAGGACATCTCTGCAGGAGTCCCTCAGGATACCCTGAGGAGTCCCTCATGAGACCCAACAATCTTCACCTGCGTCATAAATGACCTTCCCTCTGTCATAAGGTCAGAAGTGGGAATGTTCGCCGATGATTGCATAGGGTTCAGCACCATTCGTGACTCCTCAGATACTGAAGCAGTCTGTGCTCAAACTGAACAAGATCTGGACAAAATCCAGACTTGGGCCGACAAGTGGCAAGTAACATTCGTGGCACACAAATACCAGACAATAATCTCATAACTAATGGCAGACACTCTAACCGCTGCCCCTTGACATTCAACTGTCTTACCATCACGGAATCCCCCACTGTTAACATCCTTGGGGTTACCATTGACCAGAAACTCAACTGGCCTCACCACGTAAACACAATGGCGACAAATACAAGTGACTAGAGATGCTGCAGCAAGTAACTCACCTCCTGACACCTCAAAGTCTATCCACTATCTACAGGGCACAAGTCAGGAGAGTGATGAAATCCTCTCCACTTGCCTGGATCGGTGCAGCTCCAACAACACTCACGACGTTTGACACAATCCAGGACAAAACAATCCACTCGATTGGCACCACATCTACGAACATTCAATCCCTCCACCACCGACGCTCATTTGCAGCAGTGTGTACTATCGACAAGATGCACTGCAGAAATTCACCAAAGATCCTCAGACACCACCATCCAAACCGACAACCACTTCCATCGAGAAGGACAAGGGCAGCAGGTACTTGGGAACATCACCACCTGCAAGTTCCCCTGCAAGCCAGTCAACACCCTGACTTGGAAATATACTGCTGTTCTTTCACTGTCAGTGGGTCAAAATCGTGGAAGTCCCCCCCTATCTGCATTATGGGTCAACCCACAGCAAGTGGACAACAGTGATTCAAGAAGGCAGCTCTGTCTCTCTCGCCCTCTTTCTTTCTCACTCTCCCTCACTAAGAACAGCCCTCTGGAACCGGGTGGTTCCTTCTGTGTTCCTCTGTCAAAATCTTGGAAATATTCACCAGAGCATATGTCAATTTAGATTTGATGAAAACTGAGTCACACAAGCAATATCAAAGAAAAGAGAAAAGGAAATTGCAACAGTGTTGATTAACTGGTCCATATGGTTCCAAGTTCAACATCTATATGGGAATCGTGTCTGATCTAACAGGGACAGGAAAACAGTGTTCCTGCTGCTTTTTGGGAAGGTGGTTAGGGATAGGTGGGTGGCACGGTGGCACAGTGGTTAGCACTGCTGCCTCGCAGCGCCAGAGACCCGGGTTCAATTCCCGCCTCAGGCGACTGACTGTGTGGAGTTTGCACATTCTCCCCGTGTCTGCGTGGGTTTCCTCCGGGTGCTCCGGTTTCCTCCCACAGTCCAAAGATGT
>NC_057746.1:7667751-7704155 GCF_004010195.1 Chiloscyllium plagiosum | reverse complement strand
GGTCAGGTGAATTGGCCATGCTAAATTGCCCGTAGTGTTAGGTAAGGGGTAAATGTCGGGGTATGGGTGGGTTACGCTTCGGCGGGTCGGTGTGGACTTGTTGGGCCGAAGGGCCTGTTTCCACACTGTAAAGTAATCTAATCTAATCTAATCTAGTAATCTAATCTAGGTTCAGCCTCTTCATTTTAGACATTCTTAATATTTGAAAGATCTTTAATATTGCACAACGTATTCTTGCTGAGTGCATGATAAATTAGAAGTTGATGTTAAATTCAGCGGCACTCAAGATTTATCCGTTGAAAATAACAGGCTGAAAATGACAATCACTGAAGACACAACGTCCCAATGTGTGCTCCCGGCAACTGAGACTCACTGATGGCAGTTAATGTTCAGAACATTACTGGACTTGGTGAAATAGCTCCTCAGAGGATGGTATCCCATCACCCAGTCCCTCTTTACTGACATGGGGAAAATCCTTAACACTGCTCCAATTCTCTCAGAGTGTTGGATGTTTGGCACTTCTTTTTTTAAAGCCAGAACTTCCTGATTGGAGCAGATTAACAGCCCCAACCAGGGAACTGTTATGCAGTGAGGTCTAGCTCGCTGATGGCACGACACTTGGGTTCTCAGGACGCACCTTCCAATTTTACAGATGCCACACAAATTGACGATAGAGTGGCCATGGAAGAGAATCGTAGCAGACTTTAGGAAGGTACACAAGAAAGTTGTTTACAATCGGTCAGAGGATGAAAATGTTCCACAGTGTTACTGATGTTTTCACAGTAAAACAGTCGAAGCAAGACTTCTGAAAGACAAAGAGAGACAACAAGAGTGTGTGTGTGTGTGTGTGTGAGAGAGAGAAAGGCCCTTGTGCATAGTCTTTGTCGTTTCGCCTTCAGTGCTTCTTCTAAGTGGTTCTGACAATGGAAACGAGATGTGTCAGCAGCGAGGTATGATGAGGGTTGACATCATTAGGAATCAATAGGTGGTGACCTTGCCCACGTTTGATCTGATGCAATAAAACTTTATTGGAGCAGGATTCGATACAAATCTGCGATTAATCTGACAATGGGACATATTTCAGAAGCATGTCCTCATGTATCAACAGCACGAAATCCAAATCCTAACCATTTAGTCCATTACCTGTCTACTCTCCAAGATTGAAAATGTGTTGCTGGAAAAGCGCAGCAGGTCAGGCAGCATCCAGGGAACAGGAGAATCGATGTTTCGGGCATAAGCCCTTCTTCAGGAATGAAGAAGGGCTTATGCCCGAAATGTCGATTCTCCTGTTCCCTGGATGCTGCCTGACCTGCTGCGCTTTTTTAGCAACACATTTTCAGCTCTGATCGCCAGCATCTGCAGTCCTCACTTTTTACTCTCCAAGATTACCAAACTGGTGGAAAGGATCACTACCAAGCAGCACTTGCAAAGTTATGGCATGCTCAATGGTTGTAAGTATAGTTTCAGCAAGTGCCAGTTGAGTCCTGATCTCATTAAAACTTTGGCACAGACATGGAAAAGGGAGAGGAACTCCAGAGGTGAAGTGAGAGTGACAGCTCTTGATGTAAAGGTCATAATTGACTGAGTTTGGCTTCCTTGACCCAACCATCTTCAGTTGCTTCTTTGTTCCATCAGAAGGTTGGAAATAGGATACTCACTAATGTTTGCAAAATGAACAGCACCATTTGAAGCTCCTCAATTCTGGGACCAGTCCATGTCCAAATGGTGCAAGATTTGGACAATGCTCATGACCGGGGAGTACCAGTCAATGACCATCTCGAGCAACATCCTTGTGTTTAAGTGGTATTATCGAGATTAAATTCCCAATAGCTACCATTGATCAGAAACTGAACGGGTGCAGCCAAACAAATCCTGTGGCTCCAAGAACAGTTCAGCTGTTGAGAATCCTGCAGACAGTAACTTGCCTCCGGACCTCTTCCCATTCCCTTTTGCCCAGAGCTTGCTCAGCATCTACAAGGCATAAGATGGGAGTGTGATGGAACTCTGTCCACTTGCCTGGATGAATGCACCTCCAACATCACACAAAAGGATTTTCCTGATCCAGAACAAAGCAGCCCCTTGATTGGTCCCACATCAACAAACATTCACTCCTTTCACCATCAATGTTCACTGTGTCATATGAGATCTCCTGCAGTTACTCACTTGGCTTTGGAGCTATATTCTGGGCATTTTCATCGATTTTATTTGTTCCGCCTCCAGTCCTCTCAGACTCTCGGATGGAGGAGGGTATTGTACACTTTTGGAGATTCAGAGTGGCTTTGATATGCGATGGGTGTATGGTGGAGGAACTATGGGGGCGCAGTTCAGGGTAATGAAGTTGCACAGATTAGGCCATTTAGGCAGGGGTAATGGACGGGATGGTGCACAATTGGGAGACTGCACATTCAGCGAATTAAACATCTGATCGGTGTCTTGTTAAAATAGTGATTGAACAGCCAGGGATGTTTAAAAACATACATTTAGAATCAAAACACAGCTTATTGAATGAACACATAATCCTGAATAACCACACCCATTAGTAATATAGAAACATAGACACACACACACTCACTCTTCATTCTGAAATAATAAATAAAATCTTGCGTCCAAAGGATGGTTTTGTTCTTGAAGTGAAAAATAAAGCATCAAATATAGAATATTAACATCATCTCTAATTTTGTTTTGTGGATCTAGAAGGTAGTGCCCAAGCCAAGTGCATTTCCTTGCGTGGTCTTGGCAGGCACACGCTGTTCGGTAATTATCATGGTGGGGAACTTTTTCAGACACTCTTTAAGATGGAGAGAAATATTTGCCCCTGAACTCAGGAGAGAGTATTTCAGAAACAGGAAAAATCAGTCGGTCAGTTTCATCACAGGCATCTTGTCCCTTCAGTAACTGGAGATAACAGCATCCATCTCTGTCTAGTCCCTGATCGAAAATGCCCAACGGGGTCCTAAAGCAGAGACTGGTCTTCAGTTCTCTGGGAGTTTCCCTGCCATTGGCCCCAGACCTCTCTCCTTTGGGACCATTTGGTTTTTGTTGTGCAGTGACCACTCTACATTAAAGGGATCGAGAAACAGGCAGCTTCTAGCCCAACCCAGCCCCACTGACAAATGAACCTGGGAGCTGGAACATCAGGAACCCGATGGGTAATACCAATACCAATATACTGCTGCTATAACGCAGCATTACAACATTGACACCACTGCCGTGAGTGGGATATGATTACCTGGAGAAAGACAACTTAAAGAACAAGATGGTGGGTACTGGAAAAGCAAACACAGAACAATGTCTCTATGGGATCGGCTTCACCATCACAAACAAACTAGTCAGACGTCCCAACAAATTCCCCTGTGGGGTAAATGAGCTCCTTATGACACTCTGACACACCCTGAGCCAGAAGCAGTACATCTCAGCCGTCGGTGCCTCTGCCCTGAATGTAGACACAATGGACGAGACAAAAAATTCATTCCACACCAATCTCGAACTATCTCTATCCCACCGAAGGAAGTGGTTCTCAGGCAGTGCCTCACAGCCGACCTGATGATGACCAAGATACATGAGTCACAGACTGCCCACAGCATCTGGTCCACCCGAAACCACTCCCCATTCAGCAGCTGTGTGGAGACCCTGTGCATCTCGACCAGGAAACCCCAGGACTGGCTCAGTGCGAATAAGCAGGAGATCCAGGATCTCTGAGACACCAAACGTGAGGTATTCCTGAACCGGTAGCTCCATCAAATCACCAGCAAAAGGAAACAAGTGGAGACACAACTGAAGTCCGAGGTGCGAACGGACCTAAAGAATAGATGGTGAGTGGAGAGAGTCAGCCCGAGTACCCAGGGAGTGACCCTATTGAGAGCCAAACACAAAGAATCCCCAAGAGGCAGTCAGCACTCGCTGGAGAGAGCACTTCGAGGGCCTCCTCCACCAATTCACAGCCTTCAGCACAAACGTTCCTGATACCATCATACAACACACTACCCACCGCCATCTCTGCAAACCTCCAACTCACCCTGAGGGCAAAAACACCTCCAACAAAAGAACAACAACAAGTCACCTGCACTGATGGAATCCCCAGTGAAGGACTAAAATATGGCTGAGAGTCGCTCTTGACATGAATCCACCTTACCATCCTTGTCTGGAATTAAGGGAGCATGCTGGGAGAGCGAAGAGACACCATTATTGTGACCATCTTCAAGAAAGGAGACTGATCCGACTGTACAGAGAGATTTCCCAATGTCCGCCATGGGAAGGGTCATCATGGGTATCCTCCTCAGTCCCTGCTCCCAGTGGTTGAAGAGCTCCTCCCGAGTCTCAGTGCAGATTCAGCCCATCAAGAGGGTGAATGGCTCGGGTTGTGTGTGTGTGACAAATCCAAGCAGAGTGCAGGGAACAGCAGCAACCTCTGTACACGGCCGTTTTCAATCGTCAAGCCTTTGACTCTGTGGACTGCGAGGGATTGTGGGATATCTTCCTCAAACGTGGATGCCCACAGAATTCTGTCACCATTCTCCGCCTGCTTCAAAATGACTTCCAAGCTATGGTCTTCACCAACACATTCGCCACATGCATGAGTAGGAAGTGACAGACAGAAATAAGTAATTCTAAAACCAACATGTTAGTTGTGATCCCTGAAGTCCTGTCACATCCAGTCGTGAGTGATGGGGAGCATTTAAACAACTCATTTCAGGAGGTGGCTTCACATGTATCCGCAATAATCAACCATGGGAGAGCCCAGTAAATCAATGCAAAGATAAGGCTAAACCCATTCACCAAGCTCTTCAGACAGAAACGCTGATGGGTTGATCCATCTGCGCCTCCGGTAGTGGGTAAAGGCTGGGGCCTTGACAATATCCCAGCAATGGGACAGATGACATGTGCTCCAGAACATGCTGTACCCCTGGGCAAGCAGTTCCTGCTGACATCGACCTGAGAGAGTAGAACTGGACCCAGGATGTGCTGTGCACAAAAAACAGGACAAAGCCAACCCAGCGAATTCCCACCCTATCAATATGATATCGATCATGAAATTGTGAAGGAAAGCTTCATCAACAGTGCTATGAAGCAGCACCTACATACCAACAACATGCTCAGTGACACTACTCAGCTGCTGGTCTCATTCCAACCTTAGTCCAAACATGGACAAAAAGAGCTGAATTCCAGAGGTGGGGTGTGGCTGGCTGTACTTAGCATCAAGGCTGTGTTTTGCCTGATGTGGCTTCAAGGAGCCTGAGCAAAACTGGAGGCAATGGAAATCGGGGGAAACTCTCCCACTGGATGAAGTCATCCTTGGCAGAAAAGAAGAAAGTTGTGGTTCTTTGAGGTCAGTCGTCACAGCTGCAGGACTACGCTGCAGGAGTTCCTCAAAGGAATGTCTTAGGCCTGACCACCTTCAGTAATTTCATCAATGGGCTTCCCTTCATCATAGGGTCAGACATGGGGATATTAATTAATGAATATATTGTGTGCAGCAGCATTTGCGACTACTCAAATACTGAAACAGTTCTTAACCAAATGCAGTGAAACCTGGACAATATGCTGGCTTCGGATGAAAAGTGGCAAATAGCATAAATGTCAGACAGCAATCAACTCTAATATCAGCGAATCAAACAATCGTCCTTTGATATTCAATGGGGTTACTGTTGCTGATTCGTCAACTATCACCATCTGGAGATTAGCATTAACCAGAAACTGAACTGGACATCCATTTAAATACAGCGGTGAGAAGGCAGGGCAGAAGCTAGGAATACCGCAACAAATAACTCACTTTCTGACATCCATGTGTCCAAGTCAGGAGTGTGGGAAACACTCCCCATTTGCTGAGATGATTGAGGTTGCAACAACACCCAAGGAGCTTGCCACTATCTGGTATAAGAGTCAAGATCAGAGTGGTGCAGGGAAAGTACAGCAGGTCAGGCAACTTTCGAGGAGCAAGAAAATCGATATTTTAGGCGTCGATTTTCCTGCTCCTCGGATGCTGCCTGATCTGCATTGCTTTTCCAGCACCACTCTAATCTTGACTCTGATCTCCAGCATCTGCAGACCTCATTTTCACCTACTCTCTGAGATGAAGCAGTTCACTTAACGGCAACCACAACCATCTTATTTCCACCACTGACTCTCAGTAGCAGCAATATGTGCCAACTACTAGATTCATTGCAGACATTCACCAAAGTTCCTCAAACAAAGCTTTCCAAACCCATAATCATCTCGAAAGACACGAGCTGCAGATACATGGGATCACCATGCACGACAGAATCCATTCCAAGTCAATCATCATCCTGATTTGGAAATAATTCACCATTCTGTAAGTATCCCTGCTACACAGCCCTTCATAGCGGTATTGCAAGTCTATGTTGAACGCAGAGACAGCAATAGCTCATGAAAGCAGCTCACCAACACATTCTCAACAGCCACTTGAGATGAGCAATAAATGCTGGCCCAGCCAGCGATGCCCATGAATGGATTAGAATTCAATAAAAATGTTGACCAATTGTGACTCATGGTGGATACTGGGTTTGAGGTTTTGTGAGTGTAAGCTGGTTGGTTGCAAGCAGTACCTCACTTGTTATGAAGAGCTGAAGCGATATATTCTTTGGAACAATCTGTCAGTCTTTCAGAGGCACGGCCTCCGTACATAGCATCACTCAGACACTGAGATTCATATCCCAAATTACTCACATGTGAGATAGATAGAATCAATTTAATATGTCCTCGTATCTGGAATATTTGGAAACATAGTTAAATTACTGTCATGAAAACAATTAGGTGCGGAATATTTACATTCGAGGGAAAAATAATTGGACTTTTTGAAAGTACTTGGGATAAGTAATAATTTGATCGTGGGTGTGATAATCAGATTCATCATTTGGGCGCTATGTTTTCATAAGATTTCACCCCAAAAATTGAACTGAACAGTGGGCGGATTTGTTTATTGGATGATCAAGTGGTAATGATGAAAGGATTTATGATCTTCAATAATGACACTTTGCTGTTAATGATCAATAAAATATTTGAAAAAAACTCCATAAAATTTTATGTTTATATCACACACAATAATGTTAGTCGGGATCATGCTGGCTATCAATGTAGATGCACAATTTTCTTTGGACACTGGGATTGTGGAGCTGACATGCACTGGGTATTGTTGATGAGGGATTCAATGCAAGATGCCATGTGATCCATCACTTTTCTAATACCTTCTATAAGGATCTGCTCCAAAGAGGAGAATGTGACACACTAGATGTCATCAACATGGACAAACTTACCAGACATGGTCATTGGCAGCTTATTTGTATAAATGGTGAAAATTGCACTGAGCCTTGTGCCAGTTTATTGGCCAGTCTGCTCCATGCACTTACCCCTTGTTCAAGGGTGAGTTTAAATTGTCTGTTGTGAGAAAATGTTTGAATAACTGTCCAGATCCAGTTTGGGAGCTGTCTGGAAATATTAAGGAGCCAGTCACTCTTTACTGGAGGTGCCAGTGTGGTCCAGCAAGACGAGATTTAGATTCCAGCCTTTTCAATCATATTTTTGATGCATATGATAGTGCAAAGATCTTGTGTTTACTCATCTGAACATGAATCAGCTGTTTACTGCTGTTATTGAACTGAGCAATAATCAGCTGGTTACTACAGTTACTAACATTAGCAATAATTTGGTGTGCATTCTGATTATTGAAATGAATAATCAATTTAGTTTGGCTTGGTTTTAAGATCCAAACAAACAAAGATAGGTTAACTCTTTATTGTAAAAAACTTAAAACTGACCTACAGTATATTTCTCACAAACTATTCCAACAACAATCGAATATAGTCACACTTACAGAATCCCACTTTCCAGACAATGTCCCAGACAACACTATGATCATCTCAGGGCAGGTCCTGTCCCTCTGTCAGGACAGAACTAGCAGAAGTAGCAACCCCATGGGATACAGTCAAGGTTCATAATCATTGAGATGGGAGAAATCACAAACACAGTTACATTAACCAAAGTGAGAGAACATAGAACATTACAGCGTAGTACAGGCCCTTCGGCTCCCAATGTTGCGCCGACCTCTGAAACCAATCTGAAGCCAATCTAAACTGCACTATTCCATTATCATCCATTTATTTGTCCAATTACGATTTAAATGCCCCCAATGTTGTTGAGTCTACTCTTGTTGCAGGCAGGGCATTCCACCCCCTTACTATTCTCTGTGTAAAGAGCCTACCTGTGACATCTGTCCGATATCTATCACTCTTCAATTTAAAGTTATGTCTTCTTGTGCTAGCCATCATTATCCGAGGAAAAAGGTTTTCACTGTCCACCCTATCTAATCCCCTGATCATCTTGTGTGCCTCTATTAAGTTAACACATAACCTCCACTCAAATGAAAACAGCCTCAAATCCCTCAACCTTCCTTCATATGACCTTCCCTCCATAGCAGGCAACATCCTGGTAAATCTCCCCTGCACTCTTTCCAATGTTTTCATGTCCTTCCTATACTGCAGCAACCAGAATTGTACTGAATACTCCCAAGTGTGGCTGCACCAGAGTCTTGTCCAGCTGCAACATGGCCACGTGACTCTGGAACTCAATCCCTCTATCTATAAAAGCTAATACACCGTATACTTTCTTAACAACCCTCTCAACTTAGATGGCATATTTAAGGGATTTATGTACATGGACACCGAGGTCTGTTTGTTCATCTACAATCTCCCGGCATTTTACCATTAGCCAATTACTGTGTATTCCTGTTACTCCATCTAAAGTGAATCACCTCACACCTTTCTGCATTAAACTCCATTTTCCATCTCTCAGCCCAGCTCTGCAGCTTATCTAGGTCTCTCTGTAAACTGCAACATCCTTCTGCACTATCTATAATTCCATCGACTTCAGTGTCATCCGTAAATTTACGAACACAACATTCTACACCTCTTTCAGGTCATTTATAAAAATGACAAACACCAGTGGGCCCAAAACTGATCCCTGCAGTACACCACTAGTAACTGAACTCCAGGATGAGCATTTCCTATCAAGCACCACCTTCTGTCTTCTTTCAGCCAAACACTTTCTGATCCAAACCACTAAATCACCCTCAACCGCATGCCTCTGTATTTTCGGAAATAGCCTACCGTGGGGAACCTTACCAAATGCTTTACTGAAATCCAAATACACAACATTGACTGTTTTCCCCTCATCCATCTGTTCGGTCACCTTCTCAAAGAACTCAAAACTTTTGTGAGGCACGACCTGCACTTCACAAAACCATGTTTACTATCCCAAACTAAATGACGAATTTCCAGTTCATTATAAATCCCATTTCTGAGAATCCTTTTCAACACTTTACCCACAACTGAAGTAAGCTCACTGCTCTATAATTACCAGGGTTTTCTCTACTCCCCTTCTTGAAAAATAGGACAACGTTTGCTATCTTCTAGTTTTCTGGCAAAATTACTGTAGACAATGGCAACATAAAGATCAAAGCCAAAGGCACCACAATCACCTTACTGGCTTCGCAGAGAATCCTAGGATAAATCCCATCCATCCCAGGTGATTTATCTATTTTCACACTTTCCAGAATTGCTCACAGCACCTCCTAAGTCTCGTCTAGTCTAATTATCTGTATGTCAGTATTCTCCTCGATAATATTATCTGTTTCCTGTGTGAATACTGACAAAAACATTCATTTATCACCTCTCCTATCTCTGTGGACTCCATACACAACTTCTCACTATTGTCCTTGACAGATTCGATTCTTACTTTATTCATTCTTTTATTCATGACATACTTATAGAAAGTTTTAGGGTTTTCCTTGATCTTATCTGACAAAGACTTCTCATGTTCCCTCCTGGCTCTTTATAATTCTCTTTTGGTCCCTCCTCTTACTGCAAACTTTTGCTATAAATTATGTGTCTTACAATTGTGGCCTCCACAACCACCTAATGAAGGAGCGGTGCTCCGAAAGCTAGTGCTTCCAATTAAGCCTGTTGGACTATAACTTGGTGTTGTGTAATTTTTAACTTAGATGGAAATGTGTTGCTGGAAAAGCGCAGCAGGTCAGGCAGCATCTAGGGAACAGGAGAATCGACGTTTCGGGCATTAGCCCTTCTTCAGGAATGAGGAAAGTTGGTCCAACAGGCTAAGATAAAAGATAGGGAGGAGGGACTTGGGGGAGGGGCTTCGGAAATGTGATAGGTGGAAAGAGGTCAAGGTGAGGGTGATAGGTCAGACTGGAGTGGGGGCGAAGAGGTCGGGAAGAAGATGGCAGGTTAGGAAGGCGGTGCTGGATTTGATGGATTTGACTGAGACAGGCTGGGGGGGGGAAATGAGGAAACTGGTGAAATCGAGTTCATCCCTTGTGGTTGGAGGGTTCCTAGCCGGAAGATGAGGCGTTCTTCCTCCAACCGTCGTTTTGCTGTGGTCTGACGATGGAGGAGTCCAAAGACCTGCATATCCTTGGTGGAGTGGGAGGGGGAATTGAAATGTTGAGCTACAGGGTGGTTGGGTTGGTTGGTCCGGGTGTCCCAGAGGTGTTCTCTGAAACGTTCCGCAAGTAGGCGGCCTGTCTCCCCAATATAGAGGAGGCCACATCGGGTGCAGAGGATGCAATAGATGATGTGTGTGGAGGTGCAGGTGAATCTGTGGCGGATATGGAAGTTTCCTTTGGGGCCTTGGAGGGAGGTGAGGGGGGAGGTGTGGGCGCAAGTCTTGCACCTCCTGCGGTTGCAGGGGAAGGTGCCGGGAGTGGAGGTTGGGTTGGTGGGGGGTGTGGATCTGACGAGGGAGTCACGGAGGGAGTGGTCTTTACGGAATGCTGATAGGGGAGGGGAGGGAAATATAATTTTTAACTTAGTACACTCCAGACCAACACCAGCATCTCCAAATCATAGGTCCGTCCTGGCTGACTTGTAACACTCAAGGACCTTGAACCTTCACGTCTCATTGCTGCATAATCCTCCTCCTTCCACTTTACAAGAGATTCACCTTCAGTAAAACACGGCTCCCTCACTTGACAATTTCCTCCCTCCCTAACAGTTTTATACTTGTCAAGGAAACGCAGTTGCTGTTCCTTCAATAAGTTTCAATTTCAATTGTGCCCATCCTCTGCAGTTTCATTCCCCACCCCATGCATCCTAAATTTTGCCTAATCGCATCATAACTGCCTTTCCTCCAGCTATAACGCTTCCCCTGCCAAACGTACCTATCCTTTTTCATTGTTAAAGTAAACGCAACTGAATTATGATCGCTATCACCAAAGTGCTCACCTATCTCCAATTCTAACACCTTGCTGAGTTAATTACTCAGTACAAAATCCAATGTGGCCTCGCCCCTTGTTGGGCTATCTACATGATTAGTAAAAAAAAAATGTTACAGTTTGGATGATCAAGATTTTGTAATGTGTATTCATGTGCGAATGGCTGAAACTACTTTGGGAGCCCTTTAATTTTCGTAGTTTTCCTTTTTGTTCTTAATCTACTGAAAAAAGCATTTCTTGTTGATCTTACCCGCTAATAATTTCCTTATGCCCGGCTTGGCCTTTCTGAGTAATTTTTTTACATATTTTCACATTATCGATTTCGATTTTCGACTAAACTCTCTATGCTTTTAGGATACTTTTCATGATAAATATCTTTATTTTACTGATTCATCTCGCCCTGATTGGTTGGGAATACCTCTGGGGCTCTAGATCTGAAAGTATAATGATTTCTGTTGATGGGCCATATCTGCACTGTGCCTCTGGAATCTCACTCTTGAGATCCTCCCACTACCATTATTTTTGCTTCAAATATCTGCATCCGGTCCAATTTCGCCAGATAATCTCTCAGATTCATAAGATTTGTCCACACCAAGCATCAAAACTTTACACTGGTGCTCTTTGCATTGTGCCATATTTATGCGAAATGTAAATGCACTGTCACTGGCTTAAAAGTAGTGCCTCTACGGCAATTCAACCACATGACTGCATTCACTTCATAAATCTCGAACTGCTCTTCCTTTCATTGAGCTCTTGCCTGCTGAATAGCTTGGTTAAATACCATTAAAGAAGTGTGTGCTCTCAGTGGCTTTCAGTCTGTTCATATCCCAGTTGGTATGTCGAAATGTCCATCTTCATCCTCAAACCAGGATTATCCAGCACCATTGTTGACAAGGCCGTCAACTGGGTCCAATCCGTCTCCTGCACTTCCGACCTCACCCCTTTTATTCCCTCCTACAACAGTGACAGTGTTCCCCTTCTCTTTACCTAGCATCCCACCAGCATCGCCGTCCAGAGGATCATCAGCCACTATTCCTGCCACCTTCAGCAAGATGCCACCAAAAGACACATTTTCCCCCTCCTCCCTTGTCTGCCTTCTGGAGGGATAGTTCCCTCTGGGACACATTGGTTCACTCTTCCTTTTCTCCTAGCACCCTCCCAGAACTCCACGGCACCTTCCCCTGTAACTGTCAAAGGTCCACCACCTGCCCATTTACCTCCTTTCCCCCTCAGTATGCAAGAGACCAAACTGACCTTCCAGGTGAAGCAGCATTTTGCCTGCACTTCCCACAATCTAGTCCATTTCATTCGTTGGCCACTATGTGGTCTCTTCTACATTAGGTAAACATAGACTGGGTAACTGCTTCGGAGAACAGCTACATTCTGCCCACAAAAAAAGGCCCTGAGCTTCCAGCTGCCTGCCACTTTACCACACCACCCTGTTCCCTGGCCAACATCTCATTGCTGCAGTATTCCAGCGAAGCCAGAAGAACTAGATCGCATTTTCCACCTGGTTAACGTGCTGCCCTCCGGAACGCAATATCGAATTCAACAACTTTAGGGCCTGAACTCTCCAAAGTCGTCACCCCCTACCCCACACACCAGGCCTTGTTATCACATAGCCTGCCATTACACACTACCCATTGTTAAACACTTACAGTCTTCATTAACAGCTATTCAGTCTCCGAGCCTGATTGATACCAACTCCTTTGTCTATCCAGCAGTTATTCTCTCTCTCTGTGCTCTATTCCCATCTACTATTAACTCCTTACGCCCTGCCCCACTCTGGAGAAAGTGAGGAATGCAGATGCTGGAGATCAGAGCTGAAAAATGTGTTGCTGGAAAAGCGCAGCAGGTCAGGCAGCAGCCAAGGAGCAGGAGAATCGACATTTCGGGCATAAGCCCTTCTTCAGGCCCATCTCTGTCTTCTATGTATAAACCAACATGTTCATAGCTAGCATCAGTTCTGAGGAAGGGTCACCAGACTCGAAACGTGAACTCTGATCATTTACAGATACTGCCAGACCTGCTGAGCTTTTCCAGAAATTTCTTTTTATTTGTTCCTGATTTACAGCATTCACTGTTCTTTCAATTTCGATATTGGCAGGCTGGTTCTGTTGGAGCTGTGTGGGCCTTTGGTTCGGCCACAGCTGGAGTATGTGTCTCGTTTTGGTCATTGCACAATAGGAAGGATGTGATCCCATTGGAGGGAGTGTAAAGGTTATTCACCCGCACGCTGCTTGGGTGCAGCAGATTAGCTGTGAAGCGGAAGCCTGGAAAAGCACGCATTGCTTTCTTCCGAGCAGAGATCAGATAATTGAGGATCAAGGACTGGGTGGATAGAAAGCAGTTGCTCCCCTCAGTTGAAGGGCCAATGAGAAGGTGGTGTAATGTGAAGCTGAATGGAGCAGGCTTTGAGGGAAGATGCCACATAGAGGATGATAGGAGTCGGTACTGCACTGCTCAGGAGGGTAACTGAGGTGTGAATCCTCAAACCCTTTACAATGGACTTGGGTGAGCACTTTAATATGTCATCATATTCACGACTATTGACCAAGTGTTGGAAATTGGGAAAAGTGCAGTTTTAGAGGAATTTTGGATATACAAACTCAATGGAATTAGATTAGATTAGATTACATTACAGTATGGAAACAGGCCCTTCGGCCCAACAAGTCCACACCGACCCGCCGAAGCGCAACCCATCCATACCCCTACATTTACCCCTATACCTAACACTACGGGCAATTTAGCATGGCCAATTCACCTGACCTGCACATCTTTGGACTGTGGGAGGAAACCGGAGGACCCGGAGGAAACCCACGCAGACATGGGGAGAACGTGCAAACTCCACACAGTCAGTCGCCTGAGTCGGGAATTGAACCCGGGTCTCTGGCGCTGCGAGGCTGCAGTGCTAACCACTGTGCCACCGTGCCGCCCACTAATGAGCAGTGTGATTCTATGGTTTTACAGTTAAGGCTCCAAATTAGTTTATTTCTCATCTTTAGTTTGCGAAAATATTACCGAGTGCAAGTTCCAGCTGTTGTTATGGTCAGTATCAGCTTCAGGCAAGTGCTAGAATAGGTTTGCCCTGAAGCCACATTGATGGGGTTTCACTGAGCACCGACCCTTGCTGGTCTAGAAAGTGTTGAGCAAAACCACTCTCTCTCTGTTGGAATTCAAAGCCCGCTATTGGTCAGATTGGTTTTGTAACAACCCACCTCTTCGTGATACCTGTTTTTTTCCCATTCCTTGATGTGAAGGGATTGTGTTGGTGGATCTTGCTCAGGCAGCTCGCTCCAAATGGGAGCCCAGATACAACAGGTGGGCTATGGGTGAGTCGGGCAGGCCGTTGTTGAGTGACCAGTGAGGGTCAGCATGAATAGCTCTGACTATCCTGTTTGTTTTCGTCAGTCATTGGATGTGTTGGGGGACATGATATTTGTGAGGACAGATCGCTGGGAGGGGGGCGGTATTGAGAACATGGTTCCAATTATGATGTTTATTGTTGAATAATTTGATTCCCAAAAAGAAGTATATGTTATCGGATTTGTAAAATGATGCACAGTACTGCAGTGCACAGTTTAATCCGACAAACGCCGAAATCTGAAGGGTTGGAGCAGCAGCTGTCCCACAAAGGATCAAACAACTTTTGCAAACAAGATGTTTCCCACTTTGCCGTTTATTGCTGTTATCCTTTGATATTCCTGAACAATACGAGTCTGTGTGAAGGTGCTCCCATGGGAATTTATTTGGGATTGTCATTTAGTCTTTGGGTACCAATTTAGATATCTATTTATGATTTTGAGTATTGTTTTCACTGTGAGAAAATAGTGTTACACCATGGAGTGCAGGACTCCATCGACGTTGTGAAATTCTTGTTATTGTACCTGGTCCAGATGCCTCAGAACGGTGGAGATTGGGTGGTACAGCAGGAGTTGTCCTCTGATGAAAGACAAGTTGGTTTGGGGTGACTAATGTGCGATTTAGGATATTTGATATTGTGCTGCTCCAAGGGTCCAGTCAGGATCAAGAACCTCCAGCCCCATACGGAATGAAAGACAGCCCTGCTGTTGTGATCTCCATTTAACGTGATATACAGCTCTGAGTGACTCGGTGAGGTTGGAAACTGTGTCAGGGTCTCCAGTTCATTCACAGTCCATCAGCAGAAGACTGCTATCAGAATCTGTCCACCCGGATTTACATGATGCTCTTTGCCTCACTGTCCCTGTAGTGGTTTGCACTACAGGGACAGATTTATAAAGGTACTTATATTGCGACTTACTGTGCTCATATTGATACAGTTCAATATCTCACTGGTTAATTTGAGCCAATCTGCATCTTGGAAATGTTGTGACGTCTTCCTTGCCCTCTGTACGCCTGGACAGTGGGGGTAAGTGGGAATGTCTGTTCACATGCGTTCACTTTGTGAGAAGTTGTTCATGACTAGCCTCTGTGCTGGTTGAGGGAACTCACCCACACAGGGCAGCTCAGTGTGTTCAGCTCCTTCTGCTCAGCTGAAATACTTCATGTGGTTCAAATTGTTGCATCAAGGTGAGGTGGTTTACTGGAGGTCACATTTCGGTGCTCAGAAACCCCGAACAATTTTGTGACGATTGAGGGATCAAAATTGCCAGCGAGCAATTTTCCCAATCATGTGGCCAACAATGATCCCTAGCACTTATCCTCAACTTCCTACACTTCCCCCCTCGAATCACATCCCTCCAACCACAACAAGTATAGAATCCCTCCGGTCCTCACCTTCCACCCCACCGACCACTGGATACAACCCATCATCCCTCACCATTTCTGGCACTTTCAAACAGACCCCACCACCAGAGATATATTTCGCTCCCTATCAGCATTCTGAAAAGGCCATTCCCTCCGCCACTCCATCGTTAGGTCGGCGACCCTACCAGCCCACCTTACCTTGCCGCCAATAGAGGTGTAAAATCCTAGCCCACATCTACCCCCTCACCTCCATCCAAGATCTTACAGGAGCCTTCCACATCCTGCAGACATTATCCTGCATATGCAAATGCCTCATCTACTCTGCTCTCGTTAGTGTCTCTTCTATATAGGGGAGTCAGGACGCCAAGTCACGGAATGTTAAAGGGAATATATCTGGGCCACACACACCCAACAACCCCACCGCCCTGTGGCCGAGCACTTCAACTGTCTCACCCACTCCACCAAAGATGCACAAGTGCTGGGATTCCTCTACCGTCAAATCCAAGCCACCCAATGTCTGGAGAAAGAATGCCTCATCTTTCACCTTGGGACTCTCCAACCACAAGGTATCAATGTTGATTTCAATAGTTTCCTCAGCTCTCCTCCCTCCACCACATCCCAAATCAAACTCTCGATTGAACTGCCCTCTTGAACAGTCCCACTTATCCATCTTCCTTCCTGGATCGTCCGCCCTCCCCTCCGACTGATCACCATCACCTCCTACCTGCATCAACCTATGGCCTTCCCAGCTACCTTCCTGCAAACACCCTCCCAACCTAACCACTACGTTCCTATTTATCTCCCAGTACTGTTCCCACACTTCCGCCCGCCATATTTCTGATGACGTAAGTTATTTGAGAACTTGCCTCGACGCCAATGGTCTTTTTGCAGCAGACAGCGGCGGGAGCTGGGCGGAAGTGACGTCGGAGCGCAGAGATGGTTGGGAAGGTAAGTGATTGTTATTTGAGTGGAGAAGGAACCCGAGACACTTCACGTGTAGTGTCTCCCACCCTCCCTCCTCATCTAACCTAAAAAAAAAGACTCAGTCGGCTGAATTGGAAAGTTACTTAGTGTTCTTGTATTGGAGACTAAGTATAGAGTTATGGCGGCGCAGGCAGTGGAATGTTCCTCCTGCAGGATGTTTGAGGTAGGGGTGACCTCATCTGCAGGAAGTGCAGCCTGATGTTCCAGAAGACTGGAGGGAGGCTGATGCGGAGACATTAATTAAGAAAGGTGGTCAGGAAAAGCCAGGGAACTATAAACCTGTGAGCCTGACATCACTGGTGGGTAAGTTTTGACAAAAAAGGCTTACTTTCTTTTGAAAATGTAAAGGAGGAGATATCTTTCATTGAAAGAGCTTGTGGAAAGGCTGAGACAGGTGGACAGCTCTGGAGAGATTTTATTTTAATCCGGAGCTTGAAAGCGGAATGTTGGATTATTCGAGGAGGAGTCATTTATTTTGTTTATTCAATTGTGTTTGATTTCTTTTGAACATTCGTGTTTTTTACTATTTTTTGTGTGTGTCATATTAGATATGTGGGAAATGAATGTAAACTTATTTTCATATATGAGGTGCCATTGTCAGCTCTACTTCTTAGCTTAATCCCACTGAGAGCAACCCTGAGAGACTGATTGTGGTGACCAGTAAATTTAGAGAAGTTATTACACAGCAGCATCAGTCAGATAGATTATTCCCTGTCAGGAAAGGTAAGAGAGTAGTTCAGAACTCTCCTGCTGCTATTCTTCTCTCAAGCACATATTTTATTTTGTGTACTATTGAAAGAGACAGTCTCTCAGAGGAACATAGTGCCCATGTCTGATGACCACTTCTAAGAATAAATCTTGTGTTCAATGTTTTTGTCAAGATTTAAAAGAATCATTGTTATAAGGACTCTGCTGTCAGAGGCACAGATAGAGAGTCTGTGGCAGTGAGCATGAACCTTGGACAGTATGTTGTTATTTTCTGGTGCCAGTGTGAAGCATTTTGTGAAAGGGGAGAGTAAGAAGCTGGACGTTGTTGTATACGTTGGGAGGAATGACATTGTCAAGGAAAGAGTTAATGCTTTGCAGAGTGAGCATAAAAGATTGGGTAGAAGGTTAAAATACAAACCATAAAATGTAGTGATCTCTGGTTTCCTTCCAGCCCCAAGTTCAAATGAGGGAAGGATAGAGCAGATAAATCAATGGGTCAACGTGCAGGAATTATGTTTCTTGGATTTTTGGGATCTCTTCTGGGGTAGAAAAAAGATGGCTTTCATCTGAACTGGAAAAGGACCAATATCCTGGCAGGGAGATTCGCTCGTTCTATTTTGAGAGCCTGTAAGCATTTAGAGATTGGGGTGGAGGCTTCCTAAGTAACAGTGAAAATAAACAGAGTGGAGGCTTCCTAAGTAACAGTGAAAATAAACAGAAAGTGAGGATGCTTCTGAAATAAAGGTAATTCGAAAAGACAGACAAGAGCCAGTCAGAGAGCAAAGTCACTTTGATGAATTAAACCACATTTATTTCAATGTAAGAGGTCTTACAGATAAGGCTGATGAGATTAGGACATGGCTGGGATATCATAACTATTACAGAAGCTTGGCTGAGGGAAGGACAGGACTGTCAGTTCAATGTTCTGGGTTTTGATGTTATTGGAAGGATAAGAAGAGAGGCAAGAGAGGAGAGAGCGTGGCAATTTTGATTTAGGAAAACATCACGAGTATAATTAAATTAGATATTTCTGGAAAAACATTTAGTGAAAATATATGGTTTGTAATGTAACTGAGGCTGAGGGGTGACCTTACAGAGATTTATAAAATCATGAGAGGCATGGATAGGTTAAATAGATACGGTCTTTTCCTTAGAGTGGGGGAGTCCAGAACTAGAGGGCATAGCTTTAGCGTGAGATAGGAAAGATATAACAGGGACGTAAGGGGCAACGTTTTCACACAGAGTTAGAGCCTGTATGGAATGAGCTGCCAGAGGAAGTGGTGGAGGCTGGTACAACTACAACATTTAAAAGGCATCTGGATGGGAATATGAATAAGAAAGGTTTAGTGGGTTATAGGCCAAGTGCTGGCAAATGGGATTAGATTAGATTACGATATCGGGTTGGTTTGGATGAGTTGAACCGAAGGCTCTCTTTCTGTGCTGTACATCTCTATGCATCTATAACTGTACCTGCACGTCACACTTTCTCTGGCAGTCCATTCCAATAGTCAGAAGGGCTTCACTAATCCATTCTCCCTGATATCCTTTTCAATTCCCTTCAAGATAAAAAAGTGCTCAATCCATTCTCCATCTATTTTTCACATTTACCTGAATAGTTGAAGGAATTGCGAAGCAAACATGTAGAGATCTCAAATATATGGAAGAAAAATAAGCTTGTAGCAGTAGGGGATTTCAAATTTCCAAACATTGACTGGGACAGCCATAATTTTAAAGGTTTTGATGGTGAAGAATTTGTTAAATGTGTTCAAGAAAATTTTCTTTATCGATATATAAATGTTCCAACTATCGAGGAACAATTCCTATTCCTGTTGTAGAAACAGGTTCTTTGACCCAACAAGTCCACATCAACCCATGGAAGAGGATCCCATCTCCATATCCCGTAGTTAACACACCTAACCTGCAAACCATCAGAAACTAAGCATGGCCAATCTACCTAACTTGCGCATCTTTGGGCTTTGGGAGAAAGCCCACACAAACATGGGGAGAATATGCAAACTCTATCACCAAAGGGTGGAATCAAACCCAGACCCTTTCACATTGAGGTAGCAATGCTAACCTTTAATCCACCATGCCACCCTATCATCTGTTTGGAAATTAGGCTGGGAAAGTGACTGAAGAGTTATGAGGGGGTGGGGGGCACTTTGGGACTAGTGATCATAGTACTGTTAGTTTTGACATAGTTATGGAAAAGGATAAGTTTTGCATAAAAGTCAAAGATCTTACTTGGAGTAAGGCACATTTTAAGGGTAAAGCATGAGCTTTGAAAAACTGATTGGAGTAAACAGTTCACAGATAAAAGGACGACTGGCAAATTAGAGGCTTTCAATTGTCTGATAACGAGAGTTCAGAACCATTGTGTTTTTGTTAGAGTGAAAGGCAAGGCTAGTAATGTTAGGGAAGAATGGATGAATAATGATATCAAAGTTCCCATCAAAAGGCATTTAAAAATCAACCGAGTCTCTTGAAGAGTATAAAGAGTGTAGGGGCATTCTTTAAAAAGAACTCAGGTAGGCAAAGAGGGAATGAGATAACCCTGGCAGATAAGGTTAAATATTATCCAAACAAATTCTTTAAGAGCAAGAGAGCAATTTGAGAGAGAGAGTAGGACTCGCAAAAGATCAATGAGATTGTCTTTATGTTGAACTTCAGGAGATGGCAGCGGCATTAAATGAATATTTTGTCAATTATGACTGCTGAGAAAGAAATTGGGGTTAGTGAACTCAGGGTAATAAATATTGATGTTTTGAAAACAGTTCACATGATGGAAGTGGAAATTCTGGAGGTCTTAAAATACATAAAGGAAACTAAATCTCCAGGAACTAATCAAATGTGTCCCAGAACATTGTAGGCTCCCAGTAGAAATACATTAATCACTAGTAAAGATGCGTGAAGTAGCATAGAACTGGAGGGTGAAAAGGTTTAGCTCAGAGTACAACAAGATCTTGATCAGCCGAGCCAATGAGCATAGGAGTGGCAGATGGTGTTTAATTTAGGTAAATGTGAGGCCCTTTCAGTTCTTGTGTCTGCTATAGGAAAGGTATTGTTCAACATGAAGGGATTCAGGAAAGATTTAAAAGGGTGTCGCTGGCATTGGAAGGTTTGAGCTACAGGGAGAGGCTAACTGGGCTGGGGCTGTTTTCCCTGGAGCGTCAGAGGCTGAGGGGTGACCTTACAGAAGGTTACAAAATGATGAGGGGCGTGGATAGGGTGAATTGCCAAGGTATTTTTTTCTCAGTAGAAAGGAGTCCAAAACTAAAGGGCATAGGTTTAAGATGAAAGGGGCAAGATTAAATAGGGATGGAAGGTTAACATTTACACACAGAGAGTGGTGAGAGCATGGAATGATCTACCAGAGGAAGTAGTAGAATCTGGTACATTTACAACATTTAAAAGGCAACTGGATAGACAAGTAAATAGAAAGGATTGAGAGGGATAGGGACCAAATGTTGATAACTGTGACTACATTACTTCAGGATATGGGTTTGGTATGAATGGGTTGGACCAAGAGGTCTGTTTCCATACTTTACCCCGTTCTATGTCTCGCGAAACATGCTTAAT
Source organism: Chiloscyllium plagiosum (assembly GCF_004010195.1). Taxonomy (NCBI): domain Eukaryota; kingdom Metazoa; phylum Chordata; class Chondrichthyes; order Orectolobiformes; family Hemiscylliidae; genus Chiloscyllium; species Chiloscyllium plagiosum. The sequence goes on along the minus strand of NC_057746.1, from coordinate 7,682,914 downwards.
AAGACCTTTAAGTCTAATTTGATATGATAATGTTGACCTATCAAAGGTGACATTTGGTCAGGTCGGAATACCTTACTCAAGGAGATAAATTACAAAGAACATCTTATTCGGCAGAATGAGCTGGATAATCGGAAGAACTGAGAAGGGGATGCGGACAAGAAGTGGATGCATCTCATAAACACAGGATTGTCAGTCCCACAGTTAAAGCCCATCTGAATTCCCCTTCTCACTCCCTTTCCCACATGACCATCCTTGGCTTCCTCTATTACGACAATGAATCAAGCCACAAACTGGAGGAACAACACTTCCTATTCTGCCTGGGCAGCCTACAGCCGGAGGACCCAACATTGAGTTCTTGTATTTGAAATAACCTCTGTTCCCATCATCTAACTTTCTTTCCAAACCCACCCACCTCCTTAATCCCGGGCTCCATTCCAAGCCCCTCCCCTTCCTTGCATTCATTTCAGCCACCTATCAGATTCATCTCTCCCATTTACCAATCAGATCTTACCCTCTACCTGTCTTCACCTGTCCCCACCTCACCACACTGCCGCACCCATCACCTTACCTGCAGCTTCCCCCACACCAACCCCCAGTCCTGAGCAAGTGTTACACCCAAAATTTAGCCTTCTCTACCTCCTGATGCTGCCTGGCTTGGTGTGTTCTCCCACTCACCCCCGCTCTTCCTGCTTGTAAGTATGTTTTTGGCATACTTACTTGCCATGTCATTTCACATAATTCTGTGAAATCTATAACTTCTTTAATCATCACACCATAGGTAACATTTACCATCAGAATGTCGAAAAAATTCATTAAGATGTTACAAGACAAGATTTATACCAATTCAAGAAAGCAAATAAATCAGCAGATGATATTGGAACATTTGGAATAAAAGAGTGAGAATGTAAAATTGAGAATTTGGAGGACAACATGTCTGCGTAGATCACTGTGGTCAGTGGATGATCCAGAAATAGGAATTGTTGATAAAACACACCAGGAGTGGGTAAGAATTTGGACGAAGTAAATGTATGGAGTTTACAATCTAGAGGCAGGCCTATAAGATTTCGGGATATAAGGATCCAGTGGAAACAATGGAACTGGTTTCAAAACATCAATATTTATTTCCCTGCGTTCTCTAATCTGCATTCCTTTCTCAACAGTCACAGCTGTTTCAGCAATTATGAGCTGAGGTAGGGATGGCTTTAAGAGCTGTGTTGCAGATGGAAATAATAATTCTTGGTGATGATGTGAATGGCCTTTTGAATTGATCTCAAGCACCAATATGAAACCACAAGCAAATAGGGTTCGTCTGAAATCAGTTCCCACTGAGCGCCATGGAGTCAGTGAGAGCCACAAACTATTTTCACGGAAGCACTGAGGGTGTCAGCTCATTGCTCACATCCAACCGCATTCCCAATCTTTGGATCCCGTCTGTCACCGAGCCCTGGGCTGTGGATTTCCCCATCAACACAGCAGCTGATTGGTGGAAAGAAACAAATAAAGAAAGGGAGTGATAGCAGCATCAGGCCGAAGGTGTCGGGGTGGGGCGAAGGGGGAGCTTGATGGGACAAAGTACAGCTGAAACTATATTTGTCATCCAATACACCTTTTTAAAAGTTTTTATTTAATCTTTATAAACAGGAAACTTCTCCTTTTTTTAACTTATGTTCCATTATCTACTGCAGCTAATGTTGAATCTCAGTTATTTGGATTTATTTATCATTTGAGCTACTTTTATAACTGGATATTTCACAGCATACTTTAACTGGTCTCTGAAATTTTTCTGAGTCACTACATAAATACAAGCATTTGTGCAGCAATTGAAGTCTCGCAGCATATATGCGACTTGTTCAAAAAGATAATAAGCATCAGAATCCAAGGAACGACTCACATGAAAGAAATGTAAAATATACCCCAACCAGAGAAGGATGAAGCTGGCAGATATGGCAAAGAGTAAAATCACAGATTTCTTTCTGCTCTCTGTCTCTGGGTCATTCTCTGTGTTTCTCTGACCCCTCAGTGTCTTATGCACCTTAGTGGCCTCAAAGATATGTCTGACAGTCAGAATGTTGATAAAGAGAATAAAAATGAATGGCAAAAATGGTGTTAAAAATTGTTCAAAATATTTAAAACATGCCCATTGCTGGCCATATGTATAACTGTAACTAGTAACACAATACACTGGAACATTGTTGATGATCTTCCAAGGTCTAAATCGAAAGTAGTTGGGAATGTTCTTTAAACAAAAGAAAATACAGATTGTTGCCAGAATCCTCATTGCAGTTTTCTCTGTACAATACTTTGTTTTCATTTGATGTAAACAAATGATGACAAATCGATCAAAGGAAAAAGCAGCAGTGAACCAGACAGAACAATCAATGGTCAAGCAGGTCAGAGCATAGACAACACTACAAACAGGAGTGATTTCCAGGAAACACCGTGGATAATAATAAAACATAAATCGATTAAGTACGACTTCAGAAAGAATGAACAATAGATCAGATGTTACCATGGCCAGCAGATAGCGAGTGCTGCATGTAGAAAGACGACTCTTGCCCCGAACTAAAAATACAATCACCATGAGACTAACTGTAAGAGAGAGAAATGAAACAAGAAGACTTGAAGTTACTAATCTTGCCTGAGCCAAGACTGTAAGCAATAGCTGCAAGATAATATTTGCTCTGTGTCATATGAAATTAAAAGAATCTGTACAACAGCAGCAAACTCTTGTCGAAATGAATCATTTGCACTTTTAAAATACAGAGGGAAGAACATGAGCAGCAGATTGTTCACAGAAATATGATCATGTCCTCTCTGTTATTTTTGAGACTGGCAGTGTTTGATTTCACTTGTTTTATAGGTCACTCTGACTGGCTAGAATTTCCCCTAAGACCACAACATCCACACAAAGACTCATGGGATTAGAAAAACAAAGAACAGGATACACCTAACACAATGTAGATGAACAAATGATTGTGCATTGAGTCCCTCCCTTGTGTATGGAATTGAACATCCTGACAATTTGAAGTATGAAATTATTCATCAATGATTCCAACCACCATGTTCCAGGGTGGATTCCCCCACAATTCGAAGAACTACTTCAACATTTGGTATGACTCCCCTCTCATGTCCACAACCCTGGCCCAAATGGAAGCAAAATCCATGCAGCATTGATCATTGCAACTTTCTGGATTACAAATCACATACTTTACCTGGGATGAAGCAAAGCTTCCTGCCTGATGTCCAGGCTCATTCGCACAAGTCCCTGTTCTAGGCTGTCTCCTTGTTAACGGAGATCCCCTTCCCAGATTAGAAGCACTCACCGGGACGAGGAATTCCCATAGTTTACCAATCACTCTGCATGGAAATCACCAGAACTGTAACACAGCTTGTTCTAGGAAACTCAGACATTGTCCTATTGATGGCATCTCTGGATTCAGGTCAATGCCAAAGATTAGGGGAAATGATGTCCAAATGATCTTATGACCATAGTATTAACTCCGATCTAGGTAACATACTGCGACAATGGGTTCAATGTTTACCATGGCAGATTGTGGAATTTTTGTTTAAAAAAAAACTGGACTTCCAATGTCTGATGATGACAATGTAACAGTTAGCAGTTGGTGGGGGAAAATATAGAAAAAAAAACTCAATCCCTCATATGCTTTCAGGAAAGTAATCTGAGATCCAAACCTGGTCTAGTTTGATGTGACTCCAGATCCACAACAATCTAGTTAGCACTTACCTGCCCTGTGGGAAATTAGGGAAGAGTGGTATGTGTTGGCCTCACCAGCGACACCCACTTCCCTTCAATGAATGAAAGAAAATGGAGGTCCCCATACGCAGCCAACTCCCTGGCACAGATGACTGCTCCCTTTTTAGACCATTCTCTGGGATTGCATGTCACCACAGTAAATCCACTATCACTGAAATTAATTTTCCAGAATTGATCCACTTTTGAAGATAAGAGATCCTGCCCATGATTCAGTACAGTTATCAAGAGGAGGGAACAACAACAACACAAAGATACATAGAACCGAGGCAAAAGGATCCGCCTATTGGCTTGAGACCAGGAAGAGTTGGGAAACGCGTTGGACTCTGTAAAATAAGTGATGTTATAGATTATCCGCTGGGATTGCTGATGTCCTGAATTTGGTAGAACCTCAGCAGCAAGCATGCAGCCTTTCTACTTGGACACTTCTCCTGCTCTCTGCTATTTAGGACATTCCAATGGACAGTAATCACTCCTTGGTTTCAGAGGTATCCTCATGCAGATTTAGCAATAGTGAGCATTTTTAAAGGTACTAATGCAATCCGAGTTTCGGGAGCTGGCCCAACTGTATTCGTCTTTGCGATGGTATCGGCTTTGTGAACATCTCCATTCCCTGATGCCCAGAAAATCAAAAGTGTTTTAGGGGAAGAGTTTCTGCATGTTTACCACAGCAACAATGATAGAATGACAATAGTTTCAAAGTCACAGAGACATCTAACTTGAAGGCGAGCTTTCATGTGGTGGCGTTTCTATGTAGCTGCTTTCCTTGTTCTTGCAGATGCTGGAGGTCAGATACTTGTGAGGTGCTGACAAAAAGAGACTTGGTCTGCTGTTGGCATTCATCTTGTAAGTGATATTGATTGCTGGTCATGCTGTCTTTGGTTGAGGAAGTGAATCCTGAATGTGGTGATTGGAACACCGATCAATCACCTGTTTGTCCTGCACAATGTGGAGCTTAATTCTTGCTTTGGGTGCGAGAGTTCCGGGTTCTTTTCCCAGATGCGCCCCCAAACTGCTACAACACAGCAGTAAACCTTCTGCTAATTAAACCAACACAGAAATCTGTTAGAGTACGAATGACAGAGAACTCCCCAAATTCCACTATTTAAAATGAAAATAATTTTACTCTGTTTCTCTGAAAGTGAACATTAGACAAGCTCTAAGCCTCCTTTCTCTGAATGGTTTGTTTCTACCCCAACGCAATAACAATATATTATATCAATAAATATCCCAGTTAAAATTACTTCATCTTAATTTTCAAAACCGGACAGTGGCTGTTGCTGTCGGTGTCCTCCTTTTTTCAGCTGTATATCTCCCTAGGTGGTCTTCGGTCTTTTGCTGCAAAGATGTTCATATGAAGAATGTACCTTTGACAGAGAGTGTTTTGAATGACAGTCTCTCTCTAGAATGCACTTTATCAGTCTCTGGTTCACGCTAAAATATCTCCCTAGGTGGTCTTCGGTCTTTTGCTGCAAAGATGTTCATATGAAAAATGTACCTTTGACAGAGAGTGTTTTGAATGACAGTCTCTCTCTCTAGAATGCACTTTATCAGTCTCTGGTTCACGCTAAAAAATGACTTCTTCCTTATAACCCAAAACACCGATTTGCCTTATTGCTTCAAGGTTGACATAAACAATAAATTCAAATTCAATTGGTTTTAGTATCCTGGGGCAGAGTTTAAACTGCTTGGTTCAATTCAAAGCATTGTGAAAACAGCCAAATGTTATATATATTCAAGTTTCCAGTACATTCTGCGCCTGCTAGTCAGTCACATGACAGATGCCTGCAAACTCTCAGCAAAAAACAGCTTTCACACTGAAAGGCACAGTACTTTCCTTCAACCTCAAAAGAGTGATTGTTGGCCTCAGTGTTGTATTTGAGCTGCAATCAGACAGAAACATGAGGAGTGTTCCATCCCACCCCTGACCTATGCTTTCTGGATGTTGGATATGGATTGGAGAGGGAGGCAGGCAGCCTATTATTAAAGTAATCAGAGTTTCTGACATGCTCCTGTGGCCACAGCACTTTTGTGGCTGGAGCAAGTTATTTTCCTGCCAATGGCTGACCCAGGTTGTTGACAGTCTTGCATTCAGTGAAGCCAATGAGAGAGGGGTAGATTCTCACTGCTTGGAGATGGTAATTGCCTGGTGTTTGTGGGATATGAATGTTACTTGTCGATTATCAGCCCAAGCGAAATATTATCTCACTGGATATGGACACAGACCTTTTCTTTCCCTAATTGTCATAAATGGTCCTGAACATTGCACAATCCTGAGAAAGCAACTCTACTTTGGAGTGGAGGGCATTGTTGAGACATTCAGATTTTGGATTGTAGGACATGACCCGGAAGAACTCCAGTAAAGATATATGATAGCTGTGATGATTGTCCACCAACAGCCATAACCATCTTCATCTGTAGTCAGGATGAAACTTAAGAGAGTTATAATCTCATTGAGTTAAGTTTATTGGAAACACCTTATTGTGAATGTGTTTATAATTTATATGTACAAGATTACGAATTATTTTTAAATTTTTACTGTAGAAATGGACACATCTGATTGAGAAACATAATCAATCCTTACGTAAAGGATCCTTATGCAAACCTGAGTTTGGTGAACCACTGAGTTAACATGCAGTTGTGCTGGAAGATCATGGTACGGTACAAAAAACAGGCAATGAGTGACAGAGATTCGGCTCCCTGGCAGAATCCAAATATTTGTCATTATCAGAATAAAAGAGCAATGATCCTAATTCTGGTAATTGGATTAGATAGCCATGTTAGTTTAGAGTTGTGTAGAATAGAAATAGAGTATACAGATGAATACAGAGTATAGTTAATGAGGGAGACAGCAACTGAATTTTTTGAACATGGAAAACGTGGTAATGGTGGAGTTGTGTATGTCAGATTAAATGTTCAGTATTCTGGACTGTTAATTCTATGTATTGATCTTCAACTCAGTTGTTAACCCGAGGTATTGTAGGTACTTAAGATATATTTTTAATGTTGAAACAGACATTTTTATTCCTAATACAACAAGTAACTTTTATTTATATACATTGCTTTAAAACTGACTCGTGGGTGATGCTAATCAAAACCTCTTCCTCCCAAAGAGGACACTCATCACAAGGTGAAGAGCAGCGATTGCTGGAAGATTAACTGTGCGCAGATTATGAATTACAGATTCACCAATTGTTAATCCAAATCGAATGAAATGCAGAAGTGAAATTGTGTCAACGTTTCCAGCTCTATATCCATCTTTATTAACGTACTGATAATAACTTGATATAGCCATTTCTCACAACGCGTCCTAACGTTGCTGGAAGATTAATCATTACCAAAAGCATTATTTGTGGGCGGCACGGTGGCACAGTGGTTAGCACTGCTGCCTCACAGCGCCAGAGACCCGGGTTCAATTCCCGCCTCAGGCGACTGACTGTGTGGAGTTTGCACATTCTCCCCGTGTCTGCGTGGGTTTCCTCCGGGTGCTCCGGTTTCCTCCCACAGTCCAAAGATGTGCAGCGTCTGGTGAATTGGCCATGTTAAATTGCCTGTAGTGTTAGGTAAGGGGTAAAATGTAGGGGTATGGGTGGGTCACGCTTCGGCGGGTCGTGTGGACTTGTTGGGCCGAAGGGCCTGTTTCCACACTGCAATCTAATCTAATCTAATCTAATCTTGTGTGAACAAAATTTGTCTATCGGACATTTTATTGAATTAACATTGTTGTTCCTTCGTGAAAAATGTCACAACTGTTTGTCTTCAATGGGACGTTTCACTTTGTAAATTTAACATCAAACAAATCCAACCAGCTGCGACGATTTTCTCACTTGCAATCTATTTTTATATTTACAGACTGGAGCGTCGGAGACTGAGGGGTGTCGGCGCAACATCGAGGGCCCAAGGGCCTGTACTGCGCTGTATTCTTCTATGTTCTATGTTCTATGTTTACAAAATTATGAGGGACATAGATAGGATAAATAGACAAAGTATTTTCCCTGGGATCAGGGAGACCAGAACTAGAGGACATAGGTTTAGGGTGAGAGGGGAAATATAAAGAAGTGACTGAAGGGCAACGTTTTCACGCAGGGGATGATATGTGTATGGAATGAGCTGCCAGAGGAAGTGGTGGAGGCTGGTACAATTGCAACATCTAAGAGGCATTTAGATGGATATATGAATAGGAAGGGTTTGGAGGCATATGAGCCGGGTGCTTGAATAGGAAGGGTTTGGAGGCATATGAGCCGGGTGCTGGCAGGTGGGACTAGATTGAGTTGGGGCATCTGGTCGGCGTGGACAGGTTGGATCTAAGGGTCTGTTTCCATGCTATGCATCTCTATGACTCTTTGACTGGAATTCCCCCCTGAAAGGCACTGTAGGTTAATACAGTGCAGGTGGACCACAGCAGTTCAAGAAAACAGCTCACTACAACCTTCTCAGGGGCAACTGGATCAGGCAATAAATGCTGGCCAACCAGCGACACGTCCATCCAACAAATGAATTAAAAACACAGCTGCATCAGTGGACAGAACAGAAAAAAAGGAATGTCATAGAAATGATGCATTGCATGGTTCGTATTGCTGTGGTCTTCGTTCCCACTGCAGTCAGATATTTCACTTCATTCAGTTCTCCACACACAGGTAAATTCTATCGTCAGATGTATTCCTACTTACACAAGACCATTGAGGTAGGTTGTTCCTCTCCAGTTAGTAATGGCTTTGAGGTGCCAGTGTTGGACTGTGGTGAACAAAGTTAAAAATCACACAACACCCAGGTTATAATCCAACGGGTTTCCTTGGGAGCACGAGCATTAAGAGCGCTGCTCCTTCATCAGTTGGTTGTGGAGAATAATAATCAGAAACTCCTGGTGAACGAGTAGTTTTCCGAAAGCTAGTGCTGCCACTATTTGGAAGCATATTTGGATGTTGGACTATAACCTAGTGCAGTGTGATTTCTCCCTTTGTCTAGTTAGTAGCTCATACTCAGTGTACTTTTCCTTTGAGAGCTGTTCCCAGTAACACATGGATACTGGGGTTAGTTCTTCCTCTTTGGGCCGGAACCCATACACCGGAAAAATCTAATTGAGTTCCAATACAGTTCTACAGTGAAAGATATTTACGGTAAAACTTGCAATTACGGTAGTCTCCTCTTACAGCTCCATGTTTCTGACAATGCTGCATTTATCGATACACATAGAAAATCAAGAATACTGGCTCAGTAGGTCATATTTGCTCATTTACCCACAGTCAGTACAACGCTGCAATGACGCACCCTCCCAGCAACATGAGATCACAGCAACAGAGAGTCCAGCCTGAGGTTCATGATCCCCATTCAATCCAATTCCACCATCAGTAACACCTGGAGATCGAGATCAACAGTACACAATATTCCAGTCAATCACTGAATAATTCAGAGAGTCTGGGAGGTACAGACAAAAGTTTTATTTTCTCTCAATTGAGGAATTACACTACAGAGTTAATTTACAAATTGATATCACACATTAGGAACTTGCACTGCCCCTGACAGTGCCCGTTAAGTCAAGGGTTAAATGTAACCATCATGCACAGCTTCCCACATCAGTGAGTAAGATGCTCAGGGGAGGTAACCACTGAACTTCAAGAGAATAATAAAAGACTCCAAGAGAGCTCATTACATAATGCTAGTTTTTTTGCATTGTACTAACCTCTGTCATTATGGCAGTAACACGTGTTCTCTGAATCTTTCAGAGTCTTATCGGATAGAAAATTAAATTAATTTGATACCTTGCCACCCAACACTCCATCGACTGCATTTTCCCTCAAGTGAACTATTTTGGAATTGAAGAAACAGGTCATATTACATCAAAGAGTTTGATCCACTGTGTTACTTCCCTGATGTAAAACGCACTGTGCCAGTTATGTCCCAGCCAGCAGGGTACATGGAGTAGGCGTGACATTTACGATGTGCTGTGGGAATGAAGAGCTCGATATTATCAATACCGCAAACATTTAAAACGTCCAAGTGCTAGTTGGGAGAAAGTGAGGATTACAGATGCTCGAGATCAGAGTTGAAAAGTGTTTTGCTGGAAAAGCACAGCAACTCAGGCAGCATCCGAGAAGCGGGAGAATCGATGTTTCAGGCATAAGTTCTTCATCGGGAATGTGATGGGGAAAGTGGGGGAACAGCACTGGGAGATAAATAGGTAGGGGTGAGGCTGGGGGGTGTTGGGGTCAAGGTCTCATGGAAGGCCATAGGTTGATGCAGGTGGGAAGTGATGGTGAACGGTCGGAGGAGAGGGTGGAGGAGATAGGTGGGAAGGAAGATGGACATGTGGGACAGTTAAAGAAGGTGAGGACCGGGGGTTCTATCCTTGTGGTTGGAAGGATGGGGTTCGAGGGGGGAGGTGTCGAAAGTAGAGGAGATGACCTGGTGATAATTGTTGACCACATGAGAGGGAAAATTCCTCGCTGGCGATTTTGATCCATTAATCGTCACAAAACTGTTCGGGGTTACTGAGCATCGAAATGTGACCTCCAGAAAACCACCTCGCCTTGATGCAGCGACTTGAACTTCGTGAAACATTTCAGCTGAGCAGAAGGAGATGAACACACTGAGCTGCCCTGTATGGGGTCAGTTCACTCAATGACGAACCTCAACCAGCACAGGGTCTGGTCACGAACAATCTCCCACAAAGTGACCACAGGCGATTGGGCATTCCCACTCACCCCCGCTGTCCAGTCATACAGAAGGCAAGGAAGATGCGACAACATTTCTAAGATGCAGATTGGCCCAATATGACCATCGAGATATTTAACTACTTCAATATAAGTACAGTAAGTCACATTATAGATATTTTTGTAAAACTGTCGCTGTGGTGTAAACCACAACCACTGTTTAGACTGGCATCCTGCTTGGCAGTCGATGCATTAATGTCCCATGCCGTGAGGCAAACAGCATCATGTAAACCAGGTTGGACAGATTCTGATAGCATTATGCTGCTGAAGGGCTGTGAATGAATTGGTGACCCTGACACAGTTTCCAAGACCTTCAGTGCTGAATATCAGGTCAACGGGAGATCACAGCAGCAGGGCTGACTTTAACTCCGTATGGGGCCGAATGTTCTTGATCCTGATGGGACCATTGGAGCAGCACAATATCAAATATCCTAAATCACACATCAGTTATCCCAAATCAACTTGTTCTTCATCAGAGCAAAAGTCCTGCTCTACCACCCAATCTCCACCGTTCTGAGGCATCTGGACCAGATGCAATAACAATAATTTCATAACGTTGATGGAGAACTGCACTCCGTGTTAAAACACTATTTTCTCACAGTGAAAACAATAATCAAAATCATAAATACGTAGCTACATTGGTACCCAAACACTAAATGACAATCCCAAATAAATTCCCATGGCAGCACCTTCACACAGATCTGTATTGTTCGGGAATATCAAAAGATAACAGCAACAAAGGGCAAGGTGGGAAACACCTGGTTTGACAAAAGCGTTTGATCCTTTGTGGGAGAGCTGCTGCCCCAACACTCCAGATATCAGCGTTTGTCCAATTGAATCTGCACTACAATACTGTGCATTTTTTACAAACGCCATAACACACACTTCTTTTTGGGAATCAGAAAATTCAACAATAAACATCATAATTAGAATCCTGTGCTCAACCCCCGCACCCAGCGATCTGTCCTCACAAATATCATGTTCCCCAACACATCCAGTGTCTGACAAAAACATACAGGATAGTCAAAGCTATTCATGCTCACCCTCCCTGATCACTCCATAACGGCCTGCCCAACTCGCCCATTGCCCACCTGTTGTATCTGGGCTCCCATTTGGAGCGAGCTGCCTGAGCAAGGTCCACCAACACAATCCCTTCACATCAAGGAATGGGAAGCACCAGGTTCACTAATGGTTATTACAAAACCCATCTGACCAATAGCAGGTTTTGAACTCCCACAGAGAGAGGGTAGTCTTGCTAAACACTTTCTGGACCAGCCAGGATCGGTGCTCTCAGGGCTAACCCATTCTGCACAGTATAGAGAATCAGGCAACAGTGCAGATGACCGAGGAAACTTTAAATCAAACAACTGTTCTCTTTAAATTCAGCAAGTGAGGACAGTATTGCCGGGTATCCGTATTTGCCTTGCTAAATTGAAATAATGCAATTGTCAGTCATAGAGTGGGAATAAGTCTGCTTTAATGCAGAGATTTGTACACCATAAATTGGCACAGTCCTTACCAGGAACACTGATGATGACAAGACTGGTGTAGTACCCTTTAGAGAGCATCATCCTCTCCGTTATTGCTGCTGGCATTCTGTCGGGATTGGAGAAATCTCGGAATTGGAGATGACACAGCTCCAGAGACTCTATTTTATATTGTGTGATATCTCTACTGGGAAACTGTGATTACACCTTCAATTTTAAAAATTATTTTGAACAAACAGATTACGACAACAGTTTTATTTCAATAATGTGACAACATTGAGATTTGCCTCTGTAATGAATACCCAAAAGACCGGATTAATCTGATTCTGTTAGGCCTCGGATGTTAGTTGCAACTTGTCTTCAAACAATAATACTTGAGTTATTTCACACAAACTGTCAGTTCCATCAATATCTAAGTATCTTCTGATATTCTTTTCAGCGAATCCTTTCATTTTGCTGAGCTTATTCAGTTATGCAGTACCTCATGTTGTAGAGCTACTTGAGAGCTGTTGTACTGCACACTGTTAACCCACTGCTTTCCTTGTTAGTTCAGTTTTACAACACATTGGAAAATTCAATTGAGTGAGCAATTGCCTGAAGCTGATACTGACCACAACAACAACTGGAACTTACACAAGGTAATATTTTCTCAAAATAACGATGAGAAATAAACGAATTTGCAACCTTAATTGTAAAACCATAGAATGGTAGAATCGCAGTGAAGAGATGAGTTTGCTCATTCCATTGAGTTTGTACCTCCAAAATCCCTCTAAAACTGCACTTTTCCCAATTTCCAATCCTTGGTCAATAGTCATGAATATGATGACAAGTCCGTTGTAAAGGGCTTGAGGTTTCACACCTCAGTTACCCTCCTGAGCAGTGCAGTGCAGACTCCTACCATCCTCTAGTTGGCATCTTCCCTGTAAACCTCCTCCTTTCAGCTTCACATTACACCACCTTCTCATTGGCCCTTCAACTGAGGGGAACAACTGCTTTCTATCCTGCTCCTCATAGTCGTTTATATCCTGACCTCTGCTCGGAAGAAAGCAATGCGAGCTTATCCAGCTGCCCTCTTCACAGCTAATCTGTTGCTCCTAAGCAACGTGTAGGGGAATCTCCTTTACACTCCCTCTAAAGGGATTGCATACTTCCCATTGTGCAGTGACCAGAATTGGACACATACTCCAGCTGTGGCTGATCCAAAGACCCAAACAGCTCCAACAGGGCCAGCCTGCCAATATCGAAATGGAAAGATCAGTGAATGCTGTCAATCAGGAACAAACAAAGAAATTGCTGGAAAAGCTCAGCAGGTCTCGCAGTATGTGTAAATAATCAGTGTTCATGTTTCAGGCTGAAGTCAGAAATAGGTAAGGTGCAGTCACCTTGTTGGGTGTGATATGGAAAGCACTGATCTGAAGGAGATGGGGAATAAAACCTGGGTCAAGAACAGGCTGATGATGCTGTGTCTGAGATGAGTTCCCATGACTTGTCCTGTGGCGATAGGCTCACTGCCAGTACTTCAAACCCTCACTTTCCAGCAGTAAACATTGTCTTACTGAGTTATCTAATGTCATTGCCAACTAATGCTTTCAATTTGATGTATATAAAACAAACCATATCTCAGTATATTTAAGAAATGTCTGTGACTAATGTAACTGTTCAGTTAATCGAATTGACTCTGCGAGATTTGATGTTAGAATTAGAACTAGAAATAGATTTTATTGCGACGTGTATTTGAGTATGGGAATACATGAGGGCAGTAAAAACTGTACAGAGTCGTCATTCTCCAACGCCATCTTAGTGTCAAAGCCAAGATGCGTACAATAATATCGATTCACTTCAATTTCCTTGGTCATTCATCAGTCAGAATATTTCAGTTCCTGAGGAAATCATCCCCTCTGATGGAGAATGGGGAAAACACTATCGGCCAGTGAAACCGCTTTACTATTCGATTCCTGAAACTGTTGTTCCTCATGGTTCTCCATGGCTCATCCCCAGTGTACAGTAGGAAGTAAAGGTTTGAGGTGTCCGTGGAAACCACAATTCTTCTGAGGCTTTAAGTTAGTGCACAATTTCCATTTCTTTTCTTTGGCCCGAACTGCCTCCTCCTGACTGTGGATGTGCAATCACTCTGCACATCCGTCTGCCATCAGGATGGTCTGAAGGTTTTCTGCTTCTTTCTCAATAAGAGACCTTAACAGTCCACATCATCCACTTTCTCCAGGCAGAGCTCATTTTTAACTTCTTAACGTTAACTTGTCTCACTTTTTCCAAACCCAAGGTGTGGTTCTGGCTACCTGCACGGTTCCCAGCTGTATCTGTCTCTGTTTCGGGAATGTGGAATATTCCTTGTTCCGGTACCAGTTAGGGATCCACCCAGAGCTCTTTGTCCAATGTACCAGTGACTCGATTGGTGCTATTTAATTCCCAGGATTAGACTAAAAAAAACAATTTATTTCCAATTTCTCTCGTTCTCTCATGGCCACCTGATCCATTTATGACTCTTCCTTGATTTCTCTGATTCCAGTTCTGGGTCAGCTTGATTTTTCTCTGACACCTCAGTGCCTTACGCACCTTAATGGCCTCAAAGATGTGTCCGACAGTCAGAATGTTGAGAAAGAGAATAAAATGAATGGGAAAAATGGTGTTAAAAATTGTTCAAAATATTTAAACTTGCCCAATGGTGGTCAGAATAATAACTGTCGCTGGTATCACAGTACCATGGAATATTATTGCTGATCTTTCCAGGTCTAAACCGAAAGTAGTTGGGAATGTTCTTTAAAGAGAATAAAATGCAGATTATTAATAGAACCGTGATTGCAATTTTCTCAGTACAATACTGAGATTTCGTCTGATGAAAACAAATGGCAACAAATCGATCAAAAGTAAAAGCAGCAGTGAACCAGACAGAACAATCAATGGTCAAGCGAACCAGGGCATAGATAACACTACAGACAGGAATGATATCCAGGAAACACGGTGGATAATAATCGTCAGGAAATCGGCGAAGTCGGATGTAAAAAACAATGAAGATTAGTTCAGATGCTGCCATGGCCACCAGATAACAAGTGCTACATGTTGAAAGACCACACTTGCCCCGTGCTAAGGTTATAATCACCATGAGGCTAACTGTAAGAGGGAAAAAGGAAAAGTTGAAGATAATGATCAAACATTCTCCGTGCCTGAGACATAAT